>NC_141070.1:30550416-31147916 GCF_041138505.1 Cibotium barometz | reverse complement strand
CATTTACAAATCATGCCCACACCCCAAAAATATGCCCCACACCCCGACTTGATAAACAAAACATGCAAGGGCATCCATGTGTGTGTGTCGGAGTGTTTGTGGGGTGTGTGTGTGTGTGTGTGTGTGTGTGTGTGTATGCATACGCACCCTCTCTCTCTCTCTCTCTCTCTCTCTCTCTCTCTCTCTCTCTCTCTCTCTCTCTCTCTCTCTCTCTCTCTCTCTCACACACACACACACACACACACAAACACACACTCATCCAAATAACCTTTTATCACTTTACAACATAACCTTTTATCCGACTTGATAAACAATTCTATAAAGCTTTCCAAGACTCACTTGAAAAGCCACTTATGGCTCTTTAGGACCAAGTCTAGCTTATAGATTTTCTCCCTCCTCTTATTAATGTGAGTGTAATCAAACACATTCATAAGAGAGGAGAAAAGAATGGTTAAGGTGGGGATGGGGGGGTGTGGCGACAAGCTCATCATGATCTTGTAGAAGATTGTAAGGGAGGGGAGGGGTGTCGTAAGAGCTGAAGAGAGAGTGAGTGCCGTGGAAGGGGCTTGGCAACATGGTTGTGAGGAAGGTTGGTCAAGGCTCAAACATTTTTATATTA
The DNA here is from genome assembly GCF_041138505.1 of Cibotium barometz. NCBI lineage: Eukaryota > Viridiplantae > Streptophyta > Polypodiopsida > Cyatheales > Cibotiaceae > Cibotium > Cibotium barometz. The sequence continues at coordinate 31,147,297 of NC_141070.1, read as the reverse complement.
ATTAAGTGACTCGTTAGGGCTACTTAATTAAAATAATAAATCAAAGCATGGTTTGTGCTCGATTTGTGTTACTAATAATGGGGTTAGATAGGGTCTCTCTCTCTCTCTCTCTCTCTCTCTCTCTCTCTCTCTCTCTCTCTCTCTCTCTCTCTCTCTCTCTCTCGCGCGTATGTCCATGTCACCTTTGTATTTTATGTGACTAGCCCTAGTAGTAGAGAAGAGAGCATCTCTCTCTCTCTCTCTCTCTCTCTCTCTCTCACACACACACACACACACGCGCGCGCGCGCGCGGAACATGCATACAAAGAGACTCCGAGGGGTGAACAAGGCACGTGTTGGATGCATATATAGAGGGGGTGAACAAGGCACGTGTTGGATGCATATATAGAGGGGGTGTGTCACGCGATGACATCCCATTAGTACTTTAGCCTATGGATTTACTAAAATTAATTGATTGCATTAAGAGATCAATTAAAGAACACAAGAATTTAGAACTCAGCATTTAGTAAAATTAATTGATTACATTAAGAGATCAATTAAAGAATACAAGAATTTAGAACTGAGTGAATGAGATACAAGATGGTGAATTAGGATACAAATATTAGACCAATAGGCCTCAAATGTGCAAAACAAACTAGGAAAATATACGAGGCTTCCTTGACATGTGCCAAGTGTTGGTAGAAGCAAAGCATTACGCTTCTGCAAGCAACTAAAATAAAGAAGGATGTGCAAAAGCTATATTATTAATGGGCGGCGAGGGTGAACGTGGACAGGGAGCCCAGTTTGCATTTTCAAGGTGAAGGAGAGGCTGTAGAGGGGAGTGAAACCCTCTTCTTGCAGGGAGAATGTGAACCGTTGGATGAGAGCAGCTGCCACGCATTTCATCTGGACAATAGCCATCTCCTTGCCCAGGCACGTGCGGGGCCCGGCCTGGAAAACGGGGAACTTGAAGGGGCTGACCGGCACGAACGCCCCGTTCGTGTCTAACCACCTCTCCGGCCGGAAGGCCTGACAGTCGGGCCCCCATATGTCCTCCATGCGCCCCATAGCATAAGGGTGGTACGTCACCTGCGCGTTCGCACGCACTGGAATCCCGTCCGGCAGGACATCGCCAGCCACGGCCAGCTTCGTGTCGTGTGGAACCGGCGGATACAGCCTCATGGCCTCGTGTATCGCTGCATGCAGGTAATGCATCCCCTTGAGCTCTTCATACGTGAATGATTGAATCACACCTGCACCCTCATCCATCTTAATCTGCCCATCATCATCCACAAAACTCTCATTATGGCGCCCTTGCTGCTGATTAACATTATGATCATCATAATCATCCGCATCATCCTCATTAAGGTTCTGTGACTGCTTGAGACTATCCACACCTTGCTCATAATCATCATTCGCATGGCACATACCCTCATTAAGATTATTCGCATCACCCTTATTGAAATTCAGATGCCCATGCTCATGATTTGCATTAATATGGTCCACACCACCCTGATAATCAAGGTCAATGTTAATGTGCCCATGCTGATAATGATTATGGTGATCCTTACCCTGATTAAGGTGAATCTGCCCATGATCACGAGTCTGCACACTCTGATGAAGGTCATTATCCTGCACAGTCTGAGTAAGCTTGGGCTGCCCATCATGATTGTCCACATCCTGCTGGGGAGTGAGGTTAATCTGGTGTTGCTGTTGATGATTACTTTTCTTCCTAGCTTGCAACACTTTGTTGATCTCTTCATAAATTGCAGCTTCCACATGAGGGTGCAAGATGAGCAGCCAGAAAAGCCAGCTCAATCCAATGGAAGATGTATCCCTGCCTGCAAGCAAGAAGCTTATAATCATATCTCTCAACAGTTCATCAGATTTGCTCTCTGCATGTCCATCTAATACTTCATCAGCCTCACTGTAATCATACACTAATGCATGCTTATCTTCCCACACTTTCCTACCATGCTCCAATGTACATTGCCCACTTTGCATTTCTTGCATTCTTGCCACACCTATGAATCGGAGCAAAAGGTCACTACGCTGATGATCATTGTTAGCACCCTTTTGATGATTATTGCCAGCTCTGTACTCTTGTTTGCGTTTGCGGATGACCTCCATGGCAAAGCTGTGCACAACATGCAGAGCTTGCCTGAGCTTCCTTTCTGATCCCACATTTAAGGCTCTCTTCAATTTCCATACCCAAGCTGGACTAAAAAACCTTCGTATAATCAGCTCCGTGGCATCATCAAATGCCTTCGCAAAGGCCACACTTTGCAAGGAAGGGTTGAGGCAAGCTGGATCCACACCCAAAGAGATCTGGCAAACATTATCAAATGCAAATCTCAAGAAAATGTCCTGCAAATCTATAGCATTAGTGCTAGTAGGAAAAGAGCTTTGTTTGCAATAATTATCATAATTAGATGGGGTATAATTAGTGGTATTACTAGAAGGAGAGATTCTCTTGCAATCATCATTATAATTATTATAAGATAAGCCATTGAGATGGCTATAGAGCACAGGAAGAAGGCGAGTAGAGATCTCATCTTGAACTGTTTCTAGCAGGAAGTTTCTCAAAGAGTGGGAAGTGAATTCATAGCTTGCAGCTTTCCTTTGAGCTCTCCACAGTTCACCATCTGCATTGAAAATGCCGTCTCCCAGCATGTCTTGCATGAGCATCTGAAACCGATATCCTTTGTTATAGTTGTGAAAATTGGTCTTCAGCATGTGCTTAACATTGGCTGGATTAGCAGTGGTGTGCAGCTCTATGCCAAAGAGGACACTTCTGATGGTGAGAGAAGGGGATCTCTGCAGCAGCTCAGTTGCCCACTCATACATTCTATGCTGGTTTTTCAGTAGAGATATGGAAGAGCCCAGAAATGGCAGAATGGGGGGGCCTATATTTTTCCCATACAGAGGGTGCATTTGCCACCTTCTGAAGCATGCAAAGCTGGCTATGGAGACCAAGCAAGTAACGGAGACCCAGAGAGGAATTGCAGAGAACAGAGAGAAAACCATATTGCTGATCATCAAATGACACTGAGAGATGAAGAAATGAAGCAGAACTAGCACAGCTGGATAGCCTCATATGTGTTATTATACTGGAAATTCACTTGAAGGTGGGTACTTTGGAAGTGGTTGGAACAAACTACGTCCATGGTTAGCTTCATAACTCTTGAACTACCTACAGGCTACAGGCATACATTACGCCGTGCTTTACTAAACCTAACTTGCTTATTACCATTATTATCCTTAATCCTTATTGTTTTAAAGAGGTAATTAGAAGCATGTCCATTTTTTATTAAGCTTCACTTTCCTAATAGTATTTTACTTTATATATGAAGATATAAAGACAAAAATACGCACTGTATCTTATCAGAATGCTATCGTAGAGTTTGTCAATTTCTGAATTAAACTTCAAGCCCACGAGATTCAGGTTTGATTTTTAACTGGCCGTGGAAAAAAAAGGGAAAATGCATATAAAACGCTGTTTTTTTTTAGTGTTTTTTAGAAGCTTATTCATTAAAAAAAAACTTGTCACGGCCATGTGGTGACTAATCAATGGAGTCTGGACCATTCTAGCATAAAGCTGCAACATATAAATAAACGTAGGCATTTAAACTCATCATGCACCCCCGTGAAGGATATAACCCACACATTCAACACCTTAAACCTAGGTACCAACGTTAATTAAGCTTCTAATCCCACACATAAAAACATAGTAAACTTAAACCTAGGTAGTAGGTACCAACAAAAATTAACTTTCTAATCCCACACATTCAACAGCTTAAACCTAGGTACCGGCATTTAATTAAGTTTCTAATCCCACACATTCAACACCTTAAACCTAGGTACCGGAGTTAATTACGTTTCTAATCCCACACATAAAAACATAGTAAATTCAAAGCCCTCAAGGTCTTCAAGTTGGTTACTATTTCTCTAGCAACCTTTGATTGCCTCGTCATTCTTGAATCTTCCATCCACCACCGCTCACCTTAACCTCCCCTTTACTTCAAAATGCCTTGGTTCAACTACCCTTTGAGTTTCTCCAAGCAAGGCCATTCATTGGAAGATAAAAATTGTACTATGGCCATCTATCCTCATTCAAGGTGAGCCTCTTGTTTCTCCTCTTTTTCATTTTCTTCTTATGCAAGGGTGGTATTCTTATTGTTCTTCTTACTATAGTGTAATGGCCTGTCTCCAACAAGTAGGATCTGGGCACACGGTACACCATTCAACTATACAAAGAAGGCATTTTGGCATGCAATCATCTCTCTCTCTCTCTCTCTCTCTCTCTCTCTCTCTCTCTCTCTCTCTCCCCCAACAAACACACACACATATAGACTCTCTCTCTCCCCCTTAGAAGCACCCCACATCGGCGAGCTAATGAGAGAAGCATTTGCCTCCACGTTTCAACCTGCACGCAAGTTAATAAATCTTGTGTATGAGAGAGAATATAGATGTGTGAGAGAGAAGAAACACCCTTCGTGGGGTTTCAAACTGCATGCAAGCAAGTAAATCCCGAGAGAGAGAGAGAGAGAGAGAGAGAGAGAGAGAGAGAGAGAGAGAGAGAGAGAGAGAGAGAGAGAGAGAGAATACCTATGTGAGAGAGCTCCATGCGCATAGTTTGCCAAAAAAATAAGCTCTACGCAAGCACCTGCACACAAAATACTAAGCACATGAGAGAGAGAGAGAGAGAGAGAGAGAGAGAGAGAGAGAGAGAGAGAGAGAGAGAGAGAGAGAGAGAGAGAGAGAGAGAGACTTACCTTGTGTGTGTGTGTGGGGGGGGGGGGGGGAGAAGGAAAGAGCTATGGCAAAAGGCTATGGGAGTTGTAGGCAAGAAATGTATGAGAGAGAGATGGTCATTTTGTGTGTGTGTGTGTGTGTGTGTGTGTGTGTGTGAGAGAGAGAGAGAGAGAGAGAGAGAGAGGGAGAGAGTGATGAGAGAGAGAAAGCCACCCGTTTTAACAATTTGAATTAGTCTTTTAGAATTGTAACATGGCCCCCTATATGCACTTTAATTTGAATTTTAAACTCTCTCTCTATATGCACATGGAACCAAGAAAAGTGAAACAAAGTTCTTGCTATTAGCTAGTAGATACCTAAACAACTCGCCACTTTGAAGTAAGAAAATTCAACATGTCTTTTCTTTTTATATATAGTAAGAATATTCAAGGGTGGTATTCTTCTTTCTCTTCTCTTTCCCTTGGGGAAAAAAATTACTAGTATGTTCTCCAATCTCTTTATAAGAATTTTAATTTTACTTAAGCCCTTCAAATAGACTCCCTTCAAATTTGATTGCTTTTTGAGATATAATAATTAAGGAAATATATTTGCAATAGGTCTTGTATAGAGACCTTACTCACATTAGCTCAAAAGTAGGATATATATGAGATATATATCATCAATTCAAATGCAACATGGGGGGTGTTACCACATGGCCCAACCTTTCATTCCAAGTATTGCAGAGTAGTTTTAAATAAACCATGCAAACCTATTCATCTTTAGTATTAAACGTAGTAGTAATGTACCTTCCGTCATCTTCCTTCTTTGCTTGGATGGGCATTTTGGAAACATGTTCTTCCATGTCAATTAGACCTTTACAATAATTGAGTGTCTTGAACCATTGTTTCTTAGACCTTCCATTTTAGAAACATGTGCTTCCATGTCAGTTAGACCTTCCATTTTGGAAACATGTGCTTCCATGTCAATTAGACCTTTACAATAATTGAGTGTCTTGAACCATTGTTTCTTAGAAGCGTTTAGCTACTTGGAATTCTACCTAAAAAGCTTGCAAGTTGAGCGGGAACCACCTCCACAAAAAATATTTGCGTAACACAATTACCAAAGTCGTAAATAACTATTCCATACTATGCCCACATGTATTTAGATCTGCTCAAGCACTAAATCTAGTAATTTCTCATAATAATAGCTCATTATAAGAAAGGGGGAGGGTAGAAAGGAAGGTACATTAATGAATAATTTAAAACATTGAAAGTAAGGTTTAGTAATACTTTGTGCTTTTCAGATGGATGAGCAGCCAATTTTTCTCAGCTTCTTAGCTCATTATAAGAAAGGGGAAGGGTGGAAAGGAAGGTACATTAATGAAGAATTTAAAACATTTAAAGGAAGGTTTGATAATACTTTGTGCTTTAGGGTGAATGATCTACAGAGGAGGGCAACCAATTTTTCTCATCTTCTTGAGAGAAAGCAAGATGATATCCACGTGACTTTTCAAGCAAAGGTGAGCTTCTTCTTTTTCATTTTGTTCTTATGCAAGGGTAAGAAGTTTCTTCTTTTTCTCTTTTATTTCTATGCAAGAGTAAGCTTCTCTTTCTCTTCTCTTACATTTTCTTCTAGGTCTTCTATTTTTCTTTTTGCCTTAATAAATTTAATGCTTTCTCACAAAGAGCATAGAGCTCTATGCATGTAGCTCTATACACGGATCTTGTGCATATAGCTCAATGTAGAAGATCCATCACCACTCACCTTATCATTCAAAATACCCTTGTCCAGCTAACCTTATCATTCAAAATACCCTTGTCCAGCTAACCTTTACACCTCTAATCAAAACAAGGTAATCCATTCATCAAGTATGTGGTCTCTTATAATACCATTTCATTTATCACAATGATCACAAGCCTCGAATTTGAAGGTTCTCATACCCCTGAAAAGGTGTTGAGGGGGTTGCGAGGAGGGCGGAGGGAGGGTGGGGGGTGGCTTATCCTTAGAGGAAGGGATGTAAATTTTCATTAAGCCCTTTAAATGGACTATTGAGGTCACCTTTCAACTTTGAGTGCTTTTTAAAATATAATGATTAAGGAAAGGTATTTACAACACGTCTTATGTGTAGATAGACCTTACTCATCAGCTCAAAAGCAAGATATATATGACACTTATGTCATCAATCATAGACACATGGCAGATATTACCATGGCCCAAACTTGCACTCTAAGTATTACAAAGTAGCCTCAAATAATAAACCAATTGGACCTATTCTTCTTTAGTATCAAGAGTTGTAGTGATGGATCTTTCCTCATCTTCCTTCTCTCCTTGGATGGGCACTTTGGAAACTTGTGTTTCCATGTCAATTAGACCTTCTTCATGATACTTGAATGTCTTAACCACTCTTTCTTTGAAGCCTTTGGGGCTACTTGAAATTTAACCTAGAAACTTGCAAGGTGAGAGGATACCACCTCCATAAAAAAATATCACTTTGAGCACAATTATTAAAATGGTACTCAGTATTCCACGCTGTGTCCAAATTCAAGAAATAAATATAGTAATTTCTCCTAATATTATCTTAAGAAGGTGGAAAGGAAGGATGAATTAATGAAGCAATAAAAAATTCTAAGCAAGTTTTGGGAAATCCATAAGCAAGTGGGGATGGTTTCAACATTGATATGGCATCTAGTGCCCTTTCCATTGCCAATTTTAAGTTGGTTCTCTCTCATTGGTCCAAAGAGCTATGTGCATAATAATCCTTTTTTAAAGCGGTTTTTAAAAGAGCCTAACCATTTTATTTCACATCTCATGAGACTCTTCTTATAAAAGCTTCATATATATATATATATATGAGTAGGAAGTTAGGAAAAAATATTTACTATCAAATTAGATATTTTCATGATAGAAGAATAAGTGTATAAAGGGATCAAGGCCTCAAATTGTCTCCCTTAGCACACATTTTTCTACAAAATTCAAAAAAAATTGAAGAAAAAATCCCCACTCGCAATTATGATCCTTTGTTTTAAAAAAAATAGATACTTTCATGCTGAAAGATTTTTAATATATGTGAAAATCTAACAAGAAAAGTTTCCTAAGATAGGAAAACTCTAGGAAGTTTTGAGGACATAAAACCATCATTGGACACTTAAATGTCCATGTACCAAACGAGTGTTTAATTAAGCAGGTTTTGGGAATCCATAAACAAGCATGGATGGTTTCGACATTAATACAACATCGAGTGTCCTTTCCATTGCCATATTCAAGTTTTATGTCTCCATCAGCACACATTTTTCTACAGAATTCAAAAAAACTTAAGGTTGCGAAAAAATGTTTACTAACAAATTAGATATTTTTATGCTAGAGGAATAAATGTATAAAGTGGCCACGGCCTCAAAATGTCTCCCTTAGCACATTTCAAATAAACTTAAAGAAAAAAACTCCATTGCAATTATGATCCCTTATTGTGATAGAAGATCATTCAAGTCATTTCTATATGTAAGAGAAAAAATGAACAAAAATGGCATGTATTAACTAATATCTTGGTCACTTTATAAAGTCATTTGAGTGGCATGGAAATGTTCAATTTGACAACAAATAAATTTTGACAATCCCATTGGTTTAAAGAGCCATATGCATAATAAGACAAAATTGCAAAGATTTTAAACATGTGTATATGGGGTCCAAATAGCTTTAAATATCCATCTCCATCTTTTTTAGTCCCTCAAGGTTCTCCATCTTTCATTTATCCTGTGACTTTAAAGACTCCAATACCCTACGGATAGGTAAAAGTTTAGAGAATGTCTTTCCCAAGTGAAAAGCTAGTGCTGATTTTACATATGGCTAGGTGGTTAGGTTGCCTTGTTGTCATTTTTACTAGTCATTAATAGTAGCGAAGTGCCTAGGTGGCCTACTTTTGTCCTCTTTAGCACTCATTAATAGCTAGGTGGTTAGGTGGCAAGTTTTTAATCCTGTTTAGCAATCATTAATAGCACTCAATTTTTTAATATATTATGTATTAAATATTTATTTTTATGAGTATAATATATATTTGAAGAGTCTTTATATTTACTTTTATTAGATTATGATAAAGGTACTAATTAAGAGTGCTTTACTACCTAAAACGTGTTGTTGTTTAAGACACATACTGATTAAGAATGCTTTACTACCTAAAACGTGTTATTGTTTGAGACATTACTTTTGGGTCCACCTTCTTACCATGTTTCCACCCGTATGCTACCTGGATTTTTTGTGGGGGGCATAGGGCAAGTCTAAATATTTGTAACATATTCATATCATCTTGAGAGAAAGTCTATAGTCATCAAGAACTTCATTGGAAATCCAAGAGTAGGTTTAGTTAAAAACTAGCCTAGCAAGTTAAACTCCTATTATTGAGTTTCAAACTCCTATTATTGAGTTTTTAAACTCCTACTATATTTGAGTCTCAAATAATTCCTAAGATAGTTACCTACCACATTCGAGTCCTATCGTAAAAGAATAGATCCCTATAAAGCATTTGTTTTTAGTGGAAGAAAAAATCTCACCACTTAAGATAAAGCTTTACAGAAATCAACTATTCCATATTACCTTGATAAGATAAGAATGTGCAAGAGATTTTTGAACTAAGCTAAAGTACCCACTCTAGGCAGCAAGTTGTCTTCTCAAATTGTTTGAACTTTGGCAAGTGAAAAATAGTAGCCTTTTTGAGGATTTTGCAGAGCAAAAATGACCCATTTGGAAACAAGTTATGTGGCCATGTAGTGAACATTATTTAGCCTAGCATTCCTCTTCATCACACCACTTCGATAAGACATGGGAGACAATTTCCAAGAGGAGACCCAACGTGTTATAGGTTCCACTTCTTCCCTTACCGTGTGACTATGGTCTTTGAGAAACTTTCTTTAAAAAAACATACATGCTTTCTCTTCAATTTTCATGAAGCCAAAAGGTTAAAGAAAATAGCCATACTTCTACACTTTTATGTTAGTTTTTCAACTAGCTCAATTCTTTTGGAATAAAGGATAAGCTAAGTCACACATGTCCCAAACACCAGAACTAGGAGAGAAGGTTCACCCTTATAAAGTGTTGCACTTAGACAACCAACTTTCATGACTTTATAGTTGAGATTGAGTGCACAAAAACTATTTTTGAGCTCACATTGGTTTTGGTAGTTTTGAAATTTTAACCAACCCTAGGACGAGGTAAGGCAGCACATCTTTCTTGATCAATGATCTCATGGCAAAATGGTCTTCCTATGGGGCATCAGCCCATCGTCATCAACCACCAACAAGTTTGGTAAAGATTTTATGGTTTGATTCCACATTATATATTTTGTATATACTTTATATGGTCGCTTTGATGATGTCGTTTACACATTACCACATGTGAAGGACTAGATATTTGATCCTAATTCCTAAATGGGTTACATTCGAGGAATATTTGAGATATGTGATCCTTGGTTTGTTGCATTGCATCTAATTCCTAGCTCTTAGAGGGTTGACATTGGAGGAACATTTGAGTGCGTCATTGGGGTGGAGAGGAGCATTCAAAAGGCTATGCAAGCGGTGAGGGATTTTTTTTTAATAAACAACTTAGAGAGCCATGTTATCTAGAGGCATCTATGCCATCAAAAACACCCGAGCAAGGGGCCTTGTTTATGATGTTTATGGGAACCATTAATTAATGCTTGCCAAATTAATTTAACCAATCATTACATCAATCCTTGTTTTGTATGCATATTGAGAAAATTTTGTATGCATATTTATTAATGCCACTCACGTGGCATTAATAAATGTTCTAGGTATACCTTTGAGTCCAATGTTCGAAATTGCAAGTTACTAATGCTACTTCTACTCCTATGCCTATCGCTATGCTTGCTATAAAGAGCCTGCCACATGCAAGCCATGTGATGGTACGACAAAAGGTGCTTGTATGTCTTCTCTTCAATAGAGGAAACAACAAAAGAAGCCCCTCTTTCCCGAGAGAGAGAGAGAGCAACTGAAGCAGGAAAGGGTAGGGATGCCTCTGGAGGCATGGAAGTGGATAGAGCAGAGGGGATAGAGAATGGTAAAGCTTTGAGCAGGACTCAACAGAGGGGAGAGAAGGCCGTAGTGATTTTAGCACGAGTCTCTGCATCAAAGCAAAAGGGAGGGAGCGGGACTCTGTCCATCAAAGGAGGGAGGGCAAGGAGCATGTGTGTGTGTGTGTGTGAAAGAGAGAGAGAGAGAGAGAGAGAGAGAGAGAGAGAGAGAGAGGGCCTTCTGTGGAGATCAATAAGGAACACATGTCAAGTTTCAACCTTCCAAATAAAAAAGAAATGGACAGATTTATACTCAAAATAGAGAGCAGTAAAACGTTAGTTCACTCCACACAATTATCCCAAACAAAAACCCTTTCAAATTTGTATATTCAACTCCACAAAAACTAGTAACAACAAAAAGAACTGCAACTGCACCCTGCAGGCTTCCACCATCAAATACAACAAAGAATTGTTGAGCAGAGCTTTGGACTAGTCCAAGTTCTATAGCTCATCTGGTAGAGCGTTGGTCTCTACTCCCAAGGTTTTGTGTTCAAGTCTTGGGGGCCTCGTTAGGTACCTACCCTTGATGGGTTGATTATAAACATGTACGATGGGTTCGCCAGCCCTCATCCCGGCGGGGCGGCCTCCACCTCACGGAGGCTTGGTGTGTGTGTGTTTCTAAAAATTTCATGTACCTTCGGGGAAACAAAAAACGTTAGTTCGCATTTATCAAAATTCAATCTTAAAAAAAGACGTTTTGGATCCATATATATATATATCAAATTTTTTGAGAGGAGATTTTTTTTCTCCCGTAATTTGAGGCGGCCTTTTTTTAATTGGTGAACCACCCATGCGAGTGAAGGCGGTGAGAAGCTGTAGGGGCGACGAGAAGTAGCAAAACATGGAAGCGGTGGCCACCTCAGCGGCGGCACGGCTCGGTTCTTGGCGAAGTAGCCTTGAATTTCATATTTTTAAAAATTTAGTTATAAATTATGCACTTTTTTCAATAAAAACCCTGATTTCTTACGTTGTAAGGTTTTTTTGTTACCCCTCCCCATTCCCCACACCTTTTTTTGTGTCATAATAATAAAGGTCGCACTACCAACTTCCTCGTTCATGAATCTTATTTTTTTCTAAGAGGCCATTTAACACCTCCATCCCTTAAAATTTGAGCCAAAGATAGGCTTGATTTTTTATGGGCACCTTTGCCCTTCAAAATTGACACGTTTTTTTTAGCAATTTTTTTTGTATTTTAGTGTCTTTAAAAATTTTGCAAGTATTTTAGAGCCAAAATGCTCAAAAATGGACAGGATGCCTATCAAAAAGCAACTATGGGCGGTGGGGAAGTCGAATTTTAAGCCAAAGATAGGGGGTGTGAAAGTCTAGTGGAAAAGCTGCCACCTTTTCTCCCCTTCGATTCTGATCCACACGTCCCCCTCACTCCATAAGGAGCGGAAAAAATAAGGGATGAAAAAATAGTGTATGTGATGTATTCATCCCTTATTTTTTTCACTCCATAAGGAGTGAAAAAAATAAGGGATGAAAAATATCCACACATCCTAGAACTTCTCATGCTACCCTTTATTCTCTCCTAGTAGATACCTCTCACCTTTTCACTGCTACTACTCACTCATTTACAGACTCTCTTTTATAGCCTCTTGCTAAGGGCTTGTTCTCGCACACACCCATTCACTTGTATATTTCAACAATGCTACCAACCCCCCACATGCACCACGCATCCCCTTGACACATGAAAGGTTTTGGTATAAGGCATCTGGCTCATGTGGACACAAAAGAGAGTGTACATAGTAGAGTTGAAACTCGAGAGGGTATCTACAACATGTGTCACGCTAATGGAAGTAGCACAAAAATCATGGCTTGCATCACTCAAAAGATCTTTGGCTAATCTTGAGATGAGGGTGTGCTACCACAAACTTGAGTGTAAGGGTGTGCCTCCACAATCTGAGTGTATAACTCAGTTTGACTCACCTCAAGAAAGTAAGCCCCATGTTTGATGAACGTGTCCTTTGAGACTCTTTTTCACAACGCTTTCTTGAACATTGGCAAATCTCTATAATTATCCTCCCAAAATTTATCCAAAAGTGCCTTGGTGCTGTTGTTAATGAAACGATTACACCCAAGGGCATGATCTAGAAGCCCACAATATCCCAACATCATCTGCATCTAAACGTTGCATCCTCAAGAAACCACCTCCAAGAACTCGTGCATGGTGCTATGCGAAGAATGCAAGAGGTACCTCTCATCTCGTGTGCCATGTGGGGTCTACATATGGCCGCTACAATAACGCAAAAAGCAACCAATGCATCCAAAGTATTCCTCTTCTTGATGATGCATATGAGCAAACAACCACTATTAAGAACCTTAGCACTCGATCTCCTCTCTTGACACTCACTAATTCCAACAATAGCCCTACACTCGATTAGGTTAGGATGGTGAATAAGGGATGTGAAAACAATAGATTGTGTGACAAGGGAGTGAGATCTTGAAAAAATCTAAGAATGATCTTGGACACACGATGATGTATGGCTAGATTGCCTATGGTGGCTCTTGCATTCACACTCTTACTAGGAGGAGGAGGAGAGAAGGGAGGCTCGCATACTTCATCCAAACCAAGGGAAGCAATACTAGGGAGAGGTGGAGGAGGCTCATGTGGAGGAGATGAGGGTGGTGGCCTGCCAACGTTAAAGGCTACCCGTTATAGCATACTCTTCACTCTCTTTTTCACTCATGAGCTATCCTCTTTCTCTCCACTTCTTGAGCCTCAAGAGCGGGGGGTTTCCTATTCCTATCAGATTTATTACTCCTACATTTTGTGAGCCCATTCTCTACAAAATGCTATGAAGATTAGACACCAAGCTATGATTGAATGAAATGAGCATAAAAGTGTGTGCATTTGTAGGAAACAACACTCTCTTGTCTTGCATTGTATTAGATATTCTAATTCATAAGATAAGTTTTCTCTTATTCAATTGGATGATTATGGATTGATAGATATATCTTTTTAATTAAATATACATCATATCTTTAGTTATATTTTTAAAATGGGAAGGATTTTGATATATATATTTAAAATAAATATTTTAAAATAATAAGTCTAGAAAATATATTACATGTATGTGAAACTATGAATGGATGCACTCATGCATGGAAGGTGATGATGACATGGAAACTTGAGTTGATGACATGGTATGGCGGAATGCTGACGTGGTATACACGTGTGTAACAAGTGACACAAACTCAAGATGATGCGATACATCCATGGTGGATGTTTTGATGACATAGGCTAATGATGTGGTAATTCGAGTGAGGTGGCAACTCTCCCTCCTTGATGATATGTTAATGCATGGACATGGCATCTAATGAGGTGGCATGCCATGTCATTAATAATGATGAGGTGGTATAATGAGGTGGCATGCCATGTTATCAATGATGAGGTGGTACAGTGAGGTGTCATGCCATGTCATCAATGATGAGGTGGTACAGTGAGGTGTCATGCCATGTCATCAATGATGAGGTGGTATAATGAAGTGGCACATTGAGATGGCATATTGAGGTGGAATACATGCCATGTGTAGGTGACATGTCAGACACATGGCCACATGCATGAGCCATTCTATTGAATTTTGGCCGCTCAACAAGTTTGTCAGGCCACTCTAGAAGTCGTGAAGTAGCCACAACACCTTAACTGCCATAGAATTCAACTACAACCGTTGATCTAAAGAACATCAACCTTACAAAAGGCGTATGATTGAAGAGAGGTGCTTTACATGCTCTCTCTCCCTTGGCTACCACTTTCAAATTTACTCCCTTCTACCATCTTCTACTTTTTTCAAATTCAAATTAAAAAAGGCTTTGATTGAAGAGAGGTTTTTTTAATGCTCTCTCTCCTTAGAAATCCCCAATTGAAAAAATTGTGCCATGTGGTACACCTTTCTCCTTATATAGATATAGATATATACACATATAGAAGAGTAACATTTGGTTACATTTTGGCTTAATTTTTTAAAATTTTCATGTGGGAAGAATACATCACATACAGATATTCTAGGAAAAGTGAAGAGATGCTTGGCATCTTGTGGATGTAAACACTATAAATTGAGGCATTGACCTTAATTGCTCACTAATCTTGTCTTAATCATCGTCTAGTTACTTTGCTAATGATGTTGATTCTTGCATTTGATCCACCATAGCTCATCACTTTGCTTGCATTTTAACATGGTATCAGAGCCTAGCTTAGGATCCATCTAATTTATGAGCTTGTTTATGTTGCTAATCATCTTATTAATCATAATTAGGAGATAATCTCATTTTTAGTCTATTTTTCAACTAGTCTCTGTACACCCAGCTGGTGGAGAAGCTCTCTATGTCTCCAGCCATAACATTAGCCCAAACCCTCTTAGCCACACTTGAGGAGGCTCCCCACGCTTTAGCCAGTCTCATCAAATGGCCAAACCGCTAACGGGAGTTGCTATAGTTCGCGATTTCGTCGGCGCTTCATTTCTAGAGAAAATCTCAGATCTACACTTACACAGAAGTGATTGGCCTAATTCCTCTTGGCTCTAGAGGTTTTCAAGGGTGCTCTACATGCCGGTGATCTCATATTTTTGAAATTCCTTAAGGAGAAGTGGCATCAAGCTCTGCATCAAATCTGTATAAGTGACTTTGGTAAAATAGAGATTAAGCATTCAATGTTTGGTCAAATCTTTTGTTTCTTAGCTTGATCCTCTACTAGACTAACTACTATTGATGCCTTTGAAAGGAGTAGAGCTCATTTGAACTCTAAGGCCCCAGATTTGGCCTCCTTGCACACTCTGTTTTTTGCACATAAAACAGGAGGTTATTTTACTAATCAGTGTGATTAATCAGCACTAATCACTGTATTTTGGTGTAATTGAGGGTTCAAATTTACCATTGGGTATCTGATTCAGATCCCTATAACTTCAGATTACAATTCAGAGATGGTTTGATACTCCAACCATTCAATACAGATTTGTTACCCTTGGCTTTATGTAAATTTTGGTGAATTTATCCTGATAAATCTGTTGTAATCATCATTTAACACCAGATTTGAGTTGTAAAAGGGTAGACACTGTCCTTGAATCTTGAATTGGATCAAGAGGTAAGACCCCCTTCACATCATCATGAGCACGACACAAGAAATAGCTAAAATTAATGGGGAGTAGTTTTATACATGGCAAACAAAGACTATGTATTTGCTCATGAAGAAAAATCTGTGGGGGCTAGTTGAGGGAAGAGATGAATGCCCAGAGGTGATTGGGGAGAATGAGTGGAAGAGCAAGAATGAGAAAGCATTGGGACTCATTGCACTCAGTTTAAATGACGAAATCATTCACCACATCACAGGGATACAATGGGCATTATTTGGCATTGAAGCAAAAAATTCAAAGATAAATCTGCTAATGCAATTCTAAAAATTTGATATGAAGGAAAGTGAACCTTTAATCACACACTTGAACAAATACAAAAGCATTAAGCAACAACTGGTAGCCATTGGTAAGAAGGTAGAGAATGATGAGGCACTAGTAGTGCTTTTGAAGAGTGTGGACAAAGGAGAATATGAAAACATTGTGGCAACCTTAAAGAATGTACCTGAATTGAAGCTACATGAGATAGAAGGAGCTCTACTAGAGCAAGAGACCAAGGTTAAAGAGAAGAAAGGGGTGGACCCAACAACTGGACAGGTTAAAGCATTCTTCACCCAAGGAGGATTCTCACGAGGACGAGGACGAGGAAGAGACAGGGGAGGAGGAAGGACCTTCACTTGCCACAACTGTGGGAAGCCAGGACACATGGCAAGAGACTGCTCTACAGTAAACCCAGTGAAGAAGGGAACGACATCGGCAAACTTCATGGAGACTCCTAATAAGGAAGTAGAGTCAGATCATCTTTTCTGAGAGAGAAAGAGTGAGAAACCCCACAACCCAATGTAACCTGTCCCAACAGAGTAAAACCACCTCTGAGCCACCAATGATGTAGGCCATGTGGTAGATGTATGTGTGAGCACTTTAGTCAAGGTCACGGGCACTTGTAGTAGCCTTGGACACATAGAGAGAGAGTGTCAAGGACTATAAGTTAGAGACTTGAGGCACTGGTCGTGGGCTACCAAGTAAGAGGGAAACTTGGTATAGGGTCCAGGTGTGCTTGGATTATTCACTTGAGGGGAGGTGTTGAAATATACAAGTGAATGGGTGTGTGCGGAAACAAGCCCTTAGCAAGAGGCTATAAAAGAGAGTCTGTAAATGAGTGAGTAGCATTGAAAAGGTGAGAGGTATCTAGTGGGAGAGAATAAAGGGTAGCATGAGAAGTTTTAGGATGTGTGGAGATATTCTAAGAAAAGTGAAGAGGTGGAGAGAATCAAGAAAAAGAGGTGGAGTGAATCAAGGACATACTCAGCATGCCATTACACATGTTGGAAGTGTACCATTGGTTATGCACAATGGTCAAACAAAGTCTATGTCAGATGTATTGTATGTGCCTTCTATCACAAAAAGCTTGGCCTCAATTGGTCAAATGGTGGAACAGGGATTACAGGTTCGTTTCACAACGAGCATGGTTGCTTCGTTGAGGATTTCAAACATGGATGTAGAGTCATTGCTAAAGGCAAGAAAGAAGGCAGATTGTTTAAGCTGGATGCTGGAATTCCTGAGTTAAAATTAGCCATGTTCTCCTAAAGTAGAAATGTGGTACAGGACATTGATATGTGGCATAAGAGGATTGGACATGTCAATATACAAAGGTTAAAGAACATGCAAGCAAGAGGCATTGTTAGTGGGTTGCCTAGATTCAAGTATGATGGGCATATGCATGTTTGTGAAGCCTGTCAGTTTGGAAAGCAGGCAAGGTTGCGGTTTCCTAGAGAAGGAAATATGAGTAGCAGGCCACTTGAGATAGTACATAGTGATGTATGAAAGGCAGTTTATACTATGTGACATTCATTGATGATTTCAGCAGGATGACATGGATATACTTTCTCAGAGAGAAGAGTGAAGTGTTGGAAAAGTTTATGGATTTCAAAGCTTTTGCAGAGAAGCAATATGGCTCATGGATTAAATGTTTGAGGACAGATGGAGGAGGTGAATACACCTCAAATGCTTTTGAGCATTTCTTGAGAAAGCATGGTATAAGAAGGCAATTGACTTGCAGGTATACACCTCAACAAAATGGTGTGGCTGAGAGAAAGAATAGAGTCATATGTGAAGTGGCCAGGGCAATGCTCAATGAAAAGAGCATGTCAGATTATTATTGGGGGCAGAAGCTTGTGCTACCGCGGTGTATATACTGAATAAAACACCTACAGCACAACCATTCATGGAAGTACGCCAGAGATGCGACTTACAGGTTTTAGGCCAGACATTGGACACCTCAAAGTTTTTGGTTGCATAGCTTATGTACATGTGCCTGATGAAAAAAGGAGGAAGTTGAATCCTAAGGCAGAGAAGTGTGTATTTGTTGGATATGCACAGGATCGTAAGGCATACAAATATTACAATCCACAAAGTAGACAAGTGGTTATCTCACGAGATGTGGTATTTGATGAGCTTGCTAGTTGGTACAAAGCAAAGGATGAGGGTGTCATTGAGTCACTTCAAGCTGCTGTGCATGTGAACTTGCCACAAGCAAGTTCTAGTTCTACTACTATGTCTAGGCCAGCAGAGCAGAGGCTGAGAGTAGTACTGTACGTCCATGGTCAGGACGTTTGAGGCATGAGAGTGTGAGCACTGGGAGTAGTGCTATGGATAAAGGCAAGAAGAAGGTTGAAGGAATTGGAATTACAGGTTATGAGTCATCGAGTTCAGAGAGTTTGGATGAGGAACTTGGCATACCTGTTTTACGCACACCTGGTGCAAGGCAGGATAGATATGTGCCACCACATGCTAGAGTGACAGGTGTTCAGAGTGATCCGCATGCATTGCGGAGATCCCAAAGAGTCAGATATCCAGTTGACAGGTTGACATACCGTGATTTTGCTATGCATTATGCATATATGACGTCTTTGGTGAAGCATGTGAAACCTACATGCTATACAGAAGCTATTGGAAAGCATGTATGGAAAAAAGCAATGGATGTTGAGATGGACACATTGGTTCATAATGACACATGGGATTTGGTTGCACTACCACAGGACAAAAATGTCATTGGTTGTAAATGGGTTTGCAAAGTGAAGTGCAAGTCTGATGGTTCCATTGAGCGACATAAAGCAAGATTGGTAGCTAAGGGTTATGCACAAACCCAAGGTTTGGACTATGATGAAACATTCAGTCCAATGGCAAAGATGGGAACAGTGAGAGCAGTCATTTGCTATGGCTAATGGTTGGGAAATGCATCAGATGGATGTCAAAAATGCATTTCTAAATGGTGATCTACAAGAAGAAGTGTATATGGCACAACCAGAAGGTTATGTACACCCAAAGTATCCCACTCATGTATGCAGATTGAAAAAGGCATTATATGGTTTGAAGCAAGCACCTCGTGCTTGGAGTGATAAGATGAGCAGATATCTTATCTCCCTTGGATTTCAGGTTTCTACCGCAGATTCTTCACTCTATGTGAAGAAAACAGATCATGGGATTGTTTTACTTGTCATCTATGTGGATGACTTGATTATCACAGGTGATCATGGTACAGATGTGATGTATGTCAAGAACGCATTGAGTGGGCAATTTGACATGAAAGACTTGGGTGAGTTGAGATACTTTCTTGGAATTGAAGTGATCAAAGATCATGCAGGTACATGGTTAGTGCAACACCAATATGCATTGGATATGTTGGCAAAATATGGGATGACAGGGTGTAAGCCTATGAGTACACCTTTGGAGCAAAATGTGAAGTTACGGGTTGATTTTGGTGAGGAGTTGGATGATCCATCTATGTACAGGAAGATGGTTGGTGGTCTCATTTACATGACTATCACACGCCCGGATTTGAGTTATGCTGTGGGGCTAGTAAGCCAATTTATGCAAAGCCCCAGAAAACCTCATTTGGATGCAATGAGATGCATTATGTGATATGAAAAGACCACTGCACATTATGGTCTTCTTTATGAGAGTGGTAAAGGCTTGGATATACATGGCTACACAGATGCTGATTGGGAAGGTAGCTCATATGACAGGAGGTCTACTAGTGGTTATGCCTTTACACTTGGAGGTGCCGTGGTGAGTTGGAGTAGCAAGAAGCAACCTACAGTTGCTTTATCTAGTACAGAGGCTAAATACAGAGGTGCAGCCATTGCTACTTGTGAAGCTATATGGTTAAAGAGTCTCTTGGCAGATTTGGGTGTCTATTGACGGCAAAGTTGTCATTCATTGTGACAATATTCAAGCAGCATACAGTTGGCAAAGAATCCAGTGTTTCATGCGAGGACCAAACACATAGAGGTCCATTATCACTTTGTCAGAGAGAAGGTGCTAGATGGTACAGTTGATCTACAATATGTGAAGACTGATGAGCAGGTGGCTGACATCTTTACCAAGCCACTTAGCAGGGAGAAGTTTGAGTACTTCCGTACTATGTTGGGAGTACATGGGATGAGCTTGAGGGGGAGTGTTGAGAGCTTATAGATAGCCCAAGCTCATCTACATCTTCATCTATGGCAGTACATCATGAGCTTGAGAGGGGCTGTTGAGATTCAAGCTCGATGTCAGTGTGAGCCAGCTATGTGCTGGCATGATAGGTAGGAACATGTGTGAGACATAAATGACCGCGTCCAACTGGTCATAGTGTGTGGACATTAGCTAGGGTTAGAGGTGTGTGGACACAATTCATAGTGTGTTGTGTGTATTATGGATTATGGCTTTATGCATTGTGTGATAAGAGAGATGGCTTCCCTCTATGGTTAGGGTTTGCTCCTATGTGTGTGTCTCCTCTCCCTCTACCTATTTTTCAACAACACACACCCACACAAACACCCCCCCACACACACACATGGATGCCCTTGCATGTTTGTTGCCTTTTAATGAGTTTTTTGTAAAGTGATAAAAGGTTATGTGGTGGATGAGTGTAAGTGTGTATGAGAGAGAGAGAGAGAGAGAGAGAGAGAGAGAGAGAGAGAGTGTGGGTGTGTATGCATACATTTGTTTATCAAATCGGGTTGTACATGACTTACATGGCATGTATTAAGTAAACAAAAGAATTTTGTTTGTATAAGGGGTGTAGGAATGTTTTGTAAATGTTATGTGGATGAGCGTGTGTGTGTGTGTGTGTGTGTGTGTGTGTGTGTGTGTGTGTGTGTGTGTGTGAGAGAGAGAGAGAGAGAGAGAGAGTGGGCAAGTATGCATACACACACCCACACAACCACACACACACACATGTAGAGCCCATGTGGATGCACATACATATTACAAAAGTTGTATAGCGTAATGTATTTTAAATTAGAGAAGCAAGTTCAAGATGTATGTTGCCCATGTTATGTTTTTTGAATATAGCTATGTTATATTTTTTTCTACATACATATACACATATGGTGACATCACACACACACCCACACACACACACACATGGATGCACGTGCATATATTACAAAAGTTATATAGTATAATGTATTTTTTATAGAGAGGAAGTTCAAGATGAGACTATTTTCAATATGAGCAACACACACACACACACACACACACACACATGTAGAGCACACATGGATGCACTTATAATTAGAGAGAGAGAGAGAGAGAGAGAGAGAGAGAGAGAGAGTAAATACATATGTGTGTGTGCCCTTGATTATGTGCTTTTTATGTTTAGGGGTGGGCAGTTTTGTGAATGCAGTTTTAATATAAAAAAGAATGCCACATATTTTGTATAAACATGAGAGAGAGAGAGAGAGAGAGAGAGAGAGTTAGTGTGCTAATGCAACAAAAGTTAATAAGTTATATTTATTTTCATGAATCTATAAGATTAATGTATGTATGTATATATGTGTATACATATGTACATACTTACATACATACATATATAGACAAATCTAAAAATATTCCTTTCTTTGCTACACTCTTCATTGTAGGAGGACCCTTCTTTTCAATATTCATGTTTATTGTGCAATATGCTTTTTAAGTTTCATGGTGGTCTTTGTAATTAGATGTGTTTATTTACATGTCACATCTTTTTATATGTTGCACATCTTTGTATATCTTTGCACATAGTAGCTACAATTTTCATTTATATACACATGCACATAGTAATCATGCATCTACTTACCTATATATATGTATGTATAATTGACAGAGATGGAAGAGGTGACACATTTTTTTTTAGCACATGAGTACTCTTTCCTTTTAGGAAAGGGTGAATTTGGCTACAGAATTCGAGCATCACTTTTTTGATAGTCCAACCTGGTTCGTTCATGTTATTGGATGGAAGGATGTTTTTAAAATTATTGTACATTTAGATTTAGAAAAATTAGAAGAAAATATTATGCTAATGAATATTAAAGAAAGTCTAGGCTTGCTTGATCTTTATGGAATAGACTATAATGTCTTTGGCTACAAAGAGATACTGCAAATGGCATCTAGAAGAATGTAAATGTAATGTATGCCCATAAGATGGCCTACAAATGCTAGAGACTACATTCGTAGCTATCGTTGTATCAATTAAGCAAACATTTGGAAGGAGAATGTTCGCAAAGATGTGGGCATGTACAATCTATGTTGTCTTTCAGTAAGTGTGCATGCTTTCAAGTTGATTGATGTTTCTTTTAGATTCACATTTTTATTTTTGTGATGCAAAGACATGAAGATAAGTAGAAGTTGGATGGCAAAATTCCTTCAAGTTATCTCCCACACTGGCATTTTCATTATTGGTAATATTGAATTGATATATATGAATATACTTACATTATTTGGAATAAATGGTTGACATTAAGGTAAAGCCACCGTGCAGATCCAGAAGTATGGAGTGCCCCATCCATTGTTGAAGGGGTGGTTCAAAATTTTAAGATGGCTATAGGGGCATGGTGAGTTCTTCTTTGTTTTTAAAACATATAAATAAGAAAATGTTTTGCTTTTGACTTGCTTTCCTTTACTATGGCATTATTAATTTTTCTTGCTTAGTTTGAAATACTTAACACCCCCCATAGAGAGAGAGAGAGAGAGAGAGAGAGAGACCTGACCTCATAATCATGCATAAGAGGTATTGTTGTATTTGATATCACAGGTAATACTGCATAGGATGGATGTGGCAAGGAGATCATTTTCATTTATTTATGGTGATGAACAAGATATTGAAGGTATTGGTCTTGACGTTTGTTATAACATAGTCATCATTGTTTACTATAATTTATTTAATTTTCATGGTGGCTCAATTGTAGACCCTCCGTCTTGGGAAGGACAAGCTACAACATCTCTAATGATCAAACTATTAGAGTGTACAGGTGTATTATAGTATAAAAATCTCTTTTTTGGCATTTTAATGCATATAAAAAATGATATTGATACATTTTCTTGAAACACGGAATATCTTTATATTTTGGAACCCAAATTATTGCTAGGTTTGTATGGTCCACATGCTTACAACGAGAGCTTTGGGCTGCTTGCAATTTACAATCTAAGATTGAAAAGATTGTGAATTAGCTTCATGTACATGTAATGTTTGTAGGCTATCTGAAGCCTAATAGGATAGATTTTCGATGCATAGACACTGGATAGTACCGAATTTTTGGATTTGGTGTTTACAAGCTTGTTCAAACGCCATTCGTCTCAAATGTTGATCCATCGAAGGAGTTTTGTAAGGTTTTTTCTTTCAGCTTTTTAAAAAAAATTATATCTTGCCATAGCCAATGTTATTATCTTATATATATATTTTTGGAGAGATGGTGGTGGCGAGGAGCATAGGCTTCCAAGGAGAGATAATTCAGTCCCTCAAAGATTGTTGGAATGGTTTGCGCATGTGTGTTTGGTTGTCCCCACTATCCTAGGTTGAAATGCTAGAAACATATGTAGTGTTTTGGGAGCTTTGATATTGTGACAAGCATGGTGTGGATATATATATATGTAGGTTGTTAAGTCGACTACCATGAGGTTGAAAGTGGGCTCTAAATATAAAGCCTTTTTCTCTTCTTCCTACAAGGCCTTTTTCTCCTCTTGCCCATTGGAGATGGGTCATGCCACTAGTTAATATAGTTTGCCCATCATTCTTTATTTTAGTTGTCCATGTTATTTATAGTAAAGATTTGCCATTCTGCATTAACTTCCACATGTTTATCTTGAAGAAGCATCATGCTTTGCTTCTACCAACACTTGGCACATGTCAAGGAAGCCTCGTATATTTTCCTAGTTTACGTTGCACATTTGAGGCCTATTGGTCTAGTATTTGTATCCTAATTCACTATCTTGTATCTTATTCACTCGGTTCTAAATTCTTGTATTCATTAATTGATCTCTTAATGCAATTGATTAATTTTAGTACATGCATAGACTAAAGGACTAATGGGATGTTATCACTTGACACACCCCCTCTATCTCACTCCTCATAGTCTCTTCGTATGAAAATGCCCTTTTCACCCCTCACCCTCGCCCCCCTAAACATGTGCATGCCTACTCCTCATCGCATGTGTGTGTGTGTGTGTGTGTGTGTGTGTGTGTGTGTGTGTGTGTGTGTGTGTGTGTGTGTGTGTGTGTGTGTGTGTGTGTGAGAGAGAGAGAGAGAGAGAGAGAGAGAGAGACGCTATCTAACCCCATTTTTAGTAACACAAACCATGTTTTGATTTATTATTCTAATTAAGTAGCCCTAATGAGTTGCTTAATTAATATAAAAATGTTTGAGCCTTGACCAACCTTCCTCACAACCATGTTGCGAAGCGCTTTTCGTGGCACTCACTCTCTCCTCGGCTCCTAGGACACCCCTCCCCTCCCTTAAAATCTTCTACAAGATCATGAGATGGGCTTGTTGTTGCCACACCCTCCCCACACCCCACCTCAACCATGTTTTGATATGTTATAGCCCTAATCGGTCTCTTAATTAATAGAAGGTCAAACTTTAAATGTTTGAGTCTTGACCAACCTTCCTCACAACCATGTTTTCGAGCCTCATTTGTTGTGGCACTCACTCTCTCTTTAGCTCTCCTAGGATCCCCTCCCCTACAATCTTCTACAAGACCATGATGGGCTTGTCTCCCCCCACCTCAAAAGTCAGTATGCACCCGCCTCACTCTACATCGGATGGTGTAGATGTACAAGTCTGCCCCCCACAAATGCCCTCCCCTACAATCTTCTACAAGACCATGATGGGCTTGTCTCCCCCCACCTCAAAAGTCAGTATGCACCCGCCTCACTCTACATCGGATGGCGTAGATGCACAAGTCTGCCCCCCACAAATGCCCCCAACCCCCCGTCCCTCCAAAACACACACACGCACACACACACACACACACACAGAGAATGAACCTAGACTCACATCAAGTTGTAGGCATTATCACTTGTAGAGCAATGACGGCCTCCATGTGTTACTTTATCTTGTTGGTCTGAGTCTAAATATTTTATATTACTTCTTGAGGGCATCCCCAACAAGCTAAAAAGTTACAGATAGATGTTGGAATAAGGGAAGTGGGAAACCACAAAGGCTCTTCCTACCACATTCATCTTCATGACCTTACTTCATCAAACTTGGATTGTATCTTGGACAAATCCTAGATCCATTCAAGTTATTTCATGAGAATGTTAAAGCCTATGGGTATACCAAACCACATATATTCAAATTTTTTTAGAGAAAGCCTTGATAGAGATCTTGTAGTCTATATTAAGCATGGCTAAGGGGCACCAATTGGATAGAATATTGTTTTCTCCTCTCGTATGAATGCGTTTGATTACGCTCACATTGATAAGAGGAGGGAGAAAATCTATAAGAAGCTAGACTTGGTCCTAAAAAGGCATTAGTGTCTTTTCAAGTGAGTCTTGGAAAGCTTTATAGAATTCCATAGGAGGTAAACCATCCAACCCTAGACTCTTCCCATCTTTCATAGAGAAGACACCTTCTTTAAGATCCATAGAAAAAATATTACAATCTAGAATGGACTCAGGAATAATAGGTTGTCTGTGTTGATAGAGACAATCTCTTAAGTAATTTGAGTGCTATTATCACACACAACATTTGTCCATAATTTCACGCTTAATGCCAAAAAATTTACAAGTAAGCACATTGATGTTTTTTTATAAATGAGGACCTCTAATGGGATATGTAGCCAAATGGTACAACCGTCCATTCTTTTCAAGCACATCAAGCATAATCTATATGTAAGATACGTGTTACCAAGTGATAAATTAATAGGGGGTATTGCTTTTTATGGTGCATATTCTAGAGAGAGATTATAAAAAGTATAAAGAGAGAAGTGTACAAATTAATGAGGAGATCTTGAGAAATTAAGATTAGATAAATGATTAGGATTAATTTTGAGCAAACTAGATTAAGTTGGTGAGTGCGTAATTTTATTGGAACCCTCCCATGTGCACATGTGCACCCTTTTAGTCTGTTTATCTGGACCCTTTTAGTCTGTTTATCTGGACCCTTCCATGTGCACATGTACAAGCCCCCCTCCCCAAGCACCTTAATTGGATTAAGAGGAAAAATACCTTTAGAAAATATTGAGAAAAGATTAATAAGTTTATCAAAGAGAAAATATGGTAAATTAAATATTCCCCGTACACATTAAAAATTAAAAGTGTGGATGAAAAATATTGGCCTTGGCATTTATAAATGAGAATGTGCCCATTGATTTGTCTAAGGTTGAATGGGTAAGGTTAATAGCCTAAGGTTGAATTTTGTGACCAAAGACATAAATTAAATGAGGAGATAAGTATGGGGACTATTAGCTAGAGTAAACCGTGTATGAGAAGGGCTAGTTCACTAAGAGTAAGGGTTAGTTGCATGAGGAAGGAGTACATTCCTATCTCTAGTTGAATGGGATATTATGGGCTACCAATCTTAAGTTAGCTAAAGGAGTATGTGGAGTAGTTAGCTATAATTTTCAAGCATATAAAGGCTCTCTAGACTTTGAGAAATACACGAAGATACAATCAACTCTCATATTCAAAAAGTACTATTATTCTTGCTATGTCTTGCAATTAAATTGAGTTGATCTATAAGATTCCTCTTACTATTAATATATAAGTGTGGTTGTAAAGAAGAGGTTATCTAGTTTTGTATAGTGGGTGCCCTTGGGTTTTGCTTAAAAATAGTTAATTTTTAAAGAAGCATGGCCAATCTCTCCTAGTTAGCCAAGGAGTTTCACTTCAAGGTCTTCTAATGAAACATCACATGCAAAGTTGAGCAGCTAAAACTATAATCCGATTGAATATCCAATAATTGAAAGCCCCGTTTGTTTTGGGCACAAAAGTTGTGTACAGGCATGTCCCAGATTTAGATAGGTCAACTATATGAGAGTAAATTGCCTATAGCTTTACATTAATACTTATATGATGTTCCCACTTTTATATTAGAAATGCACATAACATAGAGCTTAACTTGATTTACGAGTATTTTCTATGTGTTTTTTTTATATTATTTTAAAGGCGTTGAAACTGTTTAAAAACGTACTATTTTGTCCTCTCACCACATCTACATTTCAAATGGTCAATTTGTATGGGCCTAGTGACCAGTGGATAGGGGAAGATTACTATAATGTGGATCTAATGAGGTAAAATTACAAATCTGATAGGTGGATTTTTATAGATCTAATTGTTAAAAAAAATTTGATTTGCAGAGGCCTAGTAAATTAATTATAATTTAATTTTAAAAATCAAAGATTGAAGAATTTTATCTAAAAACTCTAGGGAATAGTATACTTGTTACAATGAATTTATTTTAAAAAATGGCATACTTTTGAGTAAGGCAAGGTCCGTTTTCACTCCTTTCAAGTGAAAATCTCCATATTGTGTCCACTCTCCCCTTTTCAAGTCTAAAACTAATCCTAGTCAGGTTTGGAAATCTAGGCTTGGTCATCTACCATATCTATAGATTATGTCATGTGTGAGCCTTGTGGTGGGCATAAATTCTATATGTACATGCCACTTTGTGTCCATGTCAGCTTAGGAAGGATCCACATAAGCACCATGCCACCCCAGCTAACCACTTTCACCCTCCATGTCATCATGGTCAACCTAGTTGACTTTCTACATCATCATCCCAGTCATCAATGCCACATTATCTTGCCAGGTGGAACATAAAATGCATTTATATTATCAAAGAAGAGATTAAAAATATTTAAAAAATTTATATTTAAATATGATAAATTTATAGATTTATAAATATTTATTTAATAAAAAATATATTTATCTATATGTTTATCTTAATTACCAATGAATCATGTACTATTAAGATAGGAAATCCAATGAAATGTGAAGTGGATAAGTTGTTTTTCCTATATAAGCACACATCTCTAGTACTATCCCATCATTGAGTCCTTATACATTTTTCTCTCTTAGCTTCCTTGAGAATGTGTTTTTAAAGTCATAGGAGTCGAAACATAATAGGAAGCTAAAGAGGAGAAGAGGAAAAGGATAGCCCATGAGAGAAAGAGAGAGTGAAAGAGTGGAGAGCATGTCAACAAGCAACACGTATTGTTGGTGATCCAAGCCTTGCCACTCCTCTTCCTCTTCCTCTTCCTCTTTCTCTTCCTCTCCCTTCACCCTCTTCTCGTCTAGTATTCCCTAGTTTAGATACTCCATATGAGCCAGCCCCTCCTCCACAAGAAACCTCCCTTCTCTTCCACAAGAACCCACCCCGCTCCCATGGGCACCCATAGTGTGGGTAGGAAACAACAATCAAAGTTAGGGGCGCATCTCTAAGCCCATGCAATCTTCAAATCCTATTTCAAAGACCTCACACCTTCATCACAATCATGCATGCTTGGTGTTTTGATCGATCATCCCAATATGGCAGAGTGCAAGGTGGTCTTTGACATTGGAGGTCGAAGAGAGAGCAGAGTTGGCATGGCGGTGCTACAAAGTGTTAGTTGTTCATATGCAGATATTAAGAAGAGGCTTAGTGTGGAAGCTTTGGCTACTCGATGAGCTATTATGGCGGCCATAAGTAGCTCCTAAATGAGTGGTAAGGTGAGTGCCACATCTCGCATCCTGTCTATAGCACCATGTGCACTTAGAGTTGGCTCTAGTAGACGGCAAAGTTTAGATGCCAATGAGGTTGGTGCTTTGTGGGCGATTAGTGGTCATGTAGCTAGGTAAGATTGCCTACTAGATGGAATCACTAGAGACTTGATTGAAAGGTTTTGGGAGGAGAATTTACATGCCTTACTAGTTTTCAAGCATGCTTTGTGCAAGAGAGTCACAAGAGAGGAGTGTTCATTGAGCATGATGCTTGCTCAGTCACAAGAGGAGTGTTCATTGAGCACACTGCTTGCTTTCTTGAAATGATCCAAACTAAGTTGTATTCTAAGTCTGTGGCATCATTTCCAAACCTTAAAATTGGGCAAAGGTCATTTGAGGGGTGTAAGCCTTGGTTCATGAGGTACTCATAACAACACGACACATGTTGTTGTCACACTACCATGTTGAGTTCCAACTGTTTTATGATGTGTTATGTTCTCTTAGTGGGCATAGAGAATTGCCTCATAGTCCTCATCGATCGTGATTTCATCTACTCTCTTTTATGTGTGCACGCATGGAGGATTCCCATTATCATATGTTTCCTTGTGTGGAGAGCAATTGCACATCATGTGGTTCGCTTGCATGGCTACAACTAGTAGATCTTGATGCAAGTGACTAAGAGATAGTGACATGGCAGCACTCTGTGTATATGAAACGTCAGCTTCGAAGTGGTGGGTAGTCTAGGAAGTTGCAACTTGTGGACAAATGTACACCACATCAACGACATTTAAGGAGCATATCTACCCCTACATACGGCACATTCATTGTGCCATGTGGCAGGATTGTCAATTCTAAGCATGTCTGGCAGAGTTTCCTATTAGTGTGGCTATCTTTGTGTGGTCAATTTTGCAGAGAATTAAATATTCACACCTTTTCAAGAGATATAATCCGAGTAATACTTCTTGGAGCAAGTAATGGATATATTTCACATTATTTATTTTATATTTGAGTGGGAATGCAACACTATGTGTAGTATATGACACATCAGCTCCAAAGTGGTAGTTTAGGAAGTTGCAACTTGTGGACAAAAGTACATCACATTGTCACTTCACAACGACATTTAAGGAGCATATCTACCCCTACATACGGCACACTCATTGTGCCATGTGACATGATTGTTAGTTTCAAGCATGTCTGGCAAAGTTTTCTATTGGTGTGGCTATATCTGTGTGGTCGATTTTGTAGAGAACTACACATTCACAACTTTTCAAGAGATATAATCCGAGTAATACTTCTTGGAGCAAGTAATGGATATATTTCATATTATTTGTTTTATATTTGAGTGGTAGCACAGCCTCATCATATCCCTCACGTGATGCTAGGTGGTCATGAGATTTTTTGGGTGTGTCGATGGTGGTCTTATTGACCGTAGAGGCCCACATAATTGTGACATAGTACCATGCACCTTGGGCTTGCATTCCATCAAGATGGCAGTCCCCCCATGATACACACACACACACACACACACAAAGGTTTGCCATGATTTTATGGAACATGTATGGATGGTGATTGGTTAGATTCTTCCTCAAGAGGATGGGCAGATGCATGCATACAGTTTTTGCTCTCTCCTGAGCATCCTTCATGCCTAGTGTTGTCTAATGTGCATGTTGGTCCTGTGTTCATGGCCAACTATGACGAGTTGACATATTTGCTACAAGAGGGTGATGTATTTTGCTATTACTATCAACAATGAGGGAAATAGCAAGGGGGTTGACACTATCTCATGAGTTGCACTAGGCCAAAGTGCCTCCTAGACTAGGATACAACGGATGCTCATGGGTTTGCTTCTGATGCCCCACAACATGATTGTGGGAGGCCAGTTCTACCAGAAGATTGGACATCATCGAGGGAGTCTTGTTCGACTTCGAGAGGATGACCCCATGAGAGAATTTTGGAGCATTTAAGAGCTAGAGAGGGTGTTGATGACTAGATGTCTATGATGAGAGGACCACCTACATTCCAGCATAGTACTTTTGTTCATTTCCTGTTTGTACTTTTATTTAGTTCATTAGTGAATTGATGTTGACATTCTCTTTAGCCTCAATTTTATCTTTGTATTTAATCATTGTACCATTGATCTTGATGATTATTTATGTTCTGTTGACCTCGTGTCTCTTTTATATTCGTACCGACTTTGTTTAAAATTTTAAATTGTTATTTATTGCTTTGAAAATTTTATATCATGGGTTTTCCTAACCCCGTTGGACCCAAACCTCAGGGGGGTCACTCTGTCAACCCCTTATGTAGCATGTGCATTCAAGGGGTATGTAAAAAACCCCCAACTTATGGATTTTTGAATTTTAAAAATACCCCTTTTGTAATACTTTTTACAATTAAAGTACCCCTTATGTACCAAAATTTTCACCATTTCAAAAAAAACAATCCCCTTATATATGTCAATTTTCTGTAACTCCATTGAAATCACTTGCTATCTTACATATTTTTGAGTGACCCCCTCCCCCCCCCCCTCCGAGGCCCAAACCACCAAAATGTGGGTTTTCTCAACCCCATCGTGAATGAACGAGGTCCGATGGTGACCAAATTTTGCATGTGTGTAGGAGAGCCCCCCCATCCCCCCAACTTGTGGATTTTTTAAAAACACCCCTTTTGTAATACTTTTTACAATTAAAGAACCCCTTATGTACCAAAATTTTCACCATTTCAAAAAAAAACAATCCCCTTATATATGTCAATTTTCTGTAACTCCATTGAAATCACTTGCTATCTTACATATTTTTGAGTGACCCCCTTCCCCCCCCCCTTCGAGGCCCAAACCACCAAAATGTGGGTTTTCTCAACCCCATCGTGAATGAACGAGGTCCGATGGTGACCAAATTTTGCATGTGTATAGGAGAGCCCCCCCATATCCCCCCCCCCTACCCCCCCCCCTGCGCGGCCCCCACATGCTAACAAAGTTTGGTCACCAACAACAGACGATGTTTAGGTGGTCAAGTATGTGGGAGGGAAGGATTTTTCAAGGCCACTAGACCACTTGAAAAACATGAAATGGGTGCTACTTAACCACCCAAACATCAAGAACTGATGGTGACCAAACTTTTCATGGTTATGGGAGAGTGACCCCCTCACATGCTTGCAAAATTTGGTCACTAATGGATGATGTTTGGGAATGATGGCATGTGGAAGGGTAGATTTTTCAAGGCCTTTCGAGCACTAAGAGACTTGAAAAATGCACTGGGTGCTACTTGATTGCCCAATGTAAGGTCCCTCCCAAGCCATGTATGTATGTGTCTCTTTTAATATAGATTTCAATAAGGAAAGAGAGTGTACTTAGAGAAGAGTGAGACAATAAGGCTAGAAACATTAGGAAAGTGTTAGAATAAAAATATTAGCTCCAAAAATCCTAAAAGAAATAAGAAGACAAGAATAGTTCTATTAAGAGATAATTATCTCCAGAAATAGAAACTCGAATTTAGGTGATAGGAGGTCATATTTAGAGTACTTTTACATATTTAGAGTCCATGCATACTAAAAATGTGAAAAAACAACACGTTTCTAAAGATGGCGTGTTTGTGGCTATATACAGACATTTCTGCCTATTCTGCCCACGATGGCTTGTAGACTAGATGCCTTCTGGTTCTTTTGGCTGGCTTGCTAGCTATATAACCATATTCTGAGTTTTTATTAGAGAGTTATGGCCGAAACAATTTGCTGATTCTATCAGGGTCTCTACACAGGGAAAACTGTAAGAAGGTAGCAAGTAGCCTCAACGTAATCCTAGAGCTTGAGATGTATATATCCCTTCATTCTTATCTAATATCTTAGAAAAGAAGCTTAGATTGCTATGGTCTTTCAGAGGAAGAGACCAAAACTCCATAGCTTTTCTTTTAGAGAAAGAATAGAATGCCGTAGCCCTGTAAGAGAAGGCTATTTTGCCATAGATCTTAGAAAGAGAGAAGAGTCACAGTATGAGTAAGAGGAGATAAAGCTTGGGGATGATTGGATGATTTCAGTCGTCGTAAGAGAAGGTATTAGAAGACTCTATTCTCATATGTCAAGTTCTAAAGCTCTTGTTAACAAGCAAAGGCAACGATAAACGATAAATTTCTATAAGGTATATACATATTTTGTTTTTCAATTATATATCATTCTTAGGGGTTGAGGTATGGCCCCAAATTCTCTATTAATTGTTAATAGTGATCTATTTGATCGATTTACTATTTAAAGTTTGTATTCTTTTAAACAACAGCATATGCCTTAATAAAGAATGTCTTATCTCGCAATCTCAAGTTGAAATGCTAAAATCTTTGTGAAAAGGATTGTTTTCTTAAGAAGGTAACATGGATTCTAGTCCTATGGTTTAGTGAGTAAATGGATTATTATCTTGGTTAAATTAAGATACAGGTACAACTCTCCCTACGGCCTTGACGTTGCCCCATTCTTGTGCTTGTATAGCCGGACGGCGGAGACGTTAGTAAGGCCCAGAGTTGGCCCATGGTATCCCTCATACCATTCAGAGAATGAGGTTCGCCGATTGAGGCGCGAGTGATTGTGATGCTACCTAGTTCTGAGGGCCCAGGCTAGTGCGGTGAATTAGCCCACCCTAGTGCGCAGACGTCCCTCTGAGGGGCAGGAGGATCGAGCGAGACGGAGCCCGAGAGGGCGACTGGCCGGCTTGAGTCCTCGCCAGCGGGGCCGACGATGAGGTGTATGGTCCCGTAGGGTTTTGCCCAGCATGTGGGGAAGGCCGAATTCTAGATCATCGGCGGTATAAAGGAAAAGAATAAGAGAGCCGGTTTGGCTTGTATGAAATTGATTCATGTATAAACTTTTTTTTTTATAAATCTTGTCTTGGTATTATTGTATTGTGTAAAAAGGCTGTTTTAACAAACCTTGTGAAAAGAGCCTTAATTAAGGAACATATTTTTTTATGTCAAAAGGATTAATTAGAAAACAAATTGACGCATGAGTACGGTGGAAAGTGGGAGGATGGAATGCCCCAACGGCACCATCCTACGGACGGGTGGACCCGATTAGTCGGGTATCTTTCCAACATATTAAGTAAAAGCCCTATGTTAGATAAATAGGTTCTCGAGCAATTCTATTCTAGAAGACTAGGCCAGCGGCTGTGCCTTGCATGGATGAGGAAAAAAGCATTGTCTCTAGGAATCAAGACTAGTAGTTGCCCAAATTATGATCAATTACCCTATGGGTGATTTGATTTTTAGAAGACCACGCTCCCCCTTGTTGAAATTTAAGCATAATGATGAGCTATGGTGGATCAAACACTAGAATCAACATCATTAACAAAGTGATTAAGATGTAATTAGTGAATAATTAGCAAATAGATTAATGTAGGCATGGATACTCAAAAACCAGCAAATTCTCATTAGGGCTATGCCTCAATTTATAGAGTTTACATCAAGCATCAAATCCCATTGATTTCTCCATGATTCACTCCCAGAATATCTCCACCTCTTGCCTGATTCTCTCCACCTCTTCTCTTTTCCCTGAATATCTCCCAGAATAACTCCACACTCCTAAATTCTCTCATGCTACCCTTTATTCTCTCCCAGTAGATTCTTCTCACCTTTTCACAGGTTCTTTTACAATTACATCTCCTCTTTTACAGCCTCTAACCAAGGGCTTGTTCCCGCACACACCCTATTCACTTGTATATTTCAACACCTCCCCTCAAGTGAATAATCCTAGCACACCTGGACCCTATACCAAGTTTTCCTCTTACTTGATAGCCCGCGACCAGTGCCTCAAGTCCCTAAACTCCATAGTCCTTGACACTCTCTCTCTATATGTGTCCAAGGCTACTATAAGTGCCCGCGACCTTGACTAAAGTGCTCACACATACATCTACCACATGGCCTACATTATCGGTGGCTCAGAGGTGGTTTTACTTTATTGGGGCAGGTTACATTGGGTTGTGGGGTCTCTCTCTCTCTCTCTCTCTCAGAAAAGATGATCCGACTCCACTTCCTTTGGAGCCTCCATGAAGTTTGCCGATGTCGTTCCTTCTTCACTGGGTTTGCTGTAGCAGTCTCTCGCCATGTGTCCTGGCTTTCCACATTTGTGGCAAGTGAAGGTCCTCCCTGCTACTCTGCCTCTTCCTCGTCCTCATCCTTGAGAGAATCCTCCTCGGGTGAAGAATGCTTTTTCTTCTCCTGTTGTTGAGTCGAGCCCTTTCTTCTCTTTGCCTCTGCTCTCTTGCTCTAGTAGAGCTGCTTCTATCTCGTGTATCTTCAATTCAGATACATTCTTCAGTGTTGCTACAATGTTTTCATAATCTCCTTTGTCCACACTCTTCAGAAGTACAGCTAATGCTTCATCATCTTCTACCTTTTTGCCAATAGCTCTGCTAGCTGTTGCTTAATGCTTTTATATTTGTTCAAGTGTGTGATTAAAGGTTCACTTTCCTTCATGTTCAATTTGTAGAATTGCATTAACAGATTTATCTTGGAATTTTTTGCTTGTGTACCAAATAATTTATTAAGTTCATCCCATGCATCTTTTGCCCATTGTATCCCTATGATGTGATGAATGATTTCATCATTTAAACTGAGTGCAATAAGTCCCAATGCTTTTTCATTCCTCCTCTTCCACTCATTTTTTCCTCTCTCTGGGCATTCATCTCTCCCTTCAACTAATCCCCACAGATTTTTCTTCATCAGCAAATACATGGTTTTTGTTTGCCATCATGTATAAAACTGTTCCCCATTAAATTTGGCTATTTCTTGTGCTGAACTCATGATGATGTGAAGGGGTCTTACCTTTTGATCCAATTTCAATATTCAAGGGTAGTGTCTACCCTTTTACAACTCAATCTGGTATTTAATAGATGATTACAATAAATTTATCAGCATAAAATTACCAGAAATTACACTAAATCAAGGGTAACCAATTTGTACGGGATGGTTGGAGTATCAAACCAACTCCAATTTGCAATCTGAAGCTATAGAGATCTGTATCAGATATCTAATGGTTAATTTGAACCCTCAATTGCACCAAAATATAGTGATTAGCATTGATTAATCACTGATTAGCAAATTAATGCTCTGTTTTGTGTGCAGAAAATAGAGTATGCGGGGAGTCTAGATCTGGTGCCTTCCACTTCAAATGAGCTCAAATGCTTTCAAAGGCATCAATAGCAATGAGTCTAGTAGAGGATTAAGCCAAGAAACACAAGATTTGACCAAATATTGAAAGCTTAATCTCTATTTTACCAAAGTCACCTGCAGATTTGATGAAGAGCTTGGATCTCACTGTAGACTTGATGAAATTGAATTCTGTCTTCACCAGCTTGTAGAGCATGCTTGAAAACCCCCGAGGCTAAGAGGAATTGAAGCAATTTGATTTGATGAAGCTGCAATGTTCATTTTTCTCAGAAAAAAATACACCTACAGAATCATCGATTTCTCCTGAATTCTTTCGCGGTTTGCTGCGCTGTTTGGATGGGCTTGTAGCCAAGTGTATTAGCTAGCTAATGTTAGAAGGGCTTGCCCTAATTCTATGTGTGCAAGCTGAATGGAGTCCTCCACTAGCTGGGGGTGAAGGGGGAAGTGAAAAACTAACTAAAAATTTGATTATTTACTAATTATCTACTAATCCTAATTAATTAACTAATGGGCTCATAAACCTGATGGATTCTAGGCATGGCTCTGATACCATGTTGAAATTTGAGCATAATGATGAGCTATGGTGGATCAAACACTAGAATCAATATCATTAACAAAGTGATTAGCAAATGATTAAGATGTAATTAGTGAATAATTAGCAAATAGATTAATGTAGGCATGGATACTCAAAAACCAGCAAATTCTCATTAGGGCTATGCCTCAATTTATAGAGTTTACATCAACCATCAAATCCCATTGATTTATCCATGATTCCCTCCCAAAATATCTCCACCTCTTGCCTGATTCTCTCGACCTCTTCTCTTTTCCCTGAATATCTCCCAGAATAACTCCACACTCCTAAATTCTCTCATGCTACCCTTTATTCTCTCCCAGTAGATTCTTCTCACCTTTTCATAGGTTCTTTCACAATTACATCTCCTCTTTTACAGCCTCTAACCAAGGGCTTGTTCCCGCACACACCCTATTCACTTATATATTTCAACACCCCTGTGGGATAGAACTACATCTTACCTATGAATCGTATCCTTGAATCTCTGCATGGTCAAGGTGTCGATGAGTAGAAAATTTTCTCCAAGATAAGACTTAGTGGACTATCTTAAAGTGTTTCCCCTATTTTTGGAAAGGGGGGAACCTTACAAGTGGTATCAAAGCCGATCTTAGTTCCTAGGATTTGTTTTTCAAAGGTTAACTATCAAGGGATTAAAACAAGTGATTGTTTATCATATGAGGACGAATCAATCATCTCTACTGGCCATAGAAGTGATTTGAATATCCTCACAT
The DNA here is from genome assembly GCF_041138505.1 of Cibotium barometz. Lineage (NCBI taxonomy): Eukaryota > Viridiplantae > Streptophyta > Polypodiopsida > Cyatheales > Cibotiaceae > Cibotium > Cibotium barometz. The sequence goes on along the minus strand of NC_141070.1, from coordinate 31,110,059 downwards.
GTTGAGACAGTCATCCTATGAAATTGTGCTTGTATCTTGGGGGTGCACACGCAAAATATTTGTACAATAAATTTGAGAAATAAAATTGGGGAGAAAACCTTTTGTGAGGAAAAACATAGGGTGATCAAATTAAGAAACTAGTGAGAGACTGAATGACTAGAAGGATAGACCAAAACTTGTTTAGAGAAATTTTTAGGATATATCTCATTAACTTGCATATTATAAATTATTAAGATTATAACTTCGTTAAGATTTGAATAGTTAACATGTGAATGCCATCCATTGGATGCTTTACACTAGGACGATCATCCACGATCTTGAACCCATCTCAGATAACTTCGGATGTGTAATTCCCAGAGGATCATGCTCTTAGATGTGTTAATCGCAAGATACTAGATGTGTAATTTTCAGAAAACGAATCATCTCAGACGTGTTAATCTTGATAATCTTTGGATGTGTCAATCCCAAGGCACCAGATGTGTAATTCTCAAAAAATGAAGATCTTAGTCCAGAGTGCCTTTAGATGTGGCACTATGATAAGTATTTGATAGTTTTGGACTTTTCATGGGATACAATGAAAGAAGCAAGTTCACCCTTGCTCGTCTAAAAATTGTAAGAAATGCGAAATTAGTTGGAAGCACTGTTGTCAATCTAACCACCGACTAGAACCAAAATCAGTTATGGGATGCCATGAAATTACACCTTCGTGTGAAAGGTTTTGTCCTCCAGGATTTCGAGAGGATAAAATGAATGAATTTTTGGAGCTAACCCAAGAAAGGAAGACCCTAAAAGAATACCACTAAACTTCTCCGATTTGCTCTAGAGATGGATGAGGTAACTCTTCTCCATCGATTTATTTGGAAGCTTAATCTACCATTGAATAACCTCATCACAAGAATGCAAAACTATCCTCTATTTCAGAAGCCATAATTATAGCCAAAGACTGTGATAAAGTTTATTTATTTATTTATATAGAAAGTGTCGAGAAGGACATGAGTCCTTCTCGAGAAGGACATGAGTCCTTCTATGTTAATCAAGAAGAGGTCTCCTAATTCAAGAGGAACGTCAAGCCCACCCTTGGCTACAAGGAATCATGAGCTAGAGCAAAAATTAGGTCAAGAAATAGGGATAGCTGGGTTAAAGATAACCGAATTCAACAAGTATTTCTATGACTAAATAGAAGAGGATTGATGCAAGATTCATGTGAAGTAATGTGCATGATGAATAGAGGTATTCTACAAGACGATACTAAGATTATGAAATTGCTATCATAGGTTAGATTGCGTAAAGGATTGATTCCCTTACGTTTCTCCCATGACAATTTGTTAAGTACCATATTACATGGGGTATAGAATAAGGAATTCGAAGGTTCATAGCATTTGAGAGGTATATGGATACATGAACTTAGGATAATAAGGCCAATTAACTTTAGAATAATAGACATTTTGGAGGCACAACAAAACAAGCCAAACACGTGAAATAAGGGACTCGAAACAATGTTTAGATAAAAGAAGATTTCTACCTAGTGGGGACACCACTTTGAAAGAGATAGGAGGATTTACTTAGATACTACCCCAGCTCGCGAGATGAGGACATCTCGAATCTTTTAAGTTGGGGAGATTGTAAGGTCCCTCCCAAGCCATGTATGTATGTATCTCTTTTAATATAGATTTCAATAAGGAAAGTGAGTGTACTTAGAGAAGAGTGAGACAATAAGGCTAGAAACATTAGAAAAGTGTTAGAATAAAAATATTACTCCAAAAATCCTAAAAGAAATAAGAAGACAAGAATAGTTCTATTAAGAGATAAGTATCTCCAAAAATAGAAATTCGAATTTAGGTGATAGAAGGTCATATTTAGAGTACTTTTACATATTTAGAGTCCATGCATACTAAAAATGTGGAAAAACAACATGTTTCTAAAGATGGCGCATTTGTGGCTATATATACATACGTTTTTGCCTATTTTGCTTGCGTTGGCTTATAGACTAGATGCCTTCCGATTCTTTTGATTGGTTATATGACCATATTCTGATTTTAATCAGAGAGTTATGGCCGAAACAATTTGCTGATTTTGTCAGGGTCTCTACACAGGGAAAACTGTAAGAAGGCAGCAACTAGCCTCAACGTAATCCTAGAGCTTGAGATGTATATATCCCTTCATTCTTATCTAATATCTTAGAAAAGAAGCTTAGATTGCTATGGTCTTTTGAAGGAAGAGACCAAAACTCCATAGCTTTTCTTTTAGAGAAAGAATAGTATGCCGTAGCCCTGTAAGAGAAGGCTATTTTGCCATAGATCTTAGAAAGAGAGAAGAGTCACAGTACGAGTAAGAGGAGATTAAGCTTGGGGATGATTGGGCGAGTGATTATGATGCTGCCTAGTTCTGAGGGCCCAGGCTAGTGCGGTGAATTAGCCCACCCTAGTGCGTAGACATCCCTCTGAGGGGTGGGAGGATCGAGCGATGGAGCCTGAGAGGGCGACAGGCCGGCTTGAGTCCTCGCCGCAGCGGTCGACGATGAAGTGTATGGTCCCGTAGGGTTTTGCCCAGCATGTAAAGGCTGGAAGGCCAAATTCTATATCATCGGCGGTATAAAAGAAAAGAATAAGAGAGCCAGTTTGGCTTGTATGAAATTGATTCATGTATAAACTTTTTTTTTATTAAATCTTGTCTTGGCATTATTGTATCGTGTAAAAAGGCTGTTTTAACAAACCTTGTGAAAAGGGCCTTAATTAAGGAACATATTTTTTTTAATGTCAAATAGTGTGGTAGGATTAATTAGAAAACAAATTGACGAGTGAGTACGGTGGAAAGTGGGAGGATGGAATGCCCCGACGGCTCCATCCTACGGACGAGTGGACCCGATTAGTCGGGTAGCTTTCCAACATATTAAGTAAGAGCCCTACATTAGATAAATAGGTTCTCGAGCAATTCTATTCTAAAAGACTAGGCCAGTGGCTGTGCCTTGCATGGATGAGGAAAAAAGCATTGTCTCTAGGAATCAAGACTAGTAGTTTTCCAAATTATGATCAATTACCCTATGGGTGATTTGATTTTTAGAAGACCACGCTCCCCTTGCTCTGCGGGATAGAACTACGTCTTACCTATGAATCGTATCCTTGAATCTCTGCATGGTCAAGGTGTCGATGAGTAGGAAATTTTCTCCAAGATAAGACTTAGTGGACTGTCTTAAGTGTTTTCCCTATTTTTGGAAAGGGGGGAACCTTACACCCAAACATTGTCTTCCTGATGGTGACCAAACTTTGCATGTGTGTGGGAGGGCCCCCCCACATGCTTGAAAAGTTTGGTCTCACCAACAACATATGATATTTAGGTGGTCAAGTATGTGGAAGGATAGAAATTTTCAAGGCCTCTCAAACATTATGAGAGACTTAAAAAATGTGCATTAGGTACTAGAGATCATTCAAACCTTGTATGTGTGTGAGAGGGGCCCCCCATAAGCTTGCAAGTTTTGGTCACCAACAGAATGATGGCATGTGGAAGGGCAGGATTTTTCAAGGCTTGGCCTTTGAGCACTATAAGAGACTTGAATAACGCACATTGGGTGCTACTTGACCACCCACACATTGTCTGATGGTGACTAAACTTTGCAAGAATGTGGGAGTGGTCCCCCCATATGCTTGCAGAGTTTGGTCCCCAACGGATGATGTTTGGGTATGATGGCATGTGGAAAGGTGTGATTTTTCAAGGTCTCTCGAGCACTGAGAGACTTGAAAAACATGCAGTTGGCACTACTTGACCACCCAAATGTTGTCTGATGGTGACCAAACTTTACATGTATGTGGGAAGATTTTGTAACAATCCGAGGTTTAGGCTTGGAAATGATGTGCTTCTTAAGAGGCTTAGCAACTGGACTAGATGGTACAAGTTTGTATGCATCTTTGGGTAGCCACATTGATAATTCCTTTTTGCCTGGCCTTCTCTGAGCAGCAACTAGATTAGTTGGAACATGCCAGCCATGGCCCTCACTTGAGTACTCATCAATTATCCACATCATTTGTTTTGGAGCTTCAAGAGCAGATTTTGATTGTGGGTTGGGTAAGGTAGAAACATTACCCCTTTGATACGATAAAGCTCGTGGTGTAGCAGATCCCAAGATGCAATCAGAATCAATTTGCAACTTGTATTGTCTATTCTTCCAATCTAATGAGCAATTGGTAGCACTTAACCACGATCTACCGAGAACAACCTCTACTACTGCCTTGGACTTACGTGCCACATAAAAGGGCACTGACATCTGGTGATCCTGAATGGTCATCATAATGACACATTTTCCCTCTATAGGGTTATCTTCTCCTGAAAAGCTTCGTAGGTCCACAGGAATTTGCACAAGTGGTGGTTGACCCAAGGCTATCCAGGTGTCAAACGAGAGAACATTATAATCTGCACCAGAGTCAATTAAGGCAGAGACAAAGTAGGTAGTCTCATGAAGATGAAGGCACACTTGAATATTGAATGGTTCGACATATGGCTCATCAGTAGCCAACTGTATGGCTAACATAGAAGCTTTGCGACGCTCCTTGGCTTTTGCAACTCTAGCTTTAGCCTCCTCTTGAGCCTGATGTTTAAGTAGGTCAAGTGCTTTTTTCCGTGTTTGTGATCTAGTCATGACTCTAAGTGGCACGACATCCTCATTCTCAGATGAAGGTGGCGATGGAACTGCCCCTACAAGGTTAAGTGAGACCTTTGGTTGAGAGGTGCCTTCCTCATGTGGTTTCAGCAGACAATCTTTTGGGAAGTGTTCGACACAACACCCTAGACAATATCTTTCTATTGGTGGAAACTGTTGTACTGTTGTATTGGACCGAGATGCTTGCCTTGAGCGATGTGGACAATCACGGGCCCAATGGGATTCTCCGCACTCATAACAGGGGCCCATTGGTTTGGCCTCTACTTTCCTTGGCTGCCATTGACCTGAGGGGCCTGGAATCCTAGGTTGGTAGCCGCCTAGCAACATTAAAGAGTTTTGTTCCCCTGATTGAGCGTCCAGTGCTGGGCTTGGGTATGCGGGATTTTCAAAGATATTATCCTTGGATGAATATGATACATATTCCTCTTCCACATAGCCTGGGTTTACCAATTCTCTACACATATTTGAATTATCATAGTCCACAACCCTCACAGGAGTAGTCCCTGGAGCAGGAGGTTGAGCACCAAGAACAGGTCGTGCTTGCTCATGTGCCATCGGTGGCTTACGTTCAAAACTAGTATACTGTTGATACATTTGTGGAGCCACTCCACCCCTCGGCTGCTCACGTTCCTGTCTCATTCTCGCAATGTGAGTACATTCCTGTGTAGTGTGCGTAAAGTTCCAAGCACAGGCTTGGCACCATTTTTTTGTGGGTTGGTTTGTGACTAGAGGAGAAAAGGTATTACAGTCCTCTGTTTTATGGTCACCGCCACATGCTCCACAAAGATGAGGGCCTGTAGGAAATACACTCCTCATTCTCTGCTGCTGTTGTTGTGGCTGCATGGGTGGACGATAGGTCTGTCCCAATCTCCTTAGTACTAGGTTAGCTATCTGGTCTGGATTTACTAGCGCGCTAGACCCTGAACTTTGGTCATCACCCCACTGATTTCTAGGTTTCACCTCAGGGCCAGAACCATCTTGGAACTTGAAGTTATCGGTGAAATCCATAGCATCATGGCAACACTCATTGAAACTTGTATGCTTCTTTGCATAGAGATGTGTATGCAGTGTCGAATTTTTGAGGCCTTTTAAGAAGAGAGAAATTAATCGACTTTGGGCGGGCTTCTCATCTTCTGGGCAACGATTAATGTACTGCTTCATTCTATTTACACAGTCTCTAACACTCTCATTCTCGCCTTGTTTGAAAGAGTAGATGTGTGCTACTGTGTCATGTTGTATTCCCATCAAGGAAAAAGCAGCAATGAATCTCTCTTCCAAAACTCGTAAAGAAGTTTTGTCTGAAGCCTCTAATGCCTGAAACCAAGCCAGGGCTTTTCCCTCAAGAGTGAGTCCAAATCCTTCAATTTGAGTATGCTTATCAGCTACTTGCTCAGCTCGAACTGCTTGTCTAAAAGCTGCTACATGATCGTATGGATCTCCCGACCCTTCATACTTCTTTACCAGTTTCTGAAGAGTTGATGGCCTTACTTGTCTTGAATACTCATCATAGGGCCTACGGCCTCTCATTCTCAGTGGGAATTGTTCCTCTCGTTGGAAAGATGGTCCACATGTTTCCAAAATTGGTGTGGGTACTCTATTACCAGCCTCACCAAACCCCTCCAAAGATCTTGTCACCCGCATTTCAGGAGGTGCATTTATGGGAGGCCGAGTTGACTCCCCTACCCTCCGATTGTCATAGTGAGAAAGATGTTGGCGTGATGTGACTTGTGGTCGCACATTTGGTGTAGGACGATATCTTGGTGCTAGAGTTGGGCTACTAGCTGTGGTCCACTTAGATGTTGAAGGTCCCTCTCTAGTGAACTCTCGTAGGGGAGGAGCAACAGTTTCTCCAAGAAAGGCTGTCTCTCCTGGTTTGGCTGTATTTGTTGAGAACGCTTCCATAAATAATGGTTGTCCTTTCCACGTGAGTTTCCGAATCTCTTTCCAATCTAAGGTTCGGTATTCATTGGCCCATTTATCAATTATTCTGTTCATGTGTCCTGCACGCTTCTCAACTACCACCACATGAGCTAGAGGAAGATCTAGCTGTGGCAATTTAGTCGTGGCATAATACCCCTCTAACGAGTCCTTATAGACCTCTTGAAGTGGGTCATCCTGTAAGACCTTTGTCACTGGAATTTGTCGTACAAACTCCCATTGGCATTCAGCCCCCTGATCCATTTTACTCTTGCCTTTCCTATCCCTTTCCAAATTTAGATCTACAAGAAGTAAATCATCTATGGTGGATGGCTTTGAGGACTGGGCATTGGATGGTCCAGGCATGTCCGGCTCGATGAGCCAGTCATCTCTAGACACCCTTGCTCTAGAAAGTTCTGATAAGTCTAAGAACTCGGTTTTAGAGAGCTCCCCTAATTTGTCTACCTTTTCTGGATGGTAGGTGACTTCGTAGCGAACACCATCTCCACCCATGTACATGTTACCCTGGTCATTGACTAGAGGTGCTCTATCAAGTTCTGAGAATATGTCGGCGATCTTAACAAGATACCGTTGTTGTGGGTCCCTAAAGATCTCAGCTCCTTGAGCATTTGTGTAGACATATTGGAGTCTCACATTGAGTGTTAACCCCATGGTGTCGGCTTCAAATGGATTAAAGGATCTTGAGGGTGTCCTATTTGGGGCTACGGGGTGACTATTTGTCGGCCCTACATTGTCCATGGACAATGAACTAGTTGTTCTGGAGAAAAGGGTATCGGATTGGGATTCAGATAGGGTTTCAGCAATATCTGCCAAATTGCCTACCGATTGGGTACCACTTTCTTGCGTAGGCACTCTAGAAGGTGCCCTAGGTCCTATGGCAGAATCTACACGACGTCCCGACCGCAAGTACATAAGGTCAAAATTTTGTTTTGGTTTTTTTATGTGTTTTTGTTTCGTTTTGTTTTTGTTTGTTTTGGTTTTGGTTTTTGTGTTTTGTTTTTTTGATAAAAATATATATATATATGTATATATATATATATATATATATATATATATATATATATATATTTTACCCTACCTAACCACTAAAGGCAACTAAAAATGGGTATGTGTGGCGTAACTATCTATCCTATTTTTATTATTATTTGTTTTTTAAATGTTTTTTTTAATGATTTTATGATTTTATGATTTTTACTCTTTTTTTTTAACACAAAAATTATGAATCTCACTAAAAAAATACTAATTATGCACAAAGTTACAAAAATTTAAAAAATGCAAGTTAAACTAATTATGCAAAAAATTAAAAAATGAAGAATTACAGAATATGCAAAAAAATAGACTCCTAAAAAATACTCAATTTTTTTTTCTTTTTATTTTTTGTTTTTTTTTAAATTTTCTTTAGTTTTCTTTTGTTTTTTCTCCTTTTGTTTTGTTTTGTTTTTTTTTGTATTTTTTGAACTAATAAATTTCGTGCCTAATATAAAAAATATGAATTTACTAATTATGCACGTAATTATAAAAATAAAAAATAAAAAATGCACACTACTTTACTTATGCAAAAATTTAAATAAGAAACAATGGATTCAAAAAAATAAAATTTTTTTTTTTAATTTAATTGTTTTTTCCTCTTTTTTATTTTTTTTTACTATTCTTTTTTTTTCCTTTTTTTTCTTTTTTTTAAATTCTTTTTTTTTTCTTTCTTTTTCTTTTTAATCTCTTTTCTTTTTTTTTAAATCTCTTTTTTTCCTTTTTTTTAAATAAAAAATATTATTTTTTTTTGTTTTTTTAATTTAAAAATAAAAAAACATGAAAAATTAATAAAAACAAAAAAAATGAAAAAATGAAAATTCCACTAACCTTATCCTCTTCGCTCGCTCGCACGCCGCTCGCCGGCTTCTTCGCCGGATTCTTCGCCTGGCTCTTCAATGCTTTCCTTTGCTGCTCTGCTGTCTTCCTTCTATTTTCGCCTTCTTTAGTTACAGCTCCACACCGGCCTACGCTCTGCAGCAGCAGCGCCGGCCTTCTGCAATGCCTACAGCCAGCCGATTTTTTTTTTTGTTGTATGTGTGTTTTTTTTTTTTAATTCCTCTCCTTCGCTTGTTGGCCTCGCCGCCTTCTATAGCTCTTCAGGGAACAACCACTCTCCTCCACAACCTTCGCTCGGCCTCCACTCGCCTTCTGCAGCTCCCTTTCGCCTCTACGTCCGTCAGCTTCTCCGCCTCTTGCCGGTCGCCTCCACGTAGCCCGTCAGCTGCTGCAGGTGGCTTTTTTTTTAAATTTATTTTTTCACCTCCTTGCCGTCACCACCTCTGCTGTCGACCACCTCTGCTGTCGACCACCACTGATTTCTCCTCGCCGCCTCTGCTTCCGGCCACTGCCTGCACAGCTGCCTCTCACCAGTCACTACCTCCTTCTTTTTCACCCGCCGGCGCTGACTTTACATCCACGCGGCCAGTCTACCACAGCTTCAGTCGGCGGCCTTTGTCAATCCTTCGCCACCAGCAGCTGAGACTTGGCCTCCGCCTACGCCTTCGCTCGGCCACCCTCACTGCAACTGGGCGCCTACTTCCACGTGATTATATATATATATATATATATATATATATATATATATTATTGCCGCCTTCGCCTGCACTTGTTGGCCTCGCGACCCCCTCCACGATGCAGCTCTCAACGCAACTGTAAAATAGAAATATATATATATATATATATATAGATTTATATTTCTTTCTTAAGGCCGCCTTCAAGGCTCTTTCAACGGCCACTCAATACTTCCACGCGGCCATTCTCCACGATGCAACAGCCTATGCCTTTTGTGTGTTTTTTTTTAAAAAAAAATATATAACAAAAATAAAAAATAAAATTTGCAACCACTCTCCTCCTTTTTTTCCTTTCTCCCTTCTCTTTCCCTCTCTCCTCTCTTCCTTGAGTGGGCTTCACGCTTGGGAGTCTATGGAGCTTGCATAAGCTATGGAAGAGCTTAGCAACGCACCTCTTTTCTTTTTCTTTTTTCTTTTTTTCCTAATCACGTGTTAACGAAGAGCATGAAAGCATGAAATGGCAAAAAACAATGAATGTAAGCATAATGACGGTACTTGAAAAGGAATAAAATCAATAAAACTTAAAAAACAATGCGGGAGAAACCTCAACCGCTTAATAGTTTTTTTCTTATCCTAACCTTATCTACTCACACCGGGATCACACACCCGAACTTAACCTAATCACTCAATGGTTTTGCAACCAAAAGAGGAAATAGTGGTGGTTTCCACACACTCTCAACCGGATTTGAGTCTTCTCCCCGGCAGCGGCGCCAATGGAGAGACGGAAAAACTCTCTCACTTGTAGCAAGAGTAGTATGATCCACACGTAGCTCAATCCAATGGGATTTGCATCCCTTTCGGAGCTAGGGATTCAACCCATACCGGTGCACAAAAGCTTATCCAATTAATGGAGAGAATGCTAAGAAAACTACTACTATTGACATGGACTTAACACACACACAAGCTCAATCTTGCCATACTCATTCACTCATCATCCCACTCCTTCATGCATCCAAAACAAGAAGAAAGCTAAGCTATTGCATACACAAGCTCAAAGCATCCTTCATTCTCAAGCTCTTACTCCCTAGCATGCACACAAACCTTGAAGCTATCAACAAAGAAACATGCATACTAGAGAATAGACATGAGAAGAGAGACAAACATCAACTCATTGCATTGAATTAACAAAAGAACTTACAATAATGTAGATGGGGAGAGAGAAGAGCTTGCACCTCTATGGGAAAAGAGGGAGAGCTAGTCTCAAGAGAGCTCAAACATGAGTTTGCCCAATGTGTCCATGCTCTCAAATGAGCCACCTTTTATACAAAAATTCTAGAACTCCCAAAAGTTCCCATGTGGGATTATTGTCAAGCCCTCTCCCACATTCATCTACAAAGTGGAACTCTTTACAAGAGCCCTAAGTATCTTTTTTGTTGCATCCTTGTATTAATCTTCATTTGTCATGCAACAGAAGAGTCCCCCCTCCCATAGTCTTTGCAAAGTTTGGTTAACAACGATAGACGATGTTTTGGTATGATGGCATGTTAAAGCTTAATTTTTCAAGGCCTCTCGAGCATTGAGAAACTTGAAAAATGTGCGCTATTTGGGCACTACTACTTGACCACCCAAACATCGTCCCATGGTGACCAAACTTTACATGTGTGTGGGAGGGGTCCCCCCCATATGCTTGCAAAGTTTGGTCACCAATGGACGATGTTAGGGTGTGACAGCATGTTAAAGGGTAGGATTTTTCAAGGCCTCTCTAGCACTGAGAGACTTGAAAAATGCGCACTACTAGGCACTACTTGACCACCCAAACAACGTCTGATGGTGACCAAAATTTACATGTGTTGTCAAAGAAGTCTCCCCACATGATTGTAAAGTTTGGTCTCACGGATGATGTTTGGGCATGATGGCATGTCAAAGAGTGGGATTTTTCAAGGCATGAAAAATGCACACTAGGCACTACTTGACCACCTAAACATCATTTGATGTCGACCAGACTTTGCAAGCATGTGCAAGGGGTCCTCCTGCTCATGTTTGCAAAGTTAGGTCAGCAAATAGATGATGTTTGGGTATAATGACATGTGGAAAGGCATAATTTTTCAAGGCCTCTCGAGCAATAAGAGACTTGAAAAATGCGCACTGGGTGCTACTCAACCACCCAAACATCATTTGATGTTGACCAAACTTTGCATGTGTGTGGGAGCCCCCCCCCCACATGTTGACAAAGTTTGGTAACTAACAGACAATATTTGGGTATGATGGCATGTGGAAGGGCGGGATTTTTCCAGGCCTCTTGAGCACTGAGAGATTTGAAAAATGCACACTCGTGCTACTTGACTACTTAAACATCATCCGATGGTGACCAAAATTTGCATGTATGTGGGAGGGGTCCCCCCCACATGCTCACAAAGCTTGGTTACTATTGGATGATGTTTGGGTATGATAGCATGTGGAAGGGAGGGATTTTTCAAGTCCTCTCGAGCACTAAGAGACTTGAAAAATGTGCACTGGGCACTACATGCATGTTCGTGAAGGGGTCCCCCTCGACAATCTTGCAAAGATTGGTCCACCAATAGAGAATGTTCGGGTATGATGGCATGTTGAAGGGCACGATTTTTCAAGGCCTCTTGAGAATTGAGAGACTTGAAAATGCACACTGGGCGCTACTTGACCACCCAAACATTGTCCAATGGTGACCAAATTTTGCATATGAGTGGGAGGTGCCGGACCCCACATGCTTGCAAAATTTTGGTCACACGGACGATGTTTGGATATGATGGCATGTGGAAGGGTGGGATTTTTCAAGGCCTCTCAAGCATTGAGAGACTTGAAAAAAACTTCTTGACCACCCAAACATCGTCCAATGGTGACCAAAATTTGCATATGTGTGGGAGGGGTCCCCCCCAACATGCCTGTAAAGTTTGGTCATGAATGGGATGATGTTTGGGTATGATGGCATGTCAAAGGGTAAGATTTTTCAAGGCCTCTCAAGCATTAAGAGACTTGAAAAGTGCGCACTGGGCACTACTTGACCACACAAACATCGTCCGATGTGTGACCAAAATTTGCATGTGTGTGGGAGGGGTCCCCCCCACATTCTTGCATAGTTTGGTCAATCAACAAATGTATGATGTTTGGATATGATGGCATGTCAAAGGGCGGGATTTTTTAAGTTCTCTTGGGCATTGAGAGACTTGAAAAATGCGATTTGGGTGCTACTTGCCCACCCAAACATTGTCCGATGTGGTGATAAACTTTGCATGTGTGTGGGAAGGGTCCCTGTCCACATGTTCACAAAGTTTGGTCACCAACTGATGATGTTTGGGTATGATGGCATGTCAAAGGGCGGGATTTTTAAGTTCTCTTAGGCAAGAATGTGGAGGGGTCCCCCCCACATTCTTGCATAGTTTGGTCAATCAACAAATGTATGATGTTTGGATATGATGGCATGTCAAAGGGCGAGATTTTTTAAGTTCTCTTGGGCATTGAGAGACTTGAAAAATGTGCTTTGGGTGCTACTTGCCCACCCAAACATTGTCCGATGGGGTGATAAACTTTGCATGTGTGTGGGAAGGGTCCCTGTCCACATGTTCACAAAGTTTGGTCACCAACTGATGATGTTTGGGTATGATGGCATGTGGAAAGGTGGGATTTTTTAAGGCCTCTCAAGAATTGAGAGACTTGAAAAACATGCACTGGGTGCTACTTGACGACCCAAACATCGTCCAATGGTGGTGACAAAACTTTGCATGAGTATGGGAGGGGATTGGGTGCTACTTGACCACCCAAACATCATCCAATGGTGACAAAACTTTGCATCTGTGTGGGAGGGGTCCCCCCCCCCACATGCTTGCAAAGTTTGGTCACACCAATGGATGATGTTTGGATATGATGGCATGTGGAAGGGCGGGATTTTTTAAGGCCTCTTGAGCATTGAGAGACTTGAAAAATGCAAACTTGGTGTTACTTGACCACCCAAACATCGTCTGCCCTGATGGTGACCAAACTTTGTTTGTGTGTGTGGGAGGGGTCCCCTCTCACACACATGCAAAGTTTGGTCACCATCAATGGGAAAACAATGTTTTGTGGGAGTCTGATAGTGACTAAACTTTGCATGTACATAGGAAGGGTCCCCTCTCACACACATGCAAAGTTTGGTCACCATCAGGACGATGTTTGTGTGGGAGTACGATGGTGACCAAAATTTGCATATGAGTGGGAGGGGTCTCCTTCCACGCACATGCAAAGTTTGGTCACCATCGGATGATATTTGGGTGGTCAAGTAATGCTAAGTGCACATTTTTCAAGTCTCTCAATGCTCGAGAAGCCTTGAAACCCCCCCCCCCCCCCATATGCTTGCAAAGTTTGGTCACCAAATGGACAATGTTTGGGTATGATGGCATGTGGAAAGGTGGGATTTTTCAAAACGTCTTGAGCACTAAGATGTAAAAAGATACTTAATACTTTGAAAATGTTTAGCAATTCTAAAAGTCTATATTTCATAAACAACATGATAGCTAAAGCGTAATAAAAAAACTCTATAAATCCTGAACATCAACAAGTAAGACATAACAATGCTCAAAGAAGACATATCTTATAAAACAAAAAATCAACTAAGTACATCATAACGTGAGAGCTAACCCAATTGCTCTGGGTTTAGTCATTATCAAGAGATCAATTACAATGTAAAAGGGAACTAACCTAGCTAGTCTAATTTTAGTCACAATCAATGATCTAGTCTACCTCATCATCTCTCACTACTCTCGTTGATGTACGCCGATCAAGATGTGCTAGCTGTGGTCGTCAAACATCTAAAGGTATGTTGGCCTTAAAGGCAAGGTGTTGGATTGATGGAGGTGCAGGGGGGACCTCACGAGTCCCATATGATGTAATAGTTCGGTCCCTCTCTTTACGCCATACTAGTGCAAGGCGTCTCTATCTGTACACCCAAAATTTGTAATCAGCAAATGTCCATGCCTACCACTCCACACATGTGAGCTAGTAAGACACTACTATGAAGTGGCATTGCTTCCACTACCATCACCCGAAGTGACACTGGGACTCACACCACCCACACGCTCATGTAGTAAGCATGCTCTCCTAAAGAACTCAATGGTAGGCATCAAACTCATGTGCACTCCACTCTATCTATGGAGGCATATCGACATTTTGTATAACATGCTGAGGTGCTACAACCTCTAAGTTATCCATAATGGTAAAATCCAGAGGCGTGCCAGTCTGAGCATCAACCGGAGCACCATCGAGATGGAGGTCACTACAATGCCTAAAACATGGTAAGTGGCCAGATTGTCCTCGACAAGAGGGACATTCCACAAATCATACTAGTTCCTTGTGTAGATGGATCTCATGGTAGTGAGCCATCTAACCATATACAATTATATATCGGCTGCATACATGTGCTACATTCTTGGGTGCATAAACCTGGATATGTGAAGGGGCACATGATCTAGCTTAAACTCCACCAGGATACCCAAAAGCTACTAGAACTCCCTCTGTAATCCTAAGGAGCGTAGTCACATCTTAAAAACTCATGCCATGTGTGACACATTGTGTGTGCGCGGTGTCTCTCTAGCCACTCATCTACATCTCAAAATATATCAAGGCTGCTACATAGTGATAAAAGCAAGGACTCCAGATCAACAATAAGGTGCTTCATAGTGGTAGAATCCCTACCTATCCTCCTAATAGCAACCAACTCTTTCAATCGACTCAAAAAATTTCTCTTCCACTACCACCACTAGGCTCCTGTGAATCCATGTGGACAAAGGGGTACAATCCACTGCGGGTGATGGGCGCAAATGAAAAACAAGTACTAGACATGTAACAAAAAAAAAGAGCACAATCAATTAACATAATCCTAAGGTTTGATCAATTAATTTATCATCTCATAAGGTTTAATCAACTAAATTAAAACTTTGTACTTATAAAATTAACCTAAGGTTTGCAAAATTAATTTCTTATAAGGTTTCTTATTTAACACTTAAGCTTATAATTTATCATAAGGTTTCTAATTTAAATAGTAGGATTTAATCTAATAGGTTCCATAGGTTTGAAAAAATAGAAAATACATAGGGGTCTAAATGCCTTGAAAGATTTTCTCTAAGGTTTCTACCCTCAAACTAGTCCCCATAGTCACCTCATCTCACTAATTTAGAATATCAAATCAAAATTGAATTTGGTAATGACACCCTATAGTATTAAAATTTAGATCTTGGTGTAGTGTGTTATAAGATTCCACCATTTTGGATGACAAAGAGGAAATGTTAGTTCTATTTTTGCCTCATTTTTGCTAGAAAATATCCTTCATCTAGCCACCTTTGAAACCATAGCTAACAGTTTTGATTGATTCTAGACCCAGAGGTGGTTGGAGCCTTATGACACACATAAGTACTACACATAAGTACCTCATACTACATGAAAGCACTTTGTATCATCCACATGGCATATTAAACTATATCAATCTTTAAACATCTAGAAGCCATGATAATATCAGTACTTATATAATGATTTCACTATCAATCATATAGAATATCCTTCAAAAGAAGGTCAAAGCCAAAGCAGCAAGGGGGGGACAACTCCTTCTACACAAAGAAGAAAAACTTTAAAGGTCCAACAAACATCTATAGCTTCACTTAAGTGACTCAATTCACATAGATCTGACATTGTTAAAATGTGTCAATTGATTGATGCACATTAAAGTGAGACCAGCTTCATCTCGTCGGTTACTCTACCACTACTTTATGAGCTTCTAAAACGCATGGTAGATACCTTGCCATGTGGCAAATAAATAGTGTAACAAAATTATAGGAATTGAGAGAGAAACTTCTCAATATTGATGGTCATTCCTGAAAATGACAATATCAACATCACCCTTGCCTAAATCTTATTTGGGTTTCAATACTTCCCTTTGCCTTTCATTGAGAGATAATGCAGCCCCTTTGTTAGTATACACTCAATGCCCACCTCTCAGCATGTATCTCACATCTATGTTTGGTGCACATTTGTAAAGGCCCCCATTATGAAGAGAAGCCATGAGTGCAATGGTTTAAGTGGTGTCAGGGCCAGCTGGGGGTCCCAGGGGGTCGTTATAAAGTTTCTCCATTATTGATATGTTGCATTGTCTATTACACTTTATTTTGTTGTCTATCTTTCCATTGTGCTATATTCTTATATGGTATCAGAGTTTAGGTTCTTTTAGTAGAAATAGTTCATAATATTTGGTTCTTCTTTGTATATAATACTAGGAGTAATGGCTTCTGCCTTAGCTATTGCTATTGCACAAATCTTGTGCATTCGTCCCACCAACCGAGTCACAAAATCTCAGTCTAGTGTAGAGCTTTTTATAAAAAATAGACCTAAAATCTACTCTTTCTTTGCATAGAATACTAGGAGTGATGGCTTCCACCTTGACTTCTACTAGTCTTGTAAATTCGTCACCAGTCTTCACATAAGGGAAGCTTGATGAGGCAAACTACACTCTTTGTGGAAATTTAAAATCAACACCTGCACTGTTACTCTACTCCACCCCAGAGTCAAGAATTATAAATTTCTTAATAATTCATTAAGTTTTGATCATTCCCTCTTCTAAAGAATTGGTGGCCACTATTGCAAACAAGAGTAGATCCCTCAAACCATCAAGCCAAAGGAAAGCTCCCAGAATTTCATGTAAGTTAGAAATCATACTTTTTCTTTATTCTTTTAATGGTTTTCTAAATTTTTGTTATCTTAAAATGATAAACAGATGCTATGGCTTAATGGAAAGGCTTTCCCCCTCTCTTCTATCTTAAATTCTGCCCTTCTTTATCCTAGTTAAGTAATCTAATTGTTGGAATTAAACTTTTCATATTGTTTCTCTTTTAAAAGTAGAATTTAATTAGTTTGGAATGCTTTAGACCAATTGGGGATTGGGGATAATTTTTAAGTAATTTTAGGATAGAAAATTTAAAAAATGGTCATCCATACAAAGGAGGTTATGGTGAAATTTTCTTAAATTTTATGAAATAAGTTTTATGTTTTATTATTCAAAAAGAGTAATCCCCATCGTTTGTGTATTCTAAAAGTGTTATTTTCATTCTATGCATAGAAAAATGCATAGTAGAAATAATTTTTGTTGGAATTAGGATTGCAGGAAAGCACACAAAGCTTGGAGAAGAAGAAGGAAGAATACACACAACACACAGTGTATTAGATTGTGTCAATGTACAAAGATAAGTTAGCCCTAGAATAATGGGCATATATACAAGCGGAAAAAACCTCCTAAGGAGGGAAAAAGTGCCCCGACGGTCCTAAGTGTGATCACACACATCACTACCTATATATATGGCAACAAATCCCCCCTAGGAGTGATGGTGTGAACGAGAGCTGGCACTCATGTATAGGGAAGTGCCATGCCCAAAGTAGATCAGTCCACAAAGGGGAGCAAGCCCAAAGCTTTACAGAAAGCTTCAAACTTCTCATGAGGAAGCGTCTTTATGGAAAGACCGGCGAGGTTGTCTTGTGTTGGCACATATGCCAAGCTGCTGATCTCTCCTACTGAGAGTCTCACCCTCACATAGCGATAATGCACCTCAATGTGCTTTGTGCGAGCATGAAAAATTGGGTTTCTCGCAACTGCCAAATGCGCTCTGACTGGCAATGTAGATAGAGGTGGCAGACTCCTGTCCAACACCCAAGTCAGCCATAAGCCGTCTGAGCCACACACACTCAACCGTAGCTGTGAAAGCTGCCCTGTACTCAGCTTCACAACTAGAAGTGGCCATAGTAGGTTGCTTCTTGCTCAACCAAGATATGCATGAGCTACCGAGCATGAAACAAAAACCACTTGTGGACACTCTTGTATCATAGCAACCAGCCCAATCTGAGTCCAAAAAAGCATGTAAATCTGGCGACAACGATCCCCCTTGGGATAAAACAACCCAAGATGTATGGTGCCACACTCAAGTAGCAAAAGATGCATTTAACTGCCTTCCAATGTTGAGACCCTGGGCTATGCATAATCCTGCTCACCTGTGAGACTGCAAACTGAATGTCCCCGGCCTCGTAATGCATACATAAATGAGGCAACCAACAGCTGTCTGGTAGAGTGTGACATCAAAGTGATCTTCAGCATCATGAAGACTCAACTTCAAACCTGTCTCCATTGGAGTAGCAATAGGCTTGCAGTCTTCAAGGCCAAATCTTCGCAACAACAATGTCTCAATATACTTTGTCTAACACAAAGCAATACCTCCATCACACTGCTTAAATTGTATCCCCAAATAATGATGCAAATGTCCCAAATTTGATATCTCAAAAAAGGCATTCAAATCAGCCTTAAAATCAGCAATATGACTCTCATTTGGTCCTGTGAGCAGCATGTCATCGACATAGAGAGCAATGATCCTTGGATACCAATCTTGCCTGCTCCCAGACCCATCTTGCCTGCTCCCAGACCCATCTAAATTCTGCTTTACTTTATAGACACACTTGCATCCAATTTTCTTGAACTTATCCTTAGGCAAAGGCACCAACTTCCATGTCTCATTTACATTCAATGCAGCATCTCTTCAGCCATAGCATCCTCCCAATGTTTTTGCCAAGCACCTCCTCAAAAAATTTGGGCTCTATCTCTATATATATACCCATCATATCTCAACTTATCCTACTAGTCATAGACCTACGTATACTTGGATCACTGCTAGGTGTTCTTAAAGCTACTTAGCTCTTTGTACACCTGTGTAGCGAGGATCCCAAAGTCCTCATCAAGGCTCTGTTTTGAGCCATTATCCCCATCAACAAATGAATGACCTACTGAAACATCGGGCATTATAAAAGGCTAATACACCTTCTCTTTTTCCCACATAATACATGTGAATTTACTAAAATTTTAGCACTTGTAGTACCATCAAATAATGTGTGAGAATTGACCACCCACCGATTTTTCTCTCACTAAACTAGGGTATAGCCAACTAAGTCTTAAGCTGTTAGGCTACTTAAGAGTTAACTAGCTGTCTAATTCATCATGCTTAATATGAATGATATTTCTTTTTAGCAAAATAAACCCTAATTTTATTTAAAACTATCTTGAAATTCGTTAATAATTTTGAGTTATTAATTTTGAAAAAATAGCATAAAAATAACAAAAATCTATACTATTTATTAAAAACTATCTTCTACACTTCATCTTGATCCTAATGATATTTCATAATAGAACAACATACTCTTAATTTTTTGTATTTATTTAACATCATTTACTAATTATTCAAAATGTTTACGACCCTCTTAAAATGAAATAAAATCCTAATTAATACTAATAAACAATAACTAATCATATTTTTTTATAATATTATTAAAATATATTTAGTTACATCACAAAACTATTCCGTTATTACTAACAATTTTATTAACACATTTTCTTTAAATATTTTTAGTTTTGTTATAGATTTTAAAAATTAATCTTTAATCAAAGAAAGAAAACCAATAATTATCAAAAAATTTAGCATAATTTTCTCTTAACATATTATTTCTTTTTTTATATCAGAATTAAAAAATGACCATTACAAATGACACTTTCTTCATTAAACACCATGTAGCCAAAATTAAGAAAAATGATTAAAATCGAACTACAGATTGGTGGAGAAGGGATCCTAATTGCTCGAATGCCTTTTCTGCTAGGGAACCCCACAACTTGGAGAACATTGCTGCCTCGGCAACGCATGTCTCGGGGGGAAAATTGCCTTTAAAAAGACCTCAAAAATGACCCATTAATCATGTTTAAATAGTAATCAAGTGCATGCATTCATTAACTCATAACATTTTTTATCTTTGTTAATCATCATATTTTTAATTATGTAATAAAACTCTTAATCTTTCTTAATTATTATCATTCTTGCTCAATAATAGAATGCATTACCTTAATAAAGTGGTTGATTTGAACACAAAAGAGGCAGGGAATGTGTTGTTTTAACACTTTAGACTCCTAATCTCCTACTCCTCCTACTCCTTGCTACTAATCCATCCTCAATTGCTCTAAATACTCAATCATTATCCCCTCATGAACCCACTAATTACCCTTAATTCGAATGCTAATTAAGGGTGTAAATACGATAGAAAGTAGTAGAAATTCACTCGTCCCATGATTGAACAACAAGATGGTAAGAATGGCCAAAGGAGAGAGAAAATGTTTGCACAAATCAGTCCCCAAATCCTCAATTTTAGTAACCTTAATTACCATGATTAATACTACTAATTACTTTTTCTACAAGCCTCAAAATGCAGAGAGTAGATGCATCCATTACGTTCAACATGGCCTAAAACCCTAAGATTCACTATCTCCTTGCACCATTCTGACATATCTAGCTCAATCTATATCCCCTTCAAAGTAGTGATGCACTCAAATTTGTAATTTCTCCCTAATATTCCCTTGAAATTGAAGGACACTTCACACAAAAAATGGACCCTTTCATGTCTCACAAATGTTAGGGCATCCAAATTTGGCCATTTCTCACTCATTTTTACCCTCTAATTTGATCTATTTGCTAAATCTCTCCACTTTTATGGATTCTTGCACTCCCGTCAGGCTTAGCAACACATTCCTAAGATCCCATCAGTTTATTGAAGATATGGAATTTTTTTATTGAAAATACATTAAATTTACCCATAAATGGAAAATATTACTTAAATTTTGGCATAAATATTAAAATAAAGGATAAATTTAAAAAAAACCCTAAATTGCATCACTAATGGGCTAAAATAAACTAATTTACAAACCATCCCCACTCAAGAGGTTTCGTCCTCGAAACCTTAGGTATACATGTACAAACTTGCATGGATGAAGTATACCATTAAAAGGACTCATGTCAAGTAGCATGCTCATGCGTGAGCCATGTGACATATGTATGGTTGTAAACTGCCCACAATGCCCTCAAATCAAGCCATATCATGTACTCCATAATGGCATATGCACTTCATGAAGCTTCCATGCATTTTGCATTCCAAAACCAAAAGGTTTAGGGCTGTCCAAATAGTTATTTTCAAAAATTCCAGCAACCAATACTCACTGTTTTTATGTACCAATTGATTCCTCAAAGGTAGCCAAAGGATAACTTATCAAAAACTTTGACCTCTTGGATTAAAAGGCAAACCAAGAGACCAACAATCAAGCCTCCAAAAGCACAAGTAGCCACCCGGATCAAAAGGATAGCTACTACAATTTCCAACCGGCATATACCGGGGTCGAAAGGAAAGCATACTGGTATATCCATCAATCTAGAGCATAAATGTAATATACCATGTGCAAGAGTATTTCCATCATCCAAAGGCAATAGACCAAAACCATGGCATGCCACATAGTCTTGAACCATGCATCTCATATGACAAGTGATGCATTCGAAAGTGAATACCCCAATCTATGTCTAACATCTATGTCTAACATCACAATAAATTTCTTCTAATCCTCATCCCATTGATGATGCCACATGAATCGAGACTGGTAAGGTTACCCAAAGTAATATTCTCTATAATTGAGATAATAGGTTGTAGGCCATATACTCAAATAATGCAACCTAGATGACTGTCATTCCAGGGTAGAGGACAAGTTCAGGGCGATAGTACATTTTTAATTTACATGCTATTACTCAAGAAGATAAGATTTTTGTAAATAAAAGACATAACAATATATTTTATTTCAAAAAATTTAATTAAGTACAATGAAGGAGGCCATCGGGCCATCAACAAGCAAGTCTTACCCTCATGGAGAGCGGCGATACATAGAGATAAATAGCAATAGAAATCCTATGATGGGGGATATGGTTCCTAAGAGTTCTATATTGAAATGATGGGGGGGGACTCTGAGATTGCATGGTAGAGGTCCATAGAGAACTATCCCTCTCACGATGTCCAACCAAATCAATATCATTGAGCGATATTCTCTACCAAGCCTCCCATCTTAGGGCTACAAGGCACCATGATCCACTGCTTTGAGTACCACATCTATATCTCCAATTATAAAATAGAGGTTCTCAAAGTGTCTAGCTAAGGTGACTCAATCTACACAACGAGCCAATAATTATAAAATAGAGGTTCTCAAAGTGTCTAGCTAAGGTGACTCAATCTACACAACAAGCCAAGGAAAGAAGATGATCAAAGGTGAAGGCTATCATATCCTCAATAAATAACCCAAGGACTTCTCATAGGTGAGGCCCTACCACATCTGCTTCTTCATCCAAAAGAGAAACCCAATAATATACTATAAGTTTTGGTTTCAAGTCACGTATCATGCAATAAAATCACATCTAACGTCATACACTTACATCTAAACCTAGCTCACCTCTGATACTAGCTACTACTAAAAATGAGACCCCTACCCCTCTATCTATAAAATATGAGACCCCTACCCCTCTGATACTAGCTACTAAATAAGACTCTATCTATAAAATATGAGACCCCTACCCCTCTGATACTAGCTACTAAATAAGACTCTATCTATAAAATATTTTGGTAGCAAAAATCATACTAAGGGTTGAGGGATGTACTCAAGGTCTCATATCACAATATCTTTATGCTTGGATATTCGATCAGTTTTCCATAGTCTGAGTAGAGAAATCCTTACTAAGAAAAATGAATGATTACTACACATGTTTTTCCTAGATAATTCTCATAAGCAGGCCTAATCAACAAGATGTCTTGGCTCTTTGATTATGAAGGTAATTTCTTTATCCTTGTTCATGATTGATGATCTAAACTACTCATCCCAAGTTTCTCGTTCTAAAATATAAATTGGTTTTATTTTGGAAAGTACCTACCCCACCGCCAACTCAAGTCCACCCTATTGCCCACTTTCCAATTTTGATCCTTTTTCTACTTGAACTAGATCCATAGGCTCAGCCTAACCCATGGGCCTAGCACCATCCAAACCCATGGATCTAGCTTTCCACCCACCATTGGACCTATTGAACTGCTCTCTAAACTCATGCACCCATAATTGAAATTGCCATTTCACTCACACACACCACTTAAACAAGTTCACATATGCACTCCTTGAAAACAAGCCTTTCCTAAAAAATATAATAGCATACAATCTTATCATGTATAATTTCATATGTCTAATCACATATCACAAGTTAATTCATCCATGTTACATCATCAATATAAATCTCCTTGGACTATGAGCGTGATCCTTAGACCAAGATGGCACACACTATTGATCTCAAACAATCTTGGACCATTGTGAGAAGCCCATATGTATCACATCCATTATCTCACATGCACTTTAACACACATGCCATAATCCTAGGAGACTCTCATCTATCTCAGAAGCACAAACATTCTTAGTACTAGTGTCAAGAGCCATGTATGTTTAGTACCAGCATGCATACTTAGCTAACCAGGCACTACCATGCCCATTTCACTCTGGAGTCACTTCCTTGTTCATCACACCAATCATGCCAAGAGCACACCCACATTTTGCCAAGAGGAGCTTCGAACTTTTCACGAGGAAGAGTCTTTGTGAATAAATCTGCCATGATGTCATGTGTAGGCACATAATCTAAAGCTGATCTTTGCTATAGTGAGTCTTTCCTCCCTGACATAGTAATAATGCACCTCAATGTGCTTAGTGTGCGAGCATGAAACACTAGGTTCCTTGCAGTTGCTAATGCGCTATGGCTGTCAGTGAAAATCATAGTGCTAGATGACTATCCAACACCCAAATCAGCCATAAGACGTCTGAGCCACACACACTCAGCTGTAGTAGCTGTAAAAGTTACCCTGTACTCAGCTTCACAGCTAAAAGTGGCAACTGTAGGCTGCTTCTTGTTGAGCCATGATATACATGAATCGCCAAGGTGAAAGCAAAACCCGGTAGTTGACACTCGTGTGTCATAACATCCAACCCAATCTGAATCACTAAAAGCATGTAGCTGTGACTCACCCCCTTTTCAATAAAACAATCCAAAATACTGAGTACCATGTAAATAGCAGAAAACCTACTTCACAGCCTGCCAATGCTTTGTACCTGGGCTATGCAAAAATCCGCTCAATTGTGAGACCACATACTATATATCTGGCCTCATGTTGCATACATAAAGAAGGGATCCAACAGCGTGCTGATACAAACTAGCATCAAAAGAGTCTCCTGCATCTTGAAGACTAAGTCGAGTACTTGTCTCCATAGGTGTAGCCACAGGTTTACAGTCTTCAAGATTAAACCTCTTCAATAGCTTCTATATATATTTAGACTACATCATAACAATGCTATCATTACGCTACATAAATTGAATCCCGAAATAGTCATGCAACAGTCCCAAATCTGACATCTCAAATGATGACTGCAAATTAACGTTAAAGGCTAAGCTCTGATCTATATTGGGTCCCATGAGTAGCATTATAGAAGGATGACCAAAAATGTGTCCTTACTCCTCTTCACATAGAGGGTACTCTCTGTTGGACTATTGCAAAAATCATTTACAACCAAGTATGTATGAATCTTCTCATACCATGCTCTAGGAGCCTACCATAAAGATCCTTTTTCAACCTGCATACTTTAGACTCTTCTCCTTTCACAAAACAAAACCAGGAGGCTGCGATACACACACCTCCTCATGTAAATCACCATTCAAGAATGCAATCTTAATGTCCAACTGATGTACATTCCACCCATGATGAGCTGCCAAAGTAATGAGACACCTAATGGTAGTCATATGAGATGTGAGTGCAAAGGTCTCATCATAATCAATGCCCTTTTGCTAGGCATACCCCTTTGTAACAAGTCTAACCTTGTAGAAATCAATGCTACCATCTGCTTTGCGTTTTAACTTGTAAACCCACTTAGTACCAATGGCCTTCTTGCCATGAGGTAAATCTTTCAAATACCAGGTGTCATTCTTGAGTATAGAGCTATACTCATCCTACATAGAATGCATCCAATGATCATCATCTTGTACTTCCTCAAAAGAAATAGGTTCCTCCTCATTGCATAAAGTAGAAATGAGAACATGATCCGCATGAGAATAATCAGCATGATGAGAACCTACACGAGTTCTGCAAGGTAAAGAAGCTGCCAACTTGCTATCCCACAATGTCTGCATAAGCCATTTTGGCATACGCCTAGATTCTTCTATGGCTTCTCTCTTCTCATCCACTACATCCTCAATAATTGCCTGATCAAAAGGCTAATTTTGCACCTACAAAGGCTGATTATCAGCACCACTTGGTTGAGCATTGAATTGCTCTACATATGGCTGTCCTCCATTAAACAAAGGTAGGCATGTCCTATGAGCATACATTCTGCTGTTTTTTGCATGAAAGCATGGGTTGAACTGAGTTTTCAACAAAAACAACATCTCTACTTACTAAAATCCACTTTGAGGCCGGATGGTAGAGTCTATATCCCTTGCTTTTTGAACTGTATCTCATAAATATGCATTTAACTGTCTTATCATCAAGCTTAATGCATTGTTGCTTAGGCAAAAGAGCATAAGCAAGACAACCAAAAATATGCAAATGAGCCACAGAAGGCTTCCTGCCATGCCAAGCTTCATAAGGAGTTTTAGACTGCAAGGCCTTGGTAGGGCATTCAACACATAGTTTGCGCACATAGTTGCCTCTAACCAAAAACCATGAGGTAAATCTTGGACTTTCACCATACATCATGCCATATCCATGAGAGACCTATTCTTCCTCTTAGCCACACCATTTTGTTGAGGTGTGTATTGCACTGTACATTGATGCCTTATGCCTTTTTCAGCCATGAAATTCCTTGGACATATACTCCCCCCCTCGATCTGAATGAAGGGTACCAAATTTACATTCACATATATTTTCAGCCATGGATACGAAGTGCCTAAAGCACATGAAAACCTCTAACTTCTACTTTAATGGATACACCCAGCTATATCTAGTATAATCATCAATAAAAGTGATGAAGTAGAGATATCCCCCAATAGATGGTGTCCTCATAGGGCCACATACATCACTATGTATAAGCTATAATTTCTTAACATCTCTCACAGATCCATCCTTTAAAAATGATGCTCGATGCATTTTACCAAGAATACACCCCTCATATACATGTCTAGTAGGGGTCTCAAGATTTGGCAACTCACACATTATATCATTTCTTTGAAGGCATAATAAACTGCATAATTTAGATGGCCCAAATTGTGCATGCCATAATTTTGCATCACTCATAGCACAAGTCATAGAGATTGAGCAAGCATCATGCTGCAACTTCTCAAATACATCCATCTTGTATAGGCCATGAAACAAGGTACCTCAGGCAATGATAGAATAACCATCATTCCTATACATCCATCTTGTATAGGCCATGAAACAAGGTACCTGAGGCAATGATAGAATAACCATCATTTCTATCTTGAATTGTACATCTGTCATCCACAAATTTCACCACATCAAGCCTGACAAGGCTAAGGCTGAAACTGACAGCGAGTTCTTCTTAATGCCTGGCACATATAAACTTTAGAAAGACTAAATGCACCCCCATTTGCAATAGTGAGCACAACTCTACCAACTCCTTTGATAGGATATGAGGAACCATTTGCACATGTGATGGTTCCTGTACTTGGGATAGATTCCAGAGATGAGAACAAATTTTTTTGTGAAGTTATGTGCTTACTAGCGCCACTGTCAAAGTATCAAGCATTCGATTCTACCACTGACATGCATACATTATGAACAGAAGGATCATAACTACAATGTATAGTCCATGCCCAATCATCTTGAGCAAAACTTCTAGATTCCTTCTTCCCTGCACTTGGTGCAGATGCATCAGCCATAGCCATGCCCAATTCTTTCTTTTTCTCCTTTTCTAGCCTTTTCTTGCACTCATTTATGTAGTGCCTTGGTTTCCTACAATAGTGACACTTGCCCTTATTTTTAGGCTTATCACCTTATTTCTCTGCATCCTTAGCTGAGGATTTTGATTTTGGCTTATAGCCACCATGCGAAGAAGCTTTACCTTTGCCTTTCTGATTAGCAACAAAAGCTTGGTCACCAACTCGCATAACATATCTGTTTTTTGCCTAAACTGCTCTTCTTGTTGCAAGAGTACTGAAACCAGCTCATCAAATGTAAGGGCATTTGGATTTCCCTTCATCATGAGTCTAAGGGTAAAGGCAAAACTCTAATAAGAATCCGACGGTGCATTGAGAACTGTGGGCACCAATGTACTATCAAGATATATCTCATCCACACTAGCAAGCTACTCTTTAAAATCTTTGATCTTGGTCAAGAAGCTATCCATTGAGTCTCCCTCATTCATGTGCTTAGACTATAATTAGTTGCACAGATATGCAACACGTGCTTCATTGCACACCTGGTATAATGCAGCAAGTGCATCCCATGTTTGTTTTGAAGTCTTACACGACCAAATATGAGGAATAATGCTTCACTTCACATAGAAAGTGCAAGCAATGCATGTGCATGTGCATCTCTTCCATCCCATCTCGTTTGAGCAGCAGTGGGAGGTACTGGTGGTGCATGTGGTGGAGCCACATATGTATCAGATTCTACTTCAGATGTACTTGTAGCACCTGATTACACTGGTAGTTGTGAAACAGGACAAGTTTCACTACCACTGACCACATTCCAAAGGCCTTTAGCAACCAATACATGCCTCATCATATAGGACCATAGTGGGAGTTAGTCCCATCAAGTTTGTCCTCAGTAGTAGACAACATGTTGAATACATCACTATTACTAGCCATGCCTTTCTACCAAATGCGAAATCTTTCAACACTCTACAAGTACTCACAGTATTCATTGAATGCTACCCTGGATGGCTGCCAATTGACTTAAACACCTACCAAGTGTATGAAAAATAACACAGAGTAGAGAATAGAGTGTTACTGGAGAAATTATGATGGTTGATGTTGTTTTAAAGACACTGTAGATAATGCTGAATGCCAAATCTTTGCGCCGCTACACAGCTTAAACACCCAAAATTGAGTAAAATCAATCCAAAATAAAGCCTCTCCAGAATGTCTGCATAAACCTTGCGGTGCCCGAATCGTACCGCGGACCCTGAAAATTCTATACTTTGTATACAACACACTGCAGTATATACCTTCTTCTCCTAAGAGGGTATCTCAATCAGAGATAGAAAAACAGGTTAGACTACTAGATCAAGTGTCAAAGAAGCTAACTCTAATACCAATTGTTGGAATTAGGATTAGGGTTGCAACAATGCACACACACAAGTAGAGAAGCTTGAGAGCACACAAACTCACTAGATTAGAATGAACAAATGTGTGCCAAATACAAAAGATAAGTACACACCCCAAAATGAGTAGATAAGAGGGTGTACATACGCATGGGGAAAAAAACCTCCTAGTGAGGAAAAAAGGGCCCCGACGGTCCTAAGTGTGTTCACACACATCACTACTACCATATAATCACACACATCACTACTACCATATAATGCAACAAATGTCAAATGTCTTTAAGAGCCTTATGATCATTCTTTAGTGCACATAGGGTTAGGAATCTTCTTCTTCTTTGTAGAATTCTCAACAATATCTCGACCAATTTTAACCTTAAATGTCTCTTTTGATGAGTTCATTCCTTTTTGTCGGTACGCTGTTGTCGATACGCTGACAGTTCTTCCCCATAAGTTTAAGGATTTTATCTCTTTAAGCTGAACACTTCTAATCCTTACTTTCTCTACATTTGGTCTTAATTTCCCAATTTCTATTCCATGCCTTTGTTGAAACTTGAGGATCAAACTCCCATGGAGATGAAAGTGTACTAATCCTATATTAACAACATGATTAATAGTAATCTAAACTAGGGAGGATAATACCTAAACACAATCATAATCAATACCCTAAACTAATTAAGCTTTAGACTCAAGCACAATTAGGTTACAAGATTGAGACTCATACTCATAAAGAGGCTTGAGTGCTTGCTTCATATTTCATCGCTTGAAATGGTTCCCTTTATATGAGGAGGTACACTCTTGGGCATCAATGTGGGATAATTCTCAACTCTTCTCTCTTGCTCACATGTCACCTCAACTCTTCTCTCTTGCTCACATGTCACCTCAAATCTCAACATTCCCCCTTGATGGTGGTGACTTGACCTATCTTTAAGGCCTAGGGGTCATCTCTAAGAGTGAGGTTCCCCTTTGATAGAGACTTGACTTATCTTTGAGGTCTAGAGGTCTCTTCTAAGAGTAGGGTTACAAATTTTGGCTATTTCTTCTACCTTGGCTACATCATTGGTACCAGAGGGTAGGACATACAATGGTTTTAAGGAAGATTTTTAGAGCTAGAGGCATCTTGAACTACATTTTCTGTCACGAAGTGATCTTCTTCTATGTAGTTGTTTTCTTGATTCTGTTTAGAGTGGAAATATTCTTCCAAGTGCTCAATCTGTCACAAGCATTACAAATTCTTCCAAGTGCCCAATCTGTCACAAGCATTACAAATTCTTTTTGGTTTATTTTTGAAATGACAATTTGCAAAGATGTGACCAAGCTTGCCACAATGATTACATCTGACAACTTTTCCTTTTTCTACATACAAAGCATTTTGAGTTATTCATTGAGTGCCATTTGATGTGTTTTTAAGTTTAGACTCGTTGCTCAAGTATTGAAGACTCAACTTCAGTTAGAGTTTTGTCGACATTTTCAAGTGTGGACACAAGAACATCATAGGGGGGTTTTGTCGACATTGTTGAGAAGAACTACAACCGCTTCATCCTCTTCAATCTTCTTCTTGATTCCCACTAGTTGTTGCTTGGATGCCTTAAACTTGTTGATGTGAGCTACCATTGTGTCAGATTCTTTTTTGTCCAATCTATAAAACTACATCTATAGGTTAATCTTGGAGCTCTTGGTTTTGCTTCCAAAGACTTTGTTAAGTTCCTCCCAATCCTTCTTGCAATCTTTTATCCCTACAATGTGATGTATGACTTCATCTCCCAAAATCTGATCTATTATGCCAAGTGCTTTGTGATTGTTAAATGTGCTAAAGTGATGTACTATCACTATCTTCACTAGGCTCCATTAGATCCCATATTACTTTTCTCATCAATGTGTACATGGCTTTCATTTGCCAAGTATAAAAATTATCCCCATCATATGCATGAAAATATATATTCTCTCTTTATAAAAAAATTTAAATATTATCTCTCTAGAACTTTAACCTATCGATGTAAATTACACCTTAACTCTTCCTAACAGAGATTCTAAATTTCCAAACCTAACAATTTCAAATGCTTCCAATAAATTTAATCTCCCATATACTTGAATTTAATCTCCCATATACTACGTTGGGAAACATGGGTATCTAGGATGTGTATGGCTATGGTGCGGGTGATTTAATCCTAGACTAATTACAATGTCATACTTTAACCTATCGATGTAAATTACACCTTAACTCTTCCTAACAGAGATTCTAAATTTCCAAACCTAACAATTTCAAATGCTTCCAATAAATTTACTTGAATTTAATCTCCCATATACTACGTTGGGAAACATGGGTATCTAGGATGTGCATGGCTATGGTGAGGGTGATTTAATCCTAGACTAATTACAATGTCATTAGTGCTAAGCTAAGGTGGGTGATATCTAAGAGAGCAATCATAATAATGAATAAATTAAACTAATTAATCTCTAGACTCAAGCACAATTAGGTTACAATATTGAGACTTATAATCATAAAGAGGCTTGAGAGCTTGCTTCACTTCTCATTGCTTGAAAATGACCCTTTTTATATGAGGTGGTACATGGGTTGCCTTGGGCTCACTTTATGGAATAATTTTAGCTTGCTCATGTGGCTTCTTGCTAAGTTTGGTACATGTTTGGACTTATTCATACTCACTCCCTACCTTTCTTGTGCTCAGTGGCAACATATTTCTCAACACCCCCCCTTGGTGCCATAGTCTTAGGCTACTACAAGGTGGTTGGATGTGAGGTTTACAAATACTTCAACCCCCCCCCCCTTAATATAGGTGTGGTAGGTGGATTGACATTTGGACTTGTACATGGAACATCTCCCCCCATGGGTGCTTGACTAGCTACTCTCAAGTGGTTAGGAGTGTTTACATTTGAATCACTTCCCCTAGGTGCTCTCTGGCTACTCAAAGCATGCTTACACACAAATAGACTTGCCTATTAATTTGGTGGCTTAAAACATATAAATAAATTAGGTTAGGGTAAGCTTAGTTCTATTGTGCTTGCTTGAGATTTCCCTGCTTTTACGTGATGAGAATCCCTTGTTGCTTCCTTGGCTCTCGGTCTTTTGCTCCTCACTTTGACTCTGGCTTTTGACTACTTGTCCTTGCTTATCTTCGTGTCCACCTTCTGGCATTGTCTTCTTCATTGTGCCTTTGGTGGAGAATTTTTATTTTCCACTTGTGCTCGACGCTTTTGTTTGGTGCTTTACTTCTTCTTCTCTAAGTGCCTTTACATCTTCATATATGGAGGTGCCATGTTTGCAATGTGGCCACCTATGCTTATGTACTTTTGGCATGCCTAGAGAATATTTAGTACATCTTCGATATGCTTATGATGCTTATGCCCATGTGTGTACCCATGTATGCTTTCCCAAGGATGCACACGTTCCCCATATAATTTCATAAGATGTGAAATCCTTGCCATTTGAGAAGAACTTACCAATGAGCCTTTTTTTTAGTCTCAATAGCAATATATCTATTCCCTTACAAAATATGGCACTCTTTTCCTCATAATAAAAAATTTGATGCAATGATGCAATGCAAGAGAAACACACTTAAAATGATAAAATTCAAAAGATACTTTTGGGTTTTGTTTTATGAATGAGAAACTTTGAAAAATTTAGAGATTTAAATGCAAGTAAGCAAGACTTCAAAACTTGATTAAGCATATAACCAGCTTAGGCAATAATACTAGTGAGAAGAAAGAGGAAAAAAGTTTTTGAGAAATAAGAGTGATGATGAAGTGGCCTTGATGCAAGTGGAGGTTACCCATGAGTAGAAAAATACCCACTTAATCCAATTTTAACTTTAATTACACCTAGTTTTTATTAATTAGTTGCTTAATGGCTATAATTAGCACTTAAAACTAAAGATTAACACTGGTAGAGATTGGTGGACACAATTGAGCTTATAGATAGCAGATTTCATGGGGCTTTTAGGGTGGCTAGATTACCCTTGATGATGAGAAAATCCCAAAAAAAAACACCAACTCCAATTGATGCCAAAACATGGATATAAAGCGATTTTATGTCAATTGGTTTTTCACTTCTTGTAGCCACTACAATGGATCAAATTCACTCAAATTTGGATTGTGGGTCCCTTGAATGATGATTAACAAGCTCCTAAGAGGGCTTGTCTCTCAATTGTAAGTGTAGAGGGAGAATAGGCAAAATTGACAATGTGGCTTGCAACACAAAAATTAGGTAGTAGAAGGCACCTCAGTCTAATTCCTTTGGTGAATCACTTAGCAATGAGCTAAGGAATCTTCCCTTAACTTTCGGCAATGGGAACTAGAAATGCCAAGCTTCACAAATTTGAGCCACTAGTAGAGTGAATGGATAAGATGAGATTAAGCTAAGATTAGTAACCTTAATAAACTAATTACTACTAATGAGATTAAAGGAGATGATCTAAGCTTTAAATGGAGAAGCTATGGGAAATGGAATGGCTCTGATCTAAGCTAAGGTGGGTGATACCTAAGTACAATCATAATGATGTGAATAAACTAAACTAATTAAGCTCTAGACTCAAGCACAAAGAGGTCACAAAATTGAGACGTGTACTCATAAAGAGGCTTGAGAGCTTGCTTTACTTATCATTACTTGAAAATGACCCTTTTTATATGAGGTGGTACATGGGTTGCCTTGGGCTCACTTTATGGGATAATTCTAGCTTGCTCATATGGCTTCTTACTAGGTTTGGTACATGTTTGGACTTACTCATACTCACTCCCTAGCTTTCTTGTGCTTAATGGCACCATATTTCTCAACATACTAATCCTAAATTTATCCTAAACTTGAGTACACCTCATTTAAGCATACTAGTGCACCTTTGCTCTCTCTAGGATTAATTAGCCTAAGGTTGCTCATAAATTAGTTAAATATTTTTTTACCCTATATATTGATTCAACTCATCATAATCCTCATTTTCACTATAACACTATGCAAACAAGATAATTCCTTTAATTTATTATGGTATCAATGTGCAGGGGAGTACACAAGGGAAAGCCCCAAATTTTTTATGCACGTGGCAACTTGGCCATTAACTTAAGTTTCATTTTTTAGTTTTTGAATCTTCTCAAACTCCTAAGTCTCTCCTCTCATTAAATGCACACCTTCTTTTTTTTAAAAAAAATCACATTCTCTTACCAAAAAGTGCACTTCAAAAAATAATACCTCGGTTACATAAGGGTATGGAAAGAGGGATCTTGCAATAGAAGTCAAAGAACATGTATGCATGCTTATAGCAACCATAAAGTATGTATAAGGCTTCTATTTTATTACTATGTAGTAGTATTATAGTTGGCATAACTATTGTATGGTAGTGTCTTGAGGTAAGATTGACTAATAAATTCATAAAGTAGGCATTACACTAATATTAACTACTAAAAAGCAGTCATAAAGTAGGCATTATACTAATATTAACTACTAAAAAGCAGTCATAAAGTAGGCATTATACTAATATTAACTACTAAAAAGTAGTCATAAAGTAGGCATTATACTACTATTTAACCGCTAAAAAGCAATCATAAAGCATGTATAAGATTGTTATCAATGCTGTAGAGAAAAAACGTATATGACCACTATTTTACTATTATATTTAGCATGCATAACTACTATAAAAGTTGAAGCATGCATGATTGCTATTGAATCATGTAAGAGACTGCTATTCGATTGCTATAAAATTTAAAGCACTCATAAAGTAAAATAGGATTCGATTGCTATAAAATTTAAAGCAGTCATAAAGTAGGATTGATTTAAAAGTAAAAGCAGGAAAGAAATTGCTATAAAATTTAAAGCAGTCATAAAGTAGGATTGATTTAAAAGTAAAAGCAGGAAAGAAATTGCTATAAAGCAATCATAGAGTATGCATTTTATTGCTAAATCATATAGCATACACGAATGCTATAAAAGTCAAAGGAGGTAAGAGACTATTATTTGACTACTATAATGCAATCATATAACTACTTATAAATAGTCATAAAGTATAAAAAATATTGTTATATGATAGTAGCATGACTACTATATAATAGGCATAAGACTACTATGACTACTACATATAGTGATAAGATTACTATATAATAGGCATAAGACTACTGATTGTTAAATACTTTAGACTACTATCATGGTAGTCATTAGCAACCATCTAGATTAGCCATACGTTGATAATTGTTTCAAGAGGAAATATTATGTCTGCATTTTCATGGTCATGTTCCTTTATAAGATAAGATTGCATGTCTTAATGTAGATAGACGTTATAGGTCGTGCAATGGTATATGGAAAAAACATCATCTTAGCCCCATATAAATCCTTATAACTCTTATATAGAAAAGACATCATCTTAGCCCCATATAAATCCTTATAACTCTTAGAGTTTGATGACTAGCTTGCATTATCATCTATAAATTCTTCCTACTCATTTTCATGGTTTCACATTGGGTTCCTATAATCAACTTTCATGTCAATTTCCATTTCGAGATTCCATGTCTATGGATTTTCATGTCGAATATCCTTGTGGATTTTCGTGTCAAATATCTTTGTTAGATTTTCACATCAAAGATTTACTCTATCGAATGTCATGTCAAAGGGATTTGTTACATTCTCATGTCAAGCCCTTCCTCCAACTCTCAAAGCTTGCTTCTTTTCCTTTATAATACAAATCTTGCTTTTATGCAATTTCATGCCAAGTGCTCCTTGTAAGAGGATATAATGTGAACACTCACAAGAACTTAGGATCTTTCACATCATAATAAATCTCAAATTGCACACTACAATAATAGAGATAGAGAAGAATATTATATTACTAAAGTGATATAATAGATGGAAAATCCCCACACCCATGTGCTCCTATGTGAAGGGAGCCTCGATGTGGTAGACTTGGGACTACTAAGACAGAGCCTATATGCTAGTAGAACCTAGGGAGTAAAGTCGTTGAGTTGACTAATGAAATGTGTGGACAAGGGAACGGCCGTGTAGGCATGTATACATGGGGAGACCATGACATGACCGTCTAGGTCCACAATCATAGTCGGTGTCACCCCTTTCATGGCGTAGGTTGCACAACTACATATAGTTACCCCACCTCCCATAGCCATATGAGCCACTTAGGCCCCGTAATGTTAGAACATAGTGTGCAAGAGTAAAGTTTACCTACTCCATATTATGAGATAATGGTCCGATATAGCATGTAGCCTATTTGGTGGTGTGTGGAATCTAATCCAAGCCATCTCTAAACCATACTTGGCCTTTTAAGCCACCTTCTTGTGTGAATATGGGGATTTCATACATGGGCTACTCAACTATAGCATGTAGCCTATTTGGTAGTGTGTGGAATCTAATCCAAGTCATCTCTAAACCATACTTGGCCTTTTAAGGCACCTTCTTATGTGAATATGGGGATTTCGTACATGGGCTACTCAACTATGGCTAATTTTCATAATGGGAGATGTACAAACATGAACTAGTTGATGCCTACACAACATAATATGAGGGTGGAGCATTGATATCTAATACCCTCCTCAATGTCTACCCAAAGGTGAACTACCTCTATGTTTCGATGTTAAGTTGATAAACATGCTGCTCTATTTAATCCCTACTAAAAGCCTTTATGAAGATGTCTACACAATTCGATTCCTGGAAAATATAATATGCTATGTTCGAATGCTGAGTCCATAAACATGCCACTCTATTTGATCCCTACTCTAAGAGCCTTTATCAAGGTGTCTACACAATTCTTTGTCATTGGGAAATAGACCATTTTGGCCTCCCTAAACATGATAAGCTTATGCACAAAGTGATAATGAATCTTAATGTGTTTTGTGTGAGCATGAAACTCAAGATTTTTAGCACTCTATTTGTCATAGGATTTTGAGCAACGACTATGTAACTCTGGTTATCACATTATAGGTTGTGGTTGTTTATGCATCACTCCTATATCCTATAGAATCTCATAGAATCCTCCTCAACCATAATGCCTCATATGATGCAAAGCATGCAACTTTGAACACTCATCCTCTATCCAATGAGAGTGCAACAATGGGATGTTTCTTACTGATCCAAGTAGTACATCCCAAACCAAGATAAAGACAATACCCTATTTATACTGATTAATTGGTGTCAAAATCACCCACCCAATTTGAGTCACAAAATCCACTAAGGGTCTTTCCCACTGCATAGGTGATGTTGTACTCCTCAGTAACTTGGATATATCGTAACACCTATATACCTACTTTCCAATGATTCTCTTGAGGCTTGTTGGTGGAGAACCTGGTCAAAACACCAACATCAAAACTAATATCCGGTCGTGTTACACAAGAAGATAAGATGACCACAACTAGTTTCTAGTATAAGGTCTCATCCACAAGGTCGGAGGTGTCTTTGAGACAGCTTTAGATCAACCTCCTTCAGGGTGCTAATTGCCTTGCATTTGGTCATGCCACTTTGCACCCCCACACATATGCCACACCCCTTTACATCTTTGGACCTACTCATGCACACGTGCATTCATGCACATGTGCACTCTACACAACTACACCCCACATTCCCTACATAAACGTGCATGCCACACACATTGCTTGCATGTGCATACACACTAACTCGCATATGTATGTGCACATACACATACATCCCATTCATTTGCACCCACACATGCATGACCACACCATTCATTTGCACTTGCACTTACACATACACCCTATTCATTTGCATGTACACATACACATATTCCCCCACTAACATTGCCAATTACTTTACTTCCTAAGAATGATCTACAAGGTCCTAAGTGGGTTTTTTAGGATGGAGCCATATTCTGATCACATGGCTACCATTTGCTAACCATGCACTTTGGATCCCCTTATGCTTCATGATGATGGCATCTAGAGCATCTAAATCCCTTCATCTCCAAGCTGTGGGACAAGGTCGGCACCAAGGTTGTCATTTGCATCCCTTATCCCTTGTTATTAGTAGAGCAAGTGAACATCAATGCCAATGATGGTGTCCAAAAGCTCATAAGAGGAAAGAATAGCCATACGCTTGAAATTTTAAAGAGGATAATTAGTGCCATAAATCTTTCCAACATCAACGTCAAATGGTGCGATGGGATCTTGCAAAATATGCCATTTCTCTAAAGGACTCTCTAGAGGGACTTCTAAACAACAATTAGCAAAGAAGTTTTATATTGGGATGGAGCTCTAATACAAGGTAAGAAGATTCAACATGTGGTGTATACAAGAGAAAATTCTCACCAGAAGTAAGATCTTTCACAACACAAAACTTTAAAACTTAAATTGCACAATACCAGAGATAGAGAAGAATACTATATTATTCGATACAATATATAGCAAATCCCCACATCCATACACTCCTATGAAGGGAGATCCGAGCTGATCTTAAATTGCTAAGATGGAGTATGTATGCTAGTAGTAGCTAGGGACTAAATTCATAGTGATGATGACTGATGAATTCTGTGGAGAAGAGGCTAGCCATGTATCTATATAGGCCTATATACGTCAGGCAGTGACATGACCGCATAGGTCCATGGTCATAGTTAGTGCCATCGTTTACAGTGTAGACTTGACCCCTAAAGATGTACTATATACTGCATAGCAATGCCCCCACCTCCCATGGCCATCCGAACTCATCTTAGGCCCTGTTTAGACCCTGAAATGTTAGAACATAGGGTGTCCACCAAGAGTAAAGTATACCTACTCCATGTGGGACTGTTATGGTCTAGTGTAGTAGGTAACCTATGGGGATGGTCACTGAGGGAGCTCGGTGGAGGGAACTTTTCTTGGCTGCCCTCTCTCTCTACTTGAATAATATCTCTCTAACTATTCCCACCACCGTCTCTGCCCAGCCCCCTCCACCACCAACCTTACTCCTCCCTTTCTCTCTCTATCTATTACCATATTCCCTTCCTCTCCTCTCCTCTCCTCTCTCCAACCATCTCACATGTTTTTGTTGCTCTTCTCTCTCCCTTGTCTCACTCTCCCCTCTCTCTTTTTCTTTCTCTCTCTCTATATCCGTCTCTTTGGTCGCTCTCTATCTACCATCCCTCTCTCTCTCTCTCTCTCTCTCTCTCTCTCTCTCTCTCTCTCTCTCTCTCTCTCTCTCTCTCTCTCTCTATCCTTCTCTTTCCTCTTATCCTCCTTCTCTCTCTATATATATATCCTCCTCTCTCTCTCTCTATCCACCTCTTTGCTCACTCTCTCTCTCTCTCTCTCTCTCTCTCTCTCTCTCTCTCTCTCTCTCTCTCTCTCTCTCTCTCTCTCTCTCTCTCTCTCTCTCTCTCTTTGATCACTCTCTCTCTTTATCTATCTTTTTTCTCAGTCTCTATAGCCTCCTCTCTCTTTCTATCCTTTGCTCACTCTATCCTTCTCTTTGCTAACTCTCCCGTCCTCCCTATCTCACACTCTCTATCGCTCTCTTTACTCACTCTCTCTATCCTCCCTATCTCACTCTCTCTATCCTTCTCTCTCTTTTCTAACTCTCTCTATCCTCCCTATCTCACTATCTCTATCTTCCCTCTCTCTCTCTCTCTCTCTCTCTCTCTCTCTCTCTCTCTCTCTTTGCTCTCGCTCTCGCTCTATCTCTATCTATCTCTTTGCTCACTCTCTATAGCTGCCTCTCTCTCTATCCTTCTCTTTACTCACTATCTC
The DNA here is from genome assembly GCF_041138505.1 of Cibotium barometz. NCBI lineage: Eukaryota > Viridiplantae > Streptophyta > Polypodiopsida > Cyatheales > Cibotiaceae > Cibotium > Cibotium barometz. The sequence continues at coordinate 31,071,076 of NC_141070.1, read as the reverse complement.
TATCCTCTCTCTCTCTCTCTATTTCCTTCTCATTTGCAAACACATTACATTTAACTCATGTTTTGTGTACAGATCCTCTAGTCTACAAACTTAACACTATCTTATTCATCCATACAATACAAAAAATACCAATTCTTTATTGCTTTGTAGGACGTGTTGTGCGTAAACATCATTGAAAATGTCAATGATATCTTTGCTCTCGCTCTCTCTCTATCTCTATCTATCTCTTTGCTCACTCTCTATAGCTGCCTCTCTCTCTATCCTTCTCTTTGCTCACTATCTCTATCCTCCCTCTCTCTCTCTATTTCCTTCTCATTTGCAAACACATTACATTTAACTCATGTTTTGTGTACAGATCCTCTAGTCTACAAACTTAACACTATCTTATTCATCCATACAATACAAAAAATGCCAATTCCTTATTGCTTTGTCGAAAGTGTTGTGCGTAAACATCATTGAAAATGTCAATGATATCTTATTGTTGCGAAACCGCAACATGCATTGCTTTCACCCTCTTTCTCTTTTTTTTCATATGAAAAATAAGATCATGACATAATCATAAATAATTGCTAAACCCAGTTGTCAGGCTTTTTTTTGAGTGGTCTTTTTGGTCAGTGTACATATGGATGCGTGACGTGTGTGAAGGTTTTGCCTGTGAAGGCGTTGCCAGGTGTACAGGGTGGACGGATTTGTTTTGAGGCCGGTCTGGAACATGGTCAGTTTGAGTTGATATTTAGCACTCGGTCGTCTGAATTTGTGTGGGCGTCCAAGAAATACAATGGGCACAAGAGTTGCAATTGAAGATGTGGAAAGCATGGGCGAGCAATTGATGAGCTGGCCTTTAGTTTGGTGTGAAAAGGAGAGTATGGCCATTTTGTAGGCCTTGGAAATTAAATAAAGATAATATTAACGTGGCTTGCAAAATTAATGGCCACATGGGAGCGTTGAAGGGCTGCCAGCGGATACTCTAGAAGATGGCGAAGCTGGCGTCAGAGGCGAAGTCGGCAGCTGCAGGTAAAAAAGAAGGAGAGGTTGTTCAAACGGGGAGCCTCCCTGGGTGATAGTCGTGTAGGGACTAGAGGGCCTCCTCAGTGTGAGACGCCGGTCGACTGGGTGTGCTGGCGTTAAGGTGCAAGCCGCCTAGTGGACGTGTGGGCTGGCGTGGTTGACAGCGTCGCCGTGTGCGAGAAGGTAGCAAGCGAGGCTCTCTGGGCGCAACAGCTGGGAGCATGGAGCGCAGCTGAAGAGAGAGGCGCCTGGGGCGCAGCCGCTTCGGAGATAGAGAGTGGACGATCGCGTGTGTTCTGGTGGCTGGTGGCAGCTTAGCGTGGGCAGACATGGTTGAGGTCACCGGTGGAAGCTGGAAGCTCCGAGAGAGAAGTCGATGCAGCGACGCTAGCTTTGGATTGTAGAGGGACTACGTGTGACTGAAGAGTGGTCGCCAGGAAGAGAAATCGCCAGAGAGTCACGAAGGTGTGAGTCGTGTGTTGCAGAGGTGAGTAGCCGAGGTGGTTGCCAGGCGAGTCGGCGGTCGGAAAAGGGAGAAGTAACCAAAGGGCTGAGAGAAGGGCTGAAGTAGAGCAGTGGCCGGTGGGCGACTGGAGACTGTAAAGATGGCCGCCCTGGGGTACGAGAACTGGTGAGTGTGGAGTGAAACACAGAGAGACAGGTGGGCAGTGACTTTGAAGGCAAAGGGAGCCTGTGAAGAGGGGAGCAGATAAGCTGCAAGTGAAGGTTGGCTGGTGTGGGCCGCCTAGGAGACAGGGTTGTGGACAGAGAGGGTGCCGAGTGAGGCAGAGAAAAAGACAGGGTTGCTGCTTGGTGGTGGGCCGGTAGCAAGGCAGATAAGCTGCCTGGGTTTGTTGTGAAGCTGGCAGAGGATCAGCACAGAGAGAGAGAGAGAGATGATGGTGTAGCTGCTGACGACACATGCAGAAGTGATGGGCTGCAGAGGACTCGAGGGTTAGCTGGTGTGGGCGCCTTCTGGAGTGAGAGTGGCCGGGTTCATTCTGGTGTGATTGGTACAGCAGGCAGGCGAGAGGTTTATGGTTATTGGGAATGTGGTGTGTCCTCGGCTGACAGGCCTGAGTGAGTTTTTTATGGTTGTGTGAGTAAGGCTTCTGTGTCGGGAGAAGCTTGTAAAATGTTTTAATCTGGGAATATATTGCTGGATGTTTGCTTTGGTCTATGGTGCCCCTGTTTTTGGCTGTATGTCTGGCGTGGGTTGGGTGGTGAAGAGCGAGAATTGTTCCAGCCGGTGGCTGGTGGTGCCCCCGTTCGTGTGTGTTATTCCAAGTTTGCGAGGTGGAAGGGCTATAGAGGCAGGGTTTTCTTTCTTTTTTTCACCTCACACCAGTCACTTGAATATTCACAATCTTCATCAAGACACCCTCCACGACATCCTCTTCGGGATAAATACAAACTATGTTCATGCCTAATTTATGCGCTACCATAGCACAATCTCCACATCCTACATAAAGCTCTAATATGTTCATGCCTAATTTATGCGCTACCATAGCACAATCTCCACATCCTACATAAAGCTCTAATATCACTTGCCCTTTTTTTACATGATGACGATTCAACAACCTATCCCAAAAGTCATATTCACCTGCAAAGAAAACATCTCCCTTAATTCCAAAAAAAAATATAACACCCTTAATTTGGAGCACTTATATGTTTGTACCATACCTCGCCATAATATCCTATCTGGGTGTCTTCCTCCCCAGTGCATCACGGTGCAAGGATCAATGATATAATCACGCGAGAAAGGTTGTGTATGGTTTACTCCAACTATGCTCATAAAGGTAGCAACAAGGGTATGTGTCTACACAAGAATATGAGATGATTTATTGTAACAAAAAGTGATGTTCAATGGCAACCTCTATGGTTAGTGTTGCTCACCTCTTGTCCAAACACCTTTCCAATCTACGTTGTACACTGCACATTTACCAAGGTGCCTATGGAGGAGCCAGATTGCTCAACCTGTGCTATAATGGTTGTTGCCACTTGATACATAGTACCAATAACAATAATAGAGGCATTGTTGTCTAAGATGGTCTCACAAATCTGAAGTAATAAAGGCTCCTCTCCATCTACGTGACATAGACATAAAATGTAAGAATGAAATACCCGCAACATATACACAATAACACTTAAGGTCTTAATGAAGGAAAAATTATCTCATCAGTCACATGTACAGAGATTCCATGGTGGGACAATGTCATCGAGGTGGCCATAAACGGAACCTCCGATGGGCAACCTCACTATAATACAATCACATGATGTGCTTATATTTTCACCTTTAACATTGAAGGTTCGGTCTCCCTCTTTCACCATCTGCTCAAAAAGATGTACTAGCTCCTATTATGGACACTCCTGGTTCCAAATTGCACGCCTATCTTCAAAGGATCTCTAACAAATGCCCTCATCTTTGTAGAATCATGTCTTGGTACACCATGTTGAGAAGAGTTACACATTAATTGTCATTATTATAGGATATAGAAGACACACCTTCACAATCCTTTCACATGTGTTCACAATTGATCAGTACACCGGCGGCACTGAGGCTTCTATAATAGTAAAGGAACTAGCACTTTGATGTTCACTCAAAACGCCGAGGACTACTGTCAAGGCTATACAATGAGACACTCCTACAAAGTGTACATTTTGTAAGTGCGTGCACCACACATATACATAACATTATCATTACCACCAATGAGTAAAATCATACCTGGAAAAATGATTTGAATTGGGGTCATAACACCTAGGCTAGGTGGATTATTATGTCGCAATGGTGCATTTGGTGCTTTACCTCTTGCCAAGCTTATCTGGATCCATAACTTATTCATCTATGTTAGTATCCGAACTATGTAACAAAACTAATGAACCACAAGTAAAAGAGTGCCCTGCCTGTGTTGTTGTTGCATGACCCACTTCTTCAACTTTTGGGGTTGCCGCAATCTTGCACGAGTGCTATCCAGATAATCACTTTCCTCATATTCTGATGCAGAGACATCAGAGTCGTCCTCTTCCTCTCATGCCTTTCCTTTTTTATTTTCCTTCGTTACATCTTCTTTGACACTTTTGCCCCTTCATCATCATCCTCTTCATCTTCATCATCCCCTTCAACTTTCATAAGACCTTTGCCCTTGCCTTAAACATGTGATTGGTCACGTAGACTTCTAGGGGTCACAAGAAATCACGATTCGAAAAGATATAAGAAACAATATTAAAAAAGAACTGAAATATCTAATTGTATAGTCATACCATGGTTGATTGCTTTAATTTACAGGCCCGAGTATACATCTCCTTCTCACTCTCTTGGAAAATTTTCCACTTGGAAAGTCAAAGAACAATGGGCATCTCTTGTATATCCCTGCATCCCAAAGGTCTCAAAGTTACTACTGTGTATACATAGTGCTCACATGTTGTAGATTGCACCAATCATTTAAGATCGCAGGCACACATGCAATATATCTCTCTGCATGGCACTTACAAATCCATCTACATATTATTATTTCCATTTAGTTTACAAATATAAAAGAACAATTAAGTAGTAAGTAAGCTTTGTAGAATGTTGTGCACCTAAACATAGCATGCTTGTTAGTAGCTTTGATGATGACAATAGGGTGTGAAGCTACCACGCCTTGTTTCTTCAGGGATCCCACCACTTCCTCAAACAACTTCCCAAAATATAGTCTCTTAAGATTGGCGAGGTCCTCCTGAAATGTATCTAGAAAAATTATCTTGTACTTTTCTGATATTTCTACAAAGACGGCCATACCCTCCAATCTCATGCCATGTGACTTCTCCTTTTTGAAGACAATCCCTTGCTTTTGTATATTCAAATCCAATCCCTTGCTTTTGTATATTCAAATCCAATCCTTGCATTTCCATTGAAATTGTTATTCAAACAAAATACAGTGTTTTGTATATATCAAGAAGAAAAGGGAAGTAATTATTACTAACTTTTAGGGATTTTTGAGTCCTTCAGCCTCTGGGAATCGCCATCAATCAAAGGATCTAAAATCTGTACTTTCTAGTCATTTGGCAATGAGCTAGATGCCAAGTTGTATAGCCTATCCTCTATCAAACAATCCAGTTTCTCATCCCTTGCACTAGTCGTCTGTAACACAACACCAAAATTAAACCACAACATTAAAACTATAAAATGTTGTTGCCTACCAAATAGACAAAGAGGGAAGAGTGTAGGCTTTATTAATCACAAAGAAACCTTCTCCTTGCGCAGGATTTGTAATCACTAGCCACCTTGTAGCATGCCTCCACTTTCTTTCATCTTTATAAAATACAATTCTCCAATTCTCTTCGAACTCATTTGTGCAAGCTATCTACTAGTAGGGGGTCAATATCTTGGGTGGCTGGCGAGGTACTCATCCTATTATTCACATGTTACAACATTAATTTGATAATATGTTAATGTTAATCATATATTACAAGTGCTAAAATATTGAAGGTTTACCTGGAATACTGCTTGGGAAAGTTCTGAAAGCTCGCAGAGCAGTTGTACCAGGATGAGCGACCCTTTTTTTTATGTCGAGGCATGCTTCTCCATCCATGCCTTGTTCATCATCACTCTAGTGTGCTTCATAATTGTTTCTTTATTTGATCCAAGTGCCCTAATGAGGTTCAATTTATCCACAAGAGACGAAGAAACATAGCCCACTTCATTCATCCTATTGGCAAAAAAAATTATGATTTATGTTGAAAGATAAAACATACTGCACTTGGACCTTTCCATGTCAAAGAGACTTAAGACATATATTCTCGTAATGTGTACATTCCGTTACCTATTTAAGCAAGCTATGACTATGAGGACCTCCCCCTTTATATCCTCATTAAATTCAATCACACATGGATGTCTTGATACAACATTCTTGAATGCTACAGTGAGTGTGAATCTAATTAGTCCCAATTTTATTTTAAAAAACTTTACACCGCATAGAAAAAGTAAGCAATTTAAGATGATTCACATTTACTAATCTCCTCCATCCATGCTACAATGCAATGATTGTCATCCCACACATAAAACATCTTTTTGCTCATAAATGCCCACTCCGTGCCTTTGATCACATTCTCGAACTCCTGATTTTTCATTCGCCATATGTCATCCTCCCATGCAAAAACATCATCTTGCGTTACTTCCCTAACAGGATTATGGGATGAGTAGATAGAGCAAATGAACTGCATCAATCAATAACATAGCCATTTGTATAGAATTCCCTTGCCAACTTCTTGTACCTAAACTGCACTCTTAGTATAGAGGCATTAGGCACAAGTCTACACAAGGGAATAGGTGGCAAAGTAGTGGTTTCTTCACCTGCAATGCACACACACAGGTTGTGCTTGGGAGCCATGAAAATACCTTAACCTTTACTCTGTTTAGGCTATCTTGTAGGAGTTCTAGTCTCGCAAATGAGTTACATGTGTCACCATGAAGTGGTCTTCATTCTCGCCTTCTTTTTCAACTCCCTCCTCCACCTCTCCTACTTCCTTTGTTGCTTTCATGGATTTTAAAGAAGCACCTTTTTTTGAAGAGCATTGTGGATTTCTTCAAGGAGGAGCATAATCATCATCATCTTCTTACACTATTTTCCTCCTCTTCTTTGTACTTGTCACTTCTTGGCTTGCTTGTCTGGAAAGTGTGCTCTTTAAGCATTCTACATGCTTTGGATGTGGAGTTTCCTTTGAGGGATGTGTTTGGGTCAATCTAGACACATCAGCATATACAAGATAAATTATTGAATCATTTACTCAATCGCTTGCTACAAATTACCCTCAACAAAACCACCAAAAAAGAGCATAATTGCAAAGTTACGAGAGAGAGATATAGCAACATTAACGCAATCTCTTGCTACAAATCACTCTCAGAAAAACCACAAAAAAGAGCATAATTATAAAGGTGAGAGAGAGATATAACAACACTTACGTAATCACTTTGCTGGCCATACAATGATGTAGCCTATTCAATCGACATGCCAAAATGACCAAGCGGCAAAGGAATTCCATGGATGGCATCCACAGTGGATTTTACGTGTAACACGGTCCTAGTAGCTACTTTAGTACCGTTGAATATTTAGAACACGTGTCTCCCTCATTCAAGTTGGGAAGACACCATATAGAAAAGAGGAGCTTGGAAGAGGATTTCAAAATAAGACCACTCGAAAGGAGATTGGAAGAGGAGAGAAAAAGACCGAACAAACAAAGTAAACAAAAAAGAAAGAAACCAAGAAGATCTAAACAAAAGAAGAAGAGATATAAATAGAGAAAAAGATATAAATAGAGAGAGAGAGAGAGAGAGAGAGAGAGAGAGAGAGAGAGAGAGCTTAAATAGAGAGAAAGCTTTGAAAAATTTTAGAGTTAGAGATAGGGAAGGAACAAAGAGAAGGAGAGGTGTCTGAAAGAGAGAGAGAGAGAGAGAGAGAGAGAGAGAGAGAGAGAGAGAGAGAGGGGGGGGGAAGAGATAGGAGGGGAGGAGAGAATTAGGCGAGGGCGAGAGAGAGAGAGAGAGAGAGAGAGGGGGCGATGGCCTTAAGTGAGGGGAGGATCCCCCCACTAAGGGCGGCCGCACTTAGTGGGGGGACCCTAACCTCACTAAGGGGTGACGTCGCTCTTAGTGGGGGGACCCTCCCCTCACTAAGTTCCTTTATGCATCTTTCTATGCATTAAATCAAAATAAAAATTAAATTAAATTAAATCCTTTTTGCATCTTTCTATGCATCAAATCCAAATTAATGAGAATAACTCTTTTGAAATAAAAATAAATTCCTTTATGCATCTTTCTATGCATAAAATCAAAATTAATGAGAATAAATCTTTTGAAATAAAAATAAATTCCTTTATGCATCTTTCTATGCATAAAATCAAAATTAATGAGAATAACTCTTTTGAAATAAAAATAAATTCCTTTATGCATCTTTCTATGCATAAAAATTGATTCTAATGAAAATAACGCTTTTCTAATAAAATATTTCCAATATGCATCTTTCTATGCATAGAAATTGATTCTAATGAAAATAATATTTTTATAATAAAAATATTTCCAATATGCATCTTTCTATGCATAGAAATTGATTTTAATAAAAATAACGCTTTTATAAATAAAAATATTTCCAATATGCATCTTTCTATGCATAGAATGAAAATAACACTTTTAGAATACACAAACAGAGGGGATTACTCTTTTTGAATAACATAAAGATAAAACTTATTTCCACAAAATTTAAGAAAATTTTGCCATAACCTCCTTTGTATGGCTGACCATTTTTCAATTTTTACACTCTAAATCTGCCTAGAATTTACCCCAAAATGAATTTAGCACTCTAATTTAATCAATTCCCATTTTTTTAAGAGAAAACAATATGAAAAATTTAACTCTATTTATTTGATTACACATCTTGGATAAAGAAGGGCGGAATTCAATGAAGAGAAGGGGGAAGCCTTTCCATCAAGGCATAACATCTAATTTCAATTTTAAAGAAGCAAGAAATCATAAAATCATAGAATAGAATTAGAAAAAAGTAGAATTTCTAGCTTACATGGAGTTTTGTGAGCTATCCTCTGGCTTGAGGGATTGAGGGTTCTACTCTTGCTTGGATCAAGAGTGGCCACCAATTCTTTGTAGAGGAAATAGCCAAAAACAAGTGAATTATTAATGAATTCAATGTTTTTGGCTCTAGGAGGAGTAGAGTAACATTGCATAAAACACTATTAACCTTTACTAAGGGGGAGGCTTCTATTTATAGGAAAAAGTGAGCCTCTAACCAAGCAAAATGATTCTAGAATTTTTCAGATCAGTTTGGTCACTTTTTGACCATTTTTAGGTCAATTTAGCTTACTTTTTGGTTCTAGTTGAAATAGAAGAGAGGAGAGATGAAAATATCTCATTATTTGTGAGTTTAAAACTCATCCATATATGTGAAATAGGCGCCTCCTTCATGAGGGAAATTCCCCACACTGAGGTGTCAAAAATGCATCATTTCCTCTAAATATCTCTTCTTTTTTAACTAATAACCTTGTCCTTAGTCAACTCTTCATCTTATGTGAGTATTTACTCATTTTTGGGAGATTTTTCTTTTATTCTTCAATTTATCTCCTCCTTACATTTGGATTACTCTTATTGGTCCATTGGAACCTTAATCCAAATTTTTCAAAAAATCTGGACCCTCAGGCTAAGGTCCTTTTTACCTATTTTCAATTTATTCCAATTGCACACTGGAAAGTTCTTTTTGAATTTCTGTTTCAGGAGAAATTGTTTTAATAAGAAGGGATATTTTTCCATCCAAAGATATCTAGAAACTGAATTATCTCTCTCTAGAATATTTTCTCTCTCTAGACCAAAACAGATAGAAACAAGATCTGTTATTATTCTGAAAAGGGGATTGATTTACAGGGAGAGAAACTGGACATCTTGAGGGGCTGGGGGAGGAATCCTACATCCTACCCCACTTTAAAAACGCGAGATGTCCTCATCTCGCAGGTGGAGTATGATCTCTTTCATCTTCTTCTTCTTCTTCAATCACTGGACGGCCGATTTGGAAACAGCTCTCTTTGACTTCCCCTATTCTGAGGCAGAGGTCTTGCATTACTTTGGTTTGAAACTGTGGGTTGGTTAGAGGGTCTACCTTTGAGATTTCCCTGATTTTGTCAGATAGAAACTTGATTACTCTTGAAGGAAGGAGCTGGAGTCTAGAATCTTGATCCCTGATTTCCCTGCCCTAAAAACCTTGATCCAAAAGGAGTTGGACCATCCATACTGCGATGTCCAAATCCTTGACAGTTATAGCATTTCACTCCCTTGTTCAAGGGTGGAACTGAATTCCAGGGGATTGAGTTTTGGGAAAAGGACATTTCTTCCATTCTGGAACTTCCCATATCCTGGGCTTAACCCTGATATCTCTTAGGCGGTGGAAGGTTGGAATCACCTTTTGGAACTAAAAACCTTTTGAAAGTGGTGGTGTTGGCTTTGGTGGGACCTTGACATCAAAGGCCTTGGAGAAATCCTTCGCCATCCGCACTGCTTCGGCCATGGAAACTGGCTTGGTGTTCTTCACCAAAATATTCAAAGGTTCGTTCAGTCCCCGAATGAACCTAGCCATCAGATGTTCTTCATTCAAGAATTTGTTCATCCTTGTTTCCAAAAAGCCGGGAGGACAGAACCTCGTCCTTAGGTAAATTTTGAGATCATTCCATGTCTGGGTATTCCGATCTCCAGACAGTTTGTCTCGCAGTGGTTTCTCCATGCCACTCTGGCTGTTTTTGCTATCTTCAGCCTTGCAAGAGCCATTTTGCTCTTCTCATTGTTCCCGTCGGTGACATCAAAGTACTCTTCCATTGCTTCAATCCACTTCTCCACAGCCTCGCCCAAGTTTCCCCCTTCACCCTTGAAAGGCCGCTGTGAGCTATGAAGAGTTTTACGAACATCCAAGTCGAGCTCTTCCTCATCGAGTTGGGGGTTATCACTTCTACCACGACGACCTCAATCCATGTTCCTAACAATACAAAACATCTTGTTAAGTCCCTTTATTTATGATTCAAATCCAATTTTTGATTCATCTGATTCTGGGGTTCTTTAGATAGGTCGGCTCCCCATAGAATCATGGGATAAAGATACTCGCATTATCAGATAATAACAATTCATTCAGAACATATCATTCATATCTTTAACACAATAATGGTCTATTAGACCAAAATTTCCATCTGACCAGTACTCCATGGGGGATTTCAATTTTATAGATTTTTAATTTGCCATATCATTATCGTCATTCCAGTTATGAACATCAACACAGGGACTCGTCCCATTCATCCTCATTGTGGTTTTGCTCAGTTTATCGCTTTTCAACCAAAAATTCAGGAATCGTCATTTTTCAATCAGAATCCAATTCAACTCTCATCAGTTCTCAATCAAAATTTTAAAATCATACCAACCACATTTGAATTCATCATCTGGATAGCATTTTAGCTTATAATTTCAAGATCTTAGATTTACTCGTATATACTGCCAGTAAAGAGCTGCAGTTATACCCTCGGTATATACGGGTAGTCATGGTCCTTGGAACTATAAGGTATATACTGCCAGTAAAGAGCTGCAGTTATACCCTTGGTATATACGGGTAGTCATGGTCCTTAGATTTACTCGTATATACTGCCAGTAAAGAGCTGCAGTTATACCCTCGGTATATACGGGTAGTCATGGTCCTTGGAACTATAAGGTAAATACCATCATGTCTAGGCTGCCTCAAGCAAGTCAGGGATTCCATATAATTGCAGTACTTCCATCTCAAGACCCAATTATCAATTTAGGAATTTCATTATGAATATCAACTTGTATGAGTTTCATCACACAATTCCAACCTTTTACTGCTTCTTCATAAATTTATGACATTCTTGGCTTCTCGGTTGATCCACTTTAACCAAATCGCTCTGATACACCAACTGTGAGATCCCTGTCTCCCCACCGTGCAACGAATTTAGGGGTGCTAGCAGTGGAAGCAGCACTTCTTACATGGGCCAAGGTCCCACACTTGGGGCCTCACCCATGGATATCTAGACAAGAGACTAATCCATCGGTTCTTCCAAAACCGACCCGAAAATACTTCCCTTGCCCGGAAAGCACGGGCGATTCCACTAGGATAACTTTTCTCTATCGTAGTCAAAAAACTTAACTAGCTGAACTGATTTGACCGAACCTGTAAGTCCCATAGTCAGATCAAAGGAAAGATTGCACTTGGATCATAGAGACCAACGCTTTTTTCCTCATTTGAGATCCACAACGGTTGCTTCTTTTCCATAGAATAATTTTTATCTGGGATTTACTACTTCATCTATCATACCAACAAAAATTTAGTCTCATTTTAGGGATCCATTAGTCCAGCCTAACCCCATCCAGCAGTCCCTTGGGTTAGCCAACCGCCCAACCACTATAGTGATGGGATCCAATTAAAAATTTGGTTAGGTTTTGTCCCAGGTACCAGGGAAAAGAGTTCCCAGGCCCCCTAGCCGGATATTCATGCAAACTTAAAACTAGTCACACCACTTACACACCCAATATGAAATTGCCTTTTTCTTAGCATTATCTATCTTTAAAAACAATCATTTAATGAAACCATTGTGTCACTGATCATAATCCTCACAATCTCCGATTGAATCCTTATTTCCAATCATTCCTTCATCGGTGTATCTATGGCATCATTGGCAACCAGAATGCTCACCACCTGACCACTCAAGGGCCTTTTCGATAGTTCCTAGCTCATAGTAATCGGTTATATATTCACATATCAAAATGGAATCTCCGTTGAAGATCAGGAAGATCAACCAACGGATCCATATAAAAGAGCCATGGACTCATCCGTCGAGGACCAGCAAGGTCAATCAACCAGATCCATGCCCGAATTCAGAAAACAACTCTTACTCCTTATTCAATATCTTCCCTCAAATATCCTCATCAGATCTCATCCTCTAGCATTTACCCATATCCACATCTCATCACATCACATTCATTCACATCTCATCCATTCAGACCACATCACATTCACTCACATCATATCTCATTCAGACCAGATCACATTCATTCACATCTATCCCGATTCACATCCATTCACATCCATTCACATCCCATCACATCCATTCACATCCCATATTATTCATTCACATCATCCCAATTCACATGACATCACATCCATTCACATCCCATACCATTCATTCTCATCTCGATTCACATGCCATCACATTCACTCACATCCCTTATCATTCATTCACATCCCGATTCAAAGGCTATCACATTCATTCACATCCTGACTCACATGCCAGCACATTCATTCACATCCCTTATCATTCATTCACATCCCAATTCACAAGCTATCACATTCATTCACATCCCTTATCATTCATTCACATCTTGACTCACATGCCATCTCATTCATTCACATCCCATATCATTCATTCACATCCCTTATCATTCATACCTATCCAATTTATATCTCATCTCATCGCCTCTATTCTCGTTCATATTCATCACATTCACATCATCCACATATATTCTTCCACATACATCCACATCCATACTTATCACTTACACATCCACGTCTATCCTTTCACCTACATCTACATCCATCCCTTCACATACATACATCCACATCTATTCTTTCACATACATCCACTTCCATTCTTCACATACATCCACATCCATCCCATATCATTCATTTACATGCTGATTCACATGACATCTATTCACATTACATCCATCCATCCCATATCATTCATTTACATGCTGATTCACATGACATCTATTCACATCACATCCATCCATCCATTCATTCACATTTATCTAATTCACATCACATCTATCCATCCATTCATTCCCATCTATCTGATTCACATCACATCTATCCATCCATTCATTCCCATCTATCTGATTCACATCACATCTATCCATCCATTCATTCCCATCTATCTGATTCACATCACATCTATCCACATCACTTCTATTCATATCACATCCATCCATCCATTCATTCACATTTATCCGATTCTCATCACATCTATTCACATCACAATCGTTTAAACATAGAATTTAAGAGAATTTCTAATTTCTTTGATATAAAGATTCTTTATGCATCTATTTATGCGTAAAATCAACTTCGGTGGGAATAACACTTTTAACAAAATCCTTTTATGCATAAATTCAATTTTAAGAAAAATAACACTTTTAAAATAAAATTAAATCCTTTATGCATCTTTCTATGCATAAAATCAAAATTAATGAGAATAACTCTTTTGAAATAAAAATGAATTCCTTTATGCATCTGTCTATGCATAAAATCAAAATTAATAAGAATAGCTCTTTTGAAATAAAAATAAATTCCTTTATGCATCCTTCTATGCATAAAATTAAAATTATTGAGAATAACTCTTTTGAGATAAAAATAAACTCCTTTATGCATCCTTCTATGCATAAAATTGAAATTAATGAGAATAACTCTTTTGAAAGAAAAATAAATTCCTTTATGCATCCTTCTATGCATAAAATCAAAATTAATGAGAATAACTCTTTTGAAATAAAAATAAATTCCTTTATGCATCCTTATATGCATAAAATCAAAATTAATGAGAATAACTCTTTTGAAATAAAAAAAAATTCTAATGAAAATTTCTATGCATAAAAATTGATTCTAATGAAAATAACGTTTTTATAATAAAAATATTTCCAATATGCATCTTTCTATGCATAGAAATTATTTCTAACGCTTTTATAATAAAAATATTTCCAATATGCATCTTTCTATGCATAGAAATTGATTCTAATGAAAATAATGCTTTTATAATAAAAATATTTCTAATATGCATCTTTATATGCATAGAATGAAAATAACACATTTAGAATACACAAACGGAGGAGATTACTCTTTTTGAATAACATAAAGATAAAACTTATTTCTATAAAATTTAAGAAAATTTTGCCATAACCTCCTTTGTATGGCTGACCATTTTTTAATTTTTACACTCTAAATCTACTTAGAATTTACCCCAAAATGAATTTAGCACTCTAATTTAATCAATTCCTATTTTTTAAGAGAAAACAATACCAAAAATTCAACTCTATTTATTTGATTACACATCTTGGATAAAGAAGGGCTTAATTCAATGAAGAGAAGGGGGAAGCCTTTCCATCAAGGCATAGCATCCAGTTTCAATTTAAAAGAAGCAAGAAATCATAAAATCATAGAATAGAATTAGAAAAAGTAGAATTTCTAACTTACATGGAGTTTTGTGAGCTATCCTTTGGCTTGAGGGATTGAGGGTTCTACTCTTGCTTGGATCAAGAGTGGCCACCAATTCTTTGTAGAGGAAATAGTCAAAAACAAGTGAATTATCAATGAATTCAATGTTTTTGGCTTTGGGAGGAGTAGAGTAACATTGCATAAAACACTATTAACCTTTACAAAGGGGGCAGGCTTCTATTTATAGGAAAAAGTGAGCCTCTAACCAAGCAAATTGATTCTAGAATTTTCTAGATCAATTTGGTCACTTTTTGACCATTTTTAGTTCAGTTTAGCTTACTTTTTGGTTCTAGTTGAAACAGGAGAGAGAAGAGATGAAAATATCTCATTATTTGTGAGTTTAAAACTCATCCACACATGTGAAATAGGCACCTCCTTCGTGAGGGGAATTCCCCACACTGAGGTGTCAAATTTATGCATCATTTCCTCTAAATATCTCTTCTTTTTTAACTAATAACCTTGTCCTTAGCATCTTATGTGAGTATTTACTCATTTTTTGGGGATTTTTCTTTTATTCTTTAATTTATCTCCTCCCTACATTTGGATTAATCTTATTGGTCCATAGGAACCTTAATCTAAATTTTTCAGAAAATGTGGACCCTCAGGCTAAGGTCCTTTTTACCTATTTTCAATTTATTCCAATTGCACACTGAAAAGTTCTTTTTGAATTTCTATTTCAGGGGAAATCATTTTAATAAGAAGGGATATTTTTCCATCCTAAGATATCTAGAAACTAAATTATCTCTCTCTAGAATATTTTCTCTCTCTAGGACCAAAACAAATAAAAACAAGATCTGTTATTATTCTGAAAAGGGGATTGATTGTAGGGGGAGAAACTGGACATCTTGAGGGGCTAGGGGAGGAATCTTACAATAATGGCAATGTGGATTTTGAATTACCAAATGTACGTGATTCTTCAACCTCTCTAATGCAAGGAATGGAGTAAGCACATGATGGCCATTGTTGGGTGAAACCTGCAAACGGAGAGTCATGTGAAGTTTCCCGGAGGAGTACGAAAGAGTTCTTGTGGAGGCTTATTTGAGTACACTTATGCCTTGAGTGGAAGTAGAACTATGAAATGACACACCAAATACAACATCATGAATTGGTAAGCTTATTATCTTGGCTCAATTTCAGTAAATCTTGATTAATAAGAGTATTTATTAGGACTTTGTAATTTTCCAAATAATAGGCAAGCTCAGACAGAAGCTTCCCTCCCTGGGCTTAACAAACATATAGATATAACTCTCTAGCTTGTTTCTACTCTACAAGAATAAACCTATATATAGAAGAATGTGTGGTGCTATGGTGTACTATTGTATGCCTATTGACCCACATATGACCAGATTGATGATACATCAAGGGGAACCTTTGCATGTAGTGCAAAGGGGCACATCAAGGCAAGCATTGCAAAAGATAAGAGAACTTGTGTAAGAGGTGGTTTCAAAGGTGGCTATAAGTGGTCCAAGGAAGATACAAACAAATATCACCAAACAAATTGTATTGGTTTTAGTTGTTAGTAGGCATACAAAGGATGGATCAAATACTAGCAACATGGAGTTGTCGCTATTATTGGAATATATGCATTCCCTAATTCAACGTCAAAGGTAACATGTATTTCATATTGATTTTAATTTTTTGATTATTCTTGTCAACTTAAGTTAACATAGTTCGTTAAGTTGTCCAATTCTCTTGTAGATTCAGGGGATGGTACGTGCTTCTAGGTTCAACAGTTTGGTGCAAGGAGTAGAGTCCGGTGTCCTAGAATTGAAGAGACAATACACTTTTGAGTTCTTCCATGGTAGTCGTTTTCATGGGCAAGCTGAGTCAGAGCAATGTTACATGTTTAAAATGTCAACCCCACAGGGCCCACATAATCGGGTTTGGATCTGTTGAACCAGATGTGCCAAACAAGAGACAATGATGTGAGGAGAGATTGGGTTTGTTTTGATCACGTCAAGCATGTGTAGGGATTGACAACAATGGCTGCACATGTATATGATCCAAGGTACAGTTTGGTCTTGTCAAATTCTTTAAAATTTTAAATTTGTTTTTAGTTGCTTTTCAATTATTATATGATGGCATGTAGCCTGCAGAAGAGCTCATGCGACTTGCAAACTGAAGAAGGAGGACACAGTGGCACAAGTTCTTTTCTGGAAAATGATTACTAATGTTGTGGTGCAAAAAGGCTTTTCCAAACCAGATTTTTTTAGCTAGGATGATGAGGCTAGAGCCAACTAGATAGCAGTTAGGCCAGTCTATAATAATGGACTATAATAATGGACTAGAGAATATATTGGAAGGTCATAAGCATTCCTATCTTTTTCATTGGGAACAAAGCTTAAAACATCCATACAGTACAATATGTAGTCATGAAATTTCAAAAAGAGCACAAGCGACTATGCCATCAATGGCATTGTACTGTGACATGAAAATTTGATATCTTTCATTTTCAAATTTGTGCATATTTTAATGGTTTCTCAATGGTAATAAGGTGGAAGCTTGTCCAAGAGAAGATTGCGGCGTGCCCACAATGGAATAACTGCGTGGTGATGCGGCGGCTTGGTGGCTACCTTGATAACAGCATTCTATCTTCAAATATAATGGTTTTACTTGATTTAGGGTGCACACATTATAAATGCCACAAGTATGCTTGATAAATACTTTGGTATGGTAGATAGGCTAGTGATGTGGAAAATAAAAGTGGGCCTTCATGGTCACATGGATTTTAATTGTATTATTAATATAGTATTCACCATAAGGCTACAAGCTGGGGAGTGTGGAAGGCATGTGGAGGAGTGTGTGTAGGTGCATAATTGGAAAAGATTCTTCTAGAATGCCTACATGGAAGAGGAGAATTCTGCCATGTGTAAGTGGGATCTCCACCTACATGCCACTTAGACTTGGCTATTATCTCATCACACTTTCAAAGTCAAAAAGTCTTCAATTTAATAATCAATAGAAGACAGCCTAAGAGGACAATTGATGGTGACATCTATCCTTATGTCACTGAAGGTGAAGATTTTTATGTTGTAATTTGTAACAATGGAAGAGAGGGTGATTCTCCACCTATAAAAGGAGCCCTCCTCTCCCTTTCAAATCAATGAATGAAGCCTCCTCAATTGAGCATTTTGTCATTGCCACTCTCTTATCTTTCAAACCCTTATTCAAACACTCTCTTTACATGTGAATATCTCATTTAGCATTAGCTCCTCATGCTTAACCCAATTTTGGACCTCTTTGATAATTCATGATAAGTGGGATAAGGAGTTATTATCTTGGTGGGCCTGTGACTTCTCAAGGTAGCCCTTACCTTATTGCCGCCCTCTTTTGGAGGTACCAATGGTTTTAGTGGTAATGAGCATGCGAAAAGACTTTGGGGACCATAGGTAAATTTTTACGATTTTCCGCTGAGCAATGTTAACCCTTACCCTCTAGCTTGAATCATGAAGGAGATGAAAGGCAAGAGGCTATGTGAAAATTGAGGTTTCATGCAAAGAGAGGGAAGTGTAGTTTTTGTGGTCCAATACCCAAATTTCAACCGATAATTACTCATCACTCAGGTATTGGTTTCTAAAATTGATCATATGGCTAGGAAGCTCTTTATATGCTCTTTCCACTCATGTAACTAATTTCTTAATCCCTTACTTCATTGATGATCAGAATTTCTCCCAAATTTGCTATTTTTTAGGTGAATTTTGGCAGTTTTATAGTCTTGTGGTAAAATGCTCATAACTTTTCGCTCGGTTGCCTGTTTTTGAAAGTTTTTATATAGGTGCAAAGATCTCTTCAAGCTCTACGCACCTATATAATCATCTTTTGCACAGTCTATATGGATTTAAAACTGTAATTCTCTGTGTATCTCTATTGGCCATTATTTCTTCTTAATAATTATTAATTCCTCCTAATCTCTTATCAAAAGGCAAACCCCATGTGTCTTATCCTCTTATAAGTGATTGCTATATTCTTTTGCTTTAATATGTTCTGTCCAAATTGTCCAATTCGAACGAATGAACCTTACCAACATTCCTCGTATGTTTCCGTTCACATAATCCTGAGTCGGAAGATTTTTTTTAACAAAGAATCGCCCTCTTGTTTGGAGCTGCCAGACTGGCAGAAATTCTTGCTTCTCCTGAGCCTTTCATCTTTCCTTCCATGAATTATAATCTCACCTTTGATGTGTATATCTTTATCTTAACCTAGGGAGAGAAAGGAAGGTGAGGAGGCTATGAGGTTTCATACAAGTGTGTTTTGATTCTAAGAAGTGACCAAAGTCAAAACCCCAACTTTGTGTCACATCTTTTGGTGGAGACGCGCGCAGGTTATACTTAGAATTATTCTATTTTAACCTCAAGGTCCCGCATGATTAAAGAAAAGTTATTTTGAAATAAGTAGATTTTCCTTGTTGTTGCTACTCATCTTTTGGTGCAAGATGTTCAACATTCCAGTGTTCCAAGGATCGGAAGGAGAAGACCCGGGGAGTTATCTCCGAGAGTTTAACCGAGCATGCCACTTGACAGGTTGGTCTATGAAGGAGAGGGCACAAATACTTCCAGATTTCTTGGAGGGTGTGGCCTTAACTTGGCATGAGGCTTTGCCAGAGAGGAGTCCAGATTAGGAAAGGCTGACCAAAGTAATGAAGGAGAGATTTGGGACAGTGGAGTCACCAAATTCTTTACTATTGCAATTGGGGATTTTCCAAAAGGAAGGAGAGTCAGTTTCTTCCTTTTCAGTGAGGTATGAAGCCTTGTTCATCAAATATCAACAAGCTACTTTACATGTTGTTGCTTCTTCTTCTTCTTCACCTTCTATGGGAGATTCAAAGAGTTCTTTACAATGGAGCACCTTAAGATGAGCAAGTTTATCAGGGCTTTGGATCCCCGCTTGTATGGAAAAGTTCTTAGCAAAGATCCCACTAATTTTAAAGAGGCTCTTCGTATTGCTTTGAAGAAGGAGGCCACTCTTCATATTGAGTCCACATTCCAATCTTCTCCGAGTGTACCGACCCCACCACGAGTAGAGATAGCCTCAACATCTCAGGTACAAGCTCCATCCTTGGATCATAACATTGTATAACTTATGGCAAAATTTGCTGATTTGAAGTTACACTTAGTCAATGCAAGGCCACCTATGGTTCCACAAGTTGAGGATAAACCTAGGGATAGAAGTAGTGTCACATGCTATAAATGTCAAGAGAAGGGGCACTATCGCACTGAGTGTCCAAAATTGAGGAAAAGAGAGGATAAAAGTTTAGCACTTTTAGAGGAAAGAAGAGGAAACATTGATGCCATTAATGACAAAAAGGGGTTGTAAAACTAGGAGCCAAGAAGAAGAAGAACAAGAAGATAAATTTGAAGAAGAGGAGAAAAATAAGAAGAAGAAGAAGTCGTCTAGGAGAAAAATTGAACAATCTGACTTTCCTCTTGGACAAAGATCTCTTAGTTATGACCTCTTAATAGATCTTAGGGAGAAAACGGCACAAATCACATTTGGGTAGCTTTTGGCACTCTCTGCAAAGCTTAGAAAGGAATGGGGTAAGCTGGCTAGCACAAGGGAATCTAAGAAAAAGAAGAAGAGGGATAATGGGACTCCTATGGCTCAAAAGGTGGATATTGATGTAGGAGATGATGTGCCTGTGATTGATGTCATCATTGAGGCACAAATATATGGCTCAAAAGGTGGATATTGATGTAGGAGATGATGTGCCTGTGATTGATGTCATCATTGAGGCACAAACAATTTCTAATGCATACATTGATGGAGGTGCGTCAATCAATGTCATGAGTGAAAAAACAATGAAAGATGCCGATTTAAAGTTATCTTCTACTAACTCTCCCTATCGCATCAAACTTGCTGATAATACTAGGGTGAAAACCTTAGGAATTGTCAGGAATTTGGGAGTGGATGTATGTGGTATTTCTATGCCTACAACTTTCCAAGTCATTCCTACAAAGCCTAATGCTAGGGATTACCCATTGATATCGCCAAGTGAAGGTAATTCAAAAGTAGGAGACAGGGGATCTTATTCTACAAGGTGAGAATAAGAAGGTCCACTCTACAACATCAAGAGTCGTCGCGCAAGAAAGTGGTAAGAGGTAAACCTTCAACTTCCAAAAGTTCAGAGTCAGAGTCATCCGCCGATGAAGAGGAGACAAGTGGTAGCTCCGAGGATTCCATCTCAAAAGGGGAGGTGGAGGGAGTTGCATTTGGTCTTTTCCTGGGAAGGGATCGAGGGGATGCTGAAGACAATGGAGCCTTGGAAGGGGAAGCTTCTTCAACCATGTGCAAGAAAGGAGATGTGGACCTCACTAGTCTTCACCAACAGAATGAACTTCTTCTTGATGAGTCCATAGCAGGTGTACTGAAAGGAAGAATTACTTAAAAATGTTGGATGGATTTCCTAACCTGTTTGCAAACAAACAGCTACTCATCACAAGTACGCCAAGTTACCCTAGTAGAACACAAGATTGATCTCAAGCCCCAAAGTAAGCTAGTGGTATAGCGGCTAAGGCATTTTTGGACCTCTTTGATGATTCATGATAAGTGGGATAAGGAGTTATTATCTTGGTGGGCCTGTGACTTCTCAAGGTAGCCCCTTGCCTTATTGCCGCCCTCCTTTGGAGGTACCAATGATTTTAGCGGTAATGAGCATGCGGAAAGCCTTTGGGGACCATAGGTAAATCTTTACGATTGTCCGCTGAGCAATGTTAACCCTTACCCTCTAGCTTGAATCATGAAGGAGATGAAAGGCAAAAGGCTAGGTTTCATGCAAAGAGAGGGAAGTGCAGTTTTTGTGGTCCAATATCCAAATTTCAACCAATAATTTCATCACTCAGGTATTGGTTTCCAAAATTGATCATATGGCTAGGAAGCTCTTTATATGCTCTTTCCACTCATGTAACTAATTTCTTAATCCCTTACTTCATTGATGATCAGAATTTCTCCCAAATTTGCTATTTTTTAGGCGAATTTTGGTGGCAGTTTTATAGTCTTGTAGTAAAATGCTCATAACTTTTTGCTCGGTTGCCCGTTTTTGAAAGTTTTTATATAGACGCAAAGCTCTCTTCAAGCTCTACGCACCTATGTAATCCTGTTTTGCATAGTCTATATGGATTTAAAACTATAATTCTGTGTGAATCTCTATTTTTATAGACTTTTGGCCATTATTTCTTCTTAATAATGATTAATTCCTCCTAATCTCTTATCAAAAGGAAAACCCCATGTGTCTTATCCTCTTGTAAGTGATTGCTACATTCTTTTGCTTTAATATGTTCCATCCAAATCGCCTAATTCGAACGGATGAACCTTACCAACATTCCCCGTATGTTTCCGTTCTGAGTCAGAAGATTTTTTTCAACAATGAATTGCCCTCTTGTTTGGAGCTACCAGACTGGCAGAAATTCTTGCTTCTCCTGAGCCTTTCATCTTTCTTTCCATGAATTATGATCTCACCTTTGATGTGTATATCTTTATCTTAACCTAGGGAGAGAAAGAGAGGTGAGGAGGCTGTGAGGTTTCATACAAGTGTGTTTTGATTCTAAGAAGTGACTGAAGTGAAAACCCCAACTTTGTGTCACAGTACATTGAGTGAAGAAGAGATACTCTTGAAATACCAACATATTAGATTGTGGTTGGATAAACGCTAAAGTCGCTAATGCAAACTTACTGGCCATGTATTGTTAAGTTAATTGGTGGCATACTAGATATTCCCATTGGAGGAAGTACCTTGTAGGGGTCAGTGTTGCTTTCTTGGATTTGAAAAGAAATAGCTTGCATTTAGAATCTGAATTGTTAATCTAATCTTTTGTTATACAGAATGTGGTTGGAGCTTATAACTTTGATTCTCATCAGTTAATCTTTTGTTATAGGAGGTGGACGATGCCACTTTGTCACACATGCTGACCAATCTAGCAGAAACAAAACATGCAAGTTGGTTAGTAGGAGAGGGTTTCAAGGGAACCATATCTTTATACGATTTTGCTATTTCAAATCTCGCTAATTCCCTCTTGCAACTCACAAAAAAGCATGCATTCATGCAAGGTAAATATTGCAAAGCAGGCCCTATAATAACAAAGTTGATGGAGAAGGCCAAAACATCAAAAGCTCCAAGTCTGTCAACCACCAACACAAGTTAACTCATCACATTGTCCAGAGTATGTCAGAGAAAAGCAACCATGCAAGAAACAAGATAGGAGATTAAACTTTTCACCCATTATATTCCTTTAGCTTGCAGAAGGTGGTCACAATTCAGAGGGATTAGCAACTGAAATCAGAGGGATTAGCGACTGAAATCAGAGGTGTAGAAAATTTTAGAGAATGACATACATGACTCAATGTGGGCTTTACGTCAAATGCCTCTACACAACAAGGTTACTTGCCAAGGATGGTTAGGTGGCCAAGATGGCAAGTGTAAGAAGAGCATTAAGAACTACAGGCTAGGTGTTCCAACTCCATCTTTCTATGGTATAAGAGAGTGGTCATGGGGCAAAGGCATCAGTTCATGTGGTTTTACAACACAGCAGCATGGATCATACTTAGAGAGTATTTAATACCATCTGTCACAATCACCTACCCCTAGTTGTATGGCCAGCTGGATGAGGTACAAACCTTACTATGAGGATGAGATTCGAGCATTGGAGGCTAGTGGATTTATGCTGCAAAAGGGACTATGCCAACAAGCAAATGATGTGCTCATCGGTCAACAAAGTACAGAAGTGGCATATCGGATATGGCAACATCCAAGAGAATAGATTCTACAATTTCAAACACAACTACGGTCTTTGAGCATTTGGTCATCAAGGCCGGATAGATGGAAGTGTTTTGTAATAATTGAGATCGAGGAATCCCTACTACTACCCAATGAAAAATATCGGGTGACTATGGAAAAGAATCCATCATGCACATGTTCTTATTTTCAAATTAGGGTAGAGGCTGGTAGACCATATTGTTCATGTAAGCACCTTTATTTTGTATCTTTGCATATTTTTAGGTTAGATGTGAGCCATAATATGTTTATACATCAACTCACTCTAAAAAAGAAGGACCTAATGAGAATGTTCAACAGCAGCAGCAGCAGGAGAATAATCTAAAAAAGACCTTATATTGTTGATGACATTGTACTGTAGTTTTGAAAAGGTCCTTCATTTTGCGATAATAAAATTTCCTTTGTATCATGGTTTGATCAACTCTCTAATAAGGTCTATTTACTTTTTGTTTTTAAATATTTCAGCGGGACAATCAATATGGTTGTATGTCAATGGGCTGGAATATGTTCATTTATTATTTCAAGGTCTTCTCAATGTTGATGTCTACATAGATTTCCTTGAATATATTACTTATTCATGCAATTCCTTTTTTTACACATAAAACTTAGTCATGCATCTACTTTTCTAAATTTAGGAAATATCCATGCTTGCATCTACTTTTCTAAATTTAGGGAATATCCATGCAAAATCTCTTTTTGCTTTTAACATGATGTATCTATAAATATGACCCATGGCTCTCACTCTAATCCTCACTTCCAAATCTTATTACCTCCCTCTCCCTCTTATTGTATTTCTCTCCCTCACCATCATTCTCTACCTTAACAACACTTGCCATCATCCACTAATCTTTGTTGATCTCATATGTCTTCTTCTAATTGCCCCAACTATACTCTCAAGGATACCCTTGATAAGGTTTGTAAAGATTTGTGCACGAAAACAGGCAAAGATACGAAAGAACATATGAAAATCATGAAAGAGTCTCATAGTCTTTGAAGCAAGATGCTAGCAGATGAGCCTATCGATTCCGGAGATTTGTATGTCTGGAATATGAAGATTGAAAGCACTATCGGCACACTTGGTGAAGTTATGGACACATTGTTGAAGAGAATGAAGAGTCCCTTCGAGAGCAGTTTAAGAAAGCAGTAGCCCATAAAAGCGCATAGGTGTAGGAACCCTTATGTATTTATGGTATGTTATCTTTTGTAAACAATATTTAAGATTGTAGCCCTTATTACAAGCACGTAGATGTCTTTAGTCTTCGCCTACTGCAAATGTATAAATTGTTCTTTCAACTATAATTTTCCTTGTCTTTTTTATTAATTGCCTTGTCAAATTTTAGGTCTTTTTTTGAGAAAATATTATGTGATCCCAATGTAATTTCTTTTCGGGAGTAAAATTATGTCTTGCATGCAATTGGCACCTATATTATCCTATTCAATTTTTATTGTCCGTTGTTCTTCATGACATACTCGCTCTTCCCCAAAAAAGTAACAAAAGATGCCTTCATTAATGGGATGTAGGATTTTGAGGGAATTTGCCTTATTATCGATATTAAACAAGAAGAAAGGTATTTTTTTGTTTAGTGTAAAAGAAGAGTACACCTCTACCACTACTATAAATATACAGATAACCTCCATAAAACTTTGTTAATCACCATTTACCTTAGCATTCTTAGTAGAGTACACCAGCCACAACCCTTCTTTGAATTGTTTGTGATGGCCTCATCAAAAATTAGCATTGAAGTTGTTGTTGCACGTATCGCTAGGGAGGCTACTAATGTGGAGGTCAAGCAACGGGCACCATAAATGGTGCACACGCATGGAAAGCTCTCACATCCTTACCACTTCCTAGTACTAATTATGATATTTCTCCATTGCAGACCAAAGTGATGGGATTAATTGCTATATGTGGCGAGCCCATGACTTTATTGATGATGCATCTGATAGCGACTCCTACTAGAGGAAGTGTGGAAGGGAACGAACATCATTCTCTTACTTTGTGCCTTCAACCCCAGAGGATAAGTGATGCCCATAGAATTATCGATGGTAGTGAATAACAATTATGATAGAAGAGTTGTATTTGGAAGTTGTATGTGAATGAACTTAGTTTTATTTGTAATTGAAAGTAGTATTTTCAATCCTGAAGATGAAACGTTATCATGTTCTCTCTCTCACTCCCTCTTGCTTTCTCTCTCTCTTTCTCTCCCTCTCAAATAATTATGTTGTGACTCTCTTTCCCTCTCTGTCCCACTCTCTTTGCTCATCTCTCTCTTGATGGAGGGGAGAGGGAATCTCTTTATTTAAAAAAAACTAGTCACCCTCGTCCCTCTCTCTCTCCCCCAGTCCCATGGAGAGAAAGAGAAGGGGGTGGGAGGGAGAGAGAGAGAGAGAGAGAGAGAGAGAGAGAGAGAGAGAGGAGGGGGGGAAGGAGAGAGCAGGGGAGGAGGGGAAAGGGAGAAATAGTGGGAGAGAGGGAAGGAGAGATGATGCATAGGAAGGATGTGGGAGAGGGAAGGAAAGATTATGCATAGGAAGAGTGAGGGAGAGGGCAAGGAAGGAGAGAGGGAAGAGGGTGGGAGAAGGGGAGAGGAGAGGGAGAAAGAAAGGATAAGGTTGGGAGGAGGAGAGAGGGAAGATGGTGGGAGAGGGAAGGAAAGATTATGCATAGGAAAAGTGAGGGAGAGGGCAAGGAAGGAGAGAGGGAAGAGGGTGGGAGAAGGGGAGAGGAGAGGGAGAAAGAAAGGATAAGGTTGGGAGGAGGAGAGAGGGAAGATGGTGGGAGAGGAAGAAGTAGCGTGACAGGGAGAGAGAAAGGGACAAGGTTGGGAGAGAGAGAGAGAGAGAGAGAGAAGAAGAGAGATTGAGAGGGAGGGCAAAGAAGGAGAGAGGGAAGAGGGTGGGAGAAGGGGAGAGGAGAGGGAGAAAGAAAGGATAAGGTTGGGAGGAGGAGAGAGGAAAGATGGTGGGAGAGGAAGAAGTAGCGTGAGAGGGAGAGAGAAAGGAACAAGGTTGGGAGAGAGAGAGAGAGAGAGAGAAAGAGGGAAGAAGAGAGATTGAGAGGGAGGGTGGGGGAGAGAGAGAGAGAGAGAGAGAGAGAGAGAGAGAAAGAGAGAGTGACGGCTATTTATTGGATAAGGGTACTCTGAGATGCACCTATGGTTCAGCGTAATGAGTGAGGGAAAGCTAGTACATCAAATGGCGGCCATGTGGCCATTTGTAAAGTAATTTGGTAATATATCTTCTATTACGAAGAGAGAGAGAGAGAGAGAGAGAGAGAGAGAGAGAGAGAGAGAAAAGAGAGGAGAGGAAAGATTATGCATAGGTAGAGAGAGAGAGAGAGAGAGAGAGAGAGAGAGAGAGAGAGAGAGAGAGAGAGAGAGAGAAAGAAAGAAAGATTTTATTAACGTCTTCCAAAAGACCGAACTCGGCCTATGAGACAAATCGAAGTACCTGTATGGGGTATCCTCTATCATCCCAACAAAATGAAAAAGTACTGAACAAAAAAAAGCTGAATCTGGGTGTGCGGGGGATGGAGCTCTACTACTAGGAGAAAAATGCAAAGCTATATGCATGGAGTATACAATCATGATATGCAACCTAGCTAGCTCCATCCTGTACCATACTGGGGGTATAGAATGGTATACATCAGTGAAGGGGGTGTCCACAGCTCCCTGAAGAACATGCCTGGGTGTGCTCTGAAGCGAGCCAGTCGCTCCGCACCCTCTCTGTGAAACCGAGCTCTGATCTCTGTCATCTCTCTCTCTACCTATGCATAGAGAGACAGGGAAAGGAGAGATGATGCATAGGGAGGGACAGGGAAAGAGCAAGAGAGGATGGGAGAGAGAGAGAGAGAGAGAGAGAGAGAGAGAGAGAGAGGGGGGGGGGAAGAGAGGAAGGCAAGAGGTTTGGATAGATATGGAGGGAAGGAGAGATAGAAGGACAGAGAATGAGAGGGAGGGTGGATAAGGAAGAAAGAGTGAGAATGGGAAGAGGGTGGGAGAGGGACAAAGAGAGAAAAGGGTGGGAGATTGGGAGATAGATATATATATATATATATATATATATATATATATATATAGAGAGAGAGAGAGAGAGAGAGAGAGAAGGGAGGAGATAAATTGGTCTAGAGGGGAGAAAGTGGGCTAGGCTGAGAGGAGGTGGTGGAGGTTGTAAGATAGTGGTGGGTTGAGCAGCTAGAGATAGTGGTAGAGGGTGTAATATTCCTCCCTCCAGCTTTTGAGGTGTACAGGTGTAAGAACCTCCCCTTTTGATCTTATAATTATTCCCCTCTCTGAAATAAAAGAAAGATCATGTTTTACCCTGTTTTAGCCTAGAGAGAGAAAATGTCTAGAGGGAGGTAATTCAAATTTGAGATATTTTTAGATATAAAAATCCTCCTAGTGTTTAAAATGATTTCTCCTTAAACAGAAATTCAAAAAGAACTTTCCAATGTGTAATTGGAATTAATTGAAAATAGGTAAAAAGAACCTTATCCCCTGAGGGTCCAGATTTTCTGAAAATTTTAGATTAAGGTTCATATGGACCAATAAGATTAATCCAAATGTAGGGAGGAGATAAATTGAATAATAAAAAAAATCTCCCAAAAATGAGTAAATACTCACATAAGATGAAGACTTGACTAAGGACAAGGTTTA
Organism: Cibotium barometz; assembly: GCF_041138505.1. Taxonomy (NCBI): domain Eukaryota; kingdom Viridiplantae; phylum Streptophyta; class Polypodiopsida; order Cyatheales; family Cibotiaceae; genus Cibotium; species Cibotium barometz. The sequence continues at coordinate 31,042,859 of NC_141070.1, read as the reverse complement.
TTGGTTAAAAAAGAAGAGATATTTAGAGGAAATGATGCATTTTTGACACCTCAGTGTGGGGAATTCCCCTCATGAAGGAGTCTCCTCATGAAGGAGGCGCCTATTTCACATGTGTGGATGAGTTTTAAACTCACAAATAATGAGATATTTTCATCTCTCCTCTCTCCTGTTGTTTCAACTAGATTCAAAAAGTAAGCTAAACTGACCTAAAAATGGTCAAAAAGTGACCAAAGTGATCTGGAAGATTCTAAAATCAGTTTGCTTGGTTAGAGGCTCAATTTTTCCTATAAATAGAAGCCTCCCCCTTTGTAAAAGCTTAATGGTGTTTATGCACTGTTACTCTGCTTCTGTCTTGAGCCATTTAACATTGAATTTGTTTTTTGGCATAATCCTCTCCAAGTGAATTTGGTGGCCACTCTTGCTGCAAACAAGAGTAGAACCCTCAATCCCTCAAGCCAAAGGAAAGCTTACAAGCTCTATGTAAGCTTAATTCTTACTTATTGTGAAATTTCAAATCTATGGTTTTCTCAAATTTTATGCTTAGTAAATGTTGAATTTAAATCTGATGCTATGCCTTGATGGTGGAAAGGCCACCCCCTTCTCTTCTTTACAATTCAGCCCTTCTCAATCCTAGAAAGTTTAATTAAAAGATTGATTAAACTCTTTTCATTTTTTACTCTCTTGATTTTTAGAAAATGGAGTAGATTAGAGATATTAGAATTCAGATTGGATTAATTCATCATTAATTCAGATTGGATTAATTCGTCATAAATTAAATGATAAAATTGAGAAATGGTCAGCCATACAAAGGAGGTTATGGCAAAATTTTCTTAAATTTTATGGAACTAAAGTTTATCATTAGGTTATTCTAAAAGAGTAATTCCCTCCGTTTGTGCAATCTAAAAGAATTTTTTTAATATCAAAAGTTCTATTCTCATTAAAACTGAATTTATACATAGTAAGATGCATAAAAGATTTATTTTTATTTCAAAAGTGTCATTCTCATTAAAATTAAATTTATGCATAAGAAGATGCATAAAAGATTTATTTTTTATTTCAAAAGTGTCATTCTCATTAAAATTGAATTTATGCATGGAAAGATGCATAAAAGATTTATTTTTATTTCAAAAGTTATTGGAATTAGGGTTGCAAGAAAGCACACAAAGCTTGGAGAAGAAGAAGCAAGAATGCACACAACACAAAGTGTATTAGATTGTGTCAATGTACAAAAGATAAGTTAGCCCTAGAAGGATGGGCGTATATACAAGCCGGGGGAAAAAACCTCCTAAAGAGGGAAAAAGTACCCCGGCGGTCCTAAGTGTGTTCACACACATCACTGCCTATATATATATGGCAACAAATCCCCCCTGGGAGTGATGGTGAGAACGAGAGCTGGCACTCATGTATAGGGGAGTGCCATGCCCAAAGTAGATCAGTCCACAAAGGGGAGCAAGCCCAAAGCTTTGCGGAAAGCTTCGAACTTCTCACGAGGAAGCGCCTTTGTGAAAAGATCGGCGAGGTTGTCCTGTGTTGGCACATAGGCCAAGCTGATCTCTCCTGCTGAGAGTCTCTCCCTAACATAGTGATAATGCACCTCAATGTGCTTTGTGCGAGCATGAAAAACTGGGTTTCTCGGAACTGCCAATGCGCTCTGACTGTCAGTAAAGATAGAGGTGGCAGACTCCTGTCACCCAAGTCAGCCAATAAGCCGTCTGAGCCACACACACTCAACCGTAGCTGTGAAAGTTGCCCTGTACTCAGCTTCACAACTAGAAGTGGCCATAGTAGGTTGCTTCTTGCTCAACCAAGATATGCATGAGCTACCGAGCATGAAACAAAAACCACTTGTGGACACTCTTGTGTCATAGCAACCAGCCCAATCTGAGTCCGAAAAAGCATGTATATCTGACGGCAACGATCCCCCCTTGGGATAAAACAACCCAAGATGTATGGTGCCACTCAAGTAGCGAAAGATGCGTTTAACTGCCTTCCAATGCTGAGACCCTGGGCTATGCATAAACCTGCTCACCTATGAGACTGCAAACTGAATGTCCGGCCTCGTAATGCATACATAAATGAGGCAACCAACAACTATCTGATAGAGTGTGACATCAAAGTGATCTCCAGCATCATGAAGACTCAACTTCAAACCTGTCTCCATTGGAGTAGCAATAGGCTTGCAGTCCTCAAGGCCAAATCTCCGCAACAATGTCTCAATATACTTTGTTTGACACAAAGCAATACCTCCATCACACTGCTTAAACTGTATCCCCAAATAATGATGCAAATGCCCCAAATCTGACATCTCAAAAGAGGCATTCAAATCAGCCTTAAAATCAGCAATATGACTCTCATTTGGTCCTGTGAGCAGCATGTCATCGACATAGAGAGCAATGATTAGATGTACACCATCCACACGTTTAACATACAAAGTGCTTTTTGTTGGACTATTCTGAAACCCATGTGCAGTCAAATATGCATGTATCTTTTCATACCAAGCTCGTGGAGCTTGCTTTAAACCATATAAAGTCTTTTTCAACCTGCACACTTTGTTTTCCTGCCCTCTTTGAACAAAACCACGAGGCTGCGATACATACACCTCCTCATGCAAATCTCCATTCAAGAACGCAGTCTTTATGTCCAGCTGGTGTACATTCCAACCATTATGAGCTGCCAATGCACAAATGCTACGAATGGTAGTCATACGACAAGTGGGAGCAAAGGTCTCATCAAAATCAATGCCCTTTTCTTGAGCATAACCCTTTGCAACAAGTCTAGCCTTATAGCGATCAACACTGCCATTTGGCTTTCGTTTCAACTTAAAAACCCACTTACATCCAATGGCCTTTTTACCAATAGGCAAATCACACAAAGACCATGTACCATTCTTCATTATAGCATCATATTCACTTTGCATTGCAGCCAACCAATTTTTTGAATTTTGTGCCTCATCAAATGAAAGAGGCTCTTCCTCTTCACACATACTAGACACAGCCAAAGCATAACAATCTGATGTATAAGAGGCATGCTGAAAACCTGAACGAGTACGACTAGTCATAGGTGCATCAATCTTACTATCACGCAAGGTTTGCACCAGCCATTTAGGCATACCTCTAGCCTGCTCATTTTCAGCCCTATCCTCATGAATTACATCCTGTAAATCTACATCAGAAATAGGCTGATCTATGATGTCGTTTGAAATCTGCATAGGCTGAATATTTACCTCATTAGGACTTACATTTGAATTCCCACCTGTAAACAGAGGCAACAATGTATCAAATACATCCCGTGAGCTCACACCTGTCTCTTTGGTACATGATAACAAAGGCTGCACAGCATCTTCCACAAAAACAACATCTCGACTAACCAAGATACGCTTTGACTGCGGATGATACAATCTGTAACCCTTGCTCTCAGCACTATAACCAACAAAAATGCATTTGACAGCCTTATCATCCAATTTTCTGCGTTGTTGCACAGGCACTAAAGCATAGGCCAAGCAACCAAAGACACGCAAGTGACCAATAGAAGGCTTCCTGCCATGCCAAGCTTCGTATGGAGTAATAGACTGCAAGGCCTTAGTGGGACACCTGTTGAGTACATATGCATGAGTACATATGCAGCACACATGACAGCCTCAAGCCAAAACGCATGTGGCAAAGCTTGGCTCTTAACCATACATCGTGCCATCTCCATAAGTGACCTGTTCTTCCTCTCAGCAACACCATTTTGCTGAGGGGTATACGGCACTGTACATTGGTGTTTTATCCCACGACTAGCCAGAAATGCATCAAACTCTTTAGACATATACTCCCCCCCTCGATCAGAACGGAGGGTGCCCACAGTACAATTGGATACATTTTCAACCATAAGGAAAAACTGTTTGAAGCACAAAAACACTTCGGACTTTGCCTTCAGCGGATATACCCATGTATGCCTTGAGTAATCATCAATGAAAGTCACGAAGTACAAGTGTTTACCAAATGACGGAGTTTGCATAGGCCCACATACATCACTATGTACAAGTTGCAATTTGCGAGTGGCCCACACAGAACCATCCTTTGGAAACGCAGAACGCTGCATTTTGCCCAAAATACAGCCTTCACAAACATGTTTCAATGGTGCCTCAAGAGGGGGCAATGAAGCAACCATATCAAATTTATGCAAACGCAGCAAACTAGCAAAGTTCAGATGACCAAAACGAGCATGCCATAGTTTTGCATCTGAAACTGCCTTTTCATCAGAAATTGCATTTGCTGAATCTTCCACACACTTGTCATAAGAATTGAGCCTATACAGCCCACGAAACAAGGTGCCAGATACAATAATCGTATCACCAGAAGTCAAATCATGAACAGTACATCTGTCATCCACAAATTTGACTACAAATCCAAGTCTAGCAAGCGCAGAGACAGACAATAGATTCTTCTTTATCCCTGGCACATACAAAGCATCTGAAAGTGTGAAAGCGCTGCCATTTGCAGCAGTAAGCATAATTTTACCAACACCCTTCACTGGGTAAGAAGCATTATTGGCACATGTGACAATATTCCCATTAGGGACAGCCTCAAGAGAAGTGAACGTATCACGATGTGAGGTAATGTGCTTTGTAGCACCACTGTCAAAATATCATACATGAGAGTCAACAGAAACTGCCAAACATGCATCATGTACAGATGGGTCATACTGGCAATACACGCTAAACGCCCATTCTGTATCCTGCACAACATTTACAGAATCTGCATTTGTAGAAGCATCCGCTATTGTGGCTGCATTTGACTCTTTCTTCTTTGCCTCTTTAGCCTTTAGCTTAGGGAAATTCTTAATGACATGATTATTTGCCTTACAATAGTTGCACCTGGTCTTTTTCTTGCCTTTATCAAGAGCCTTCTCAGACTTATTGTTGCTACCTGTGGAAGGAGAAGAAGTTGCAGACCTACTAATAGGAGAAGAAACAATGGAAGGGACTGCCTTACCACTTCTTCTCTGCTGCTGCTGGGCAGCAATAAATGCTTGATCAACTGCACGCTGCCTGGACCTGTTTTGCCTGGACTGCGCTTCTTGCAAGAGCTTGTTGACTAAAGTATCATACTTGACAGCATCAGGTCTGTCCTCATTAAGAAGTCTCCACGTGGAAGCAAAAGTCTGATATGTCTCAGGTAAAGCATCAAGAACAATCTGCACAAGAGAATGATCAGGAATAATCTCACCTGCAAAAATCAACTGTTCTTTGAGATTAATCTCAGCAAGAAAAACATTCATGTCATCATCTTCCTGCATAATCTTCAATTCTAGCTCTTTACGCAGGTAAGCGATTTTTGCCTCGTTACGACCTGCATACAAACTAGCTAGAATATCCCAAGCCTGTTTTGCTGTTTTAGCTGAACGAAAATGTGGGGTGATGTTACGTTTGATAGAAAGTGCAATCAAGGCATGAGCCTAAATGTATGTTTTTAGGTTAGGCCCCACGACATTACCTCAACATCCTTCAAGATTCCCATAGGGGTTCCTAAATTTTTGTCCACTAGCTTGAGGACTATTTTGGTTCTTTTAAGGGGCTTACTTCCCCATTCTTGCCACATATCTTTGTTCACAATGCTCACTAATACTCCCCCATCAAGGATCATAAGTTGTGGTCAGTCATTCCAATTTGATTGGAACAGTAATGTTTATATCCTTTGTAGTACTTCCCAAGCACACAGACTGGTACATCCTTGAATGTCTGTTGTGGGTTCTCTTCTTCAGCTTGGTCGGTTTCCACAATTTCTCCAACAAGATTAAGTTTTTTTTTTCATCTATTGATGTCTTCATCCCAAGCTTTCGGCTTGCATGCCAAGTATTCAACCATGATTATAGTGACTGGGACTGAAAGGATTGCTCTCAAGGTGCTCCCAGTTCTCCTTTCAGTGGAGTCCTTAGAGATGGCACATTCATGGCTGTCATCGATTCATGTCTATACCCATGTAGGATGGTGCAATCGGTTGATGAGCTAGGCTTAGATTTACATGGTACCCATGCCCATTTTGAATGTTGTCTCTTTGTGTATCCTCCCATTAGGGATTCTTTGAAGGTATATAATCTCTCTTTGTCAAGCCTTTTTTAAATGATGTGCTCATGGAGAAACCTTATATTCTTTGTTTTTGTGGAGCTCTCCCAAAATGGTTTCATTTCACTTTCAAGCTCTTTGTGAGGCTCAGGTTTCTATGGGCAATTATAGCTTCCTCTTTTGGTTCCTCACCACCCGAGACACTCCCCTTGTCGTGCGATTCTTCTATGACTAGTTCTAATGGAGCCTTAATCAGGGGTTCTCTGTGGAAACATGGAAATTGGTCCTACTGGCCCTTTTGTGGTTTGCTGCACCAACTTCAAGTGTGTCCTTTTCCTCTCTCGGGTTAGAGTAAGGTTGTAACTTCTTGGGAAGAGGTTCTTCTAGTCTTTTGAATTTATACTTCCCTTCCATGGCTTTCTTGGTCGCTTCAAGAAGCTTGTCCTATGGTCCATTATGATATATCTATGTTCAGTTTCTTCACCTCATTCTTATCAAAGTGTGATTTGAATTGGCAATTTTGGGGATAATTTCTATTTCCACATAGCTCGGATCATCAATTAGGCTTAACCCTGGGTTTGTTCATTCGTCCCTATGAGCTTGTAAAGCTCTTTTAGCTTTCTCTCGAAGTTCTGGGGGTTCTCTCTATTAAGACATGTCCCCGTCAAGACCGTTTAATCCATTCTTTTCATCCAAGGTTATTTGACTTGCTGAATCTGGAACATCCTTGATCTCAGCATAACCTAGATGGTCTTTTGGGTCCTTTTTCATTGTCTCATTACCTCTAGGACTTTTGGAGGTCCCTTGTTGATTTATTAGTTTTTCTAGCTCTAGGGTGGGCAATGTAGCTTCTTCCTTGCTATACGGTCCTTGTCTCATCTCTTCTTTTTAGCACTTTTAAAAGTTTTCGGCGTTATGGTGGTAAACTTAGGACTAGCCTGATCTTGCTTTTGTTGGGCTTGCGCCCAAGTCAAAACCCTTGTTTGTTGGTACTTTATGTTCTTCTTTCACCAAAGAAGACTTGCATACGTCATCACACGGTGTGACGGTAGATGGATTTGGAGTTATAGCCTTATGCACGCAATCACCGCTGGTCAAGTGATTATGCCACACCTGATACACCATCTATCCAAAGGTGGGTGGGTTGCCGCACCTGATACACCATCTATCCAAAGGTGGTGGGTTGCCGCTTTAGGATTTGCCTTTATGGGGCATTCTACACCACTTTGTGGGATCCTTGGCATCTTAAATAAGCAAGAGGAGCTCTCCTCAAATGTCTCGTGGCCTGTAAGATCATGCTATTTGCATTAATGTTGTCTCATGGCATGCTATTTGCATGATGTTGTCTCATGGCCTGTAAGATCATGCTATTTGCATTAATGCTGTCAGTCATTACATATCCCACATCATCTCCTCAGGCCGTTAATGTCTCGTGGCCTGTAAGATCATGCTATTTGCATTAATGCTGTCAGTCATTACATATCCCACATCATCTCCTCAGGCCGTTAATGTCTCGTGGCCTGTAAGATCATGCTATTTGCATTAATGCTGTCAGTCATTACATATCCCACATCATCTCCTCAGGCCGTTAATGTCTCGTGGCCTGTAAGATCATGCTATTTGCATTAATGTTGTTAGTTGTTACATATCCCACATCATCTATCAAAAGGTGGTGCGCGTTTTTCATCGTCACTTCAAGATTTGCCTTTATGGGGCATTCTACCACTCTGTGGGATCCTTAACATCTAAAATAAGCAAAAGGAGCTCTCCTTAGGCCATTAATGTCCCATGGCCTGTACGCTCATGCTATTTCAATTAATGTTGTCAACTATTACATATCCCACATCATTGGTACTGGTTGTCTTCAATGGTATTCACTTCTAGGTGGGCTCCAGTGAGACTGAATGGTATTCACATCAGTGGTATTGGTTGTCTTGAATGGTATTCACTTCTAGGTGGGCTCTAGTGAGACTGAATCTCGATACTCTACATAGAATTCTAACATGCTAGGGGATTCATATGGAATGTGTTCAGTCTCTAGCCTTGTCATGGTCACTCTTTGTGAATCTCCTAGCATTTAGAACCATACTAGAATATTTCCTTCTAAGGTCAATCCAAAGGTATTGATCTTAGTTGTAGGATCAGTTACTCTCTCAGTCGTACAAATTTGTCAAAATGTAGCTATGGCTGTAGGGATCCCTTGATCTGTTAAACGTCGACATTAACTTGGGTGTATGAGAGGATTTAATCCTCAGATCGCCATGATTGTTACTCGTCTCTCATTCCTCTAGGCGGTGGTTTGATCACGATGGGAACGAGATCTAGCACTCTTCTCATTTTGTGGGGAATACAAGCGCATGCTCTAAGTTATGGAGGCTCGACTTGTGGCTCTGGAGCCATTGGGGGCTATATATCTTGGTTGAGCTCTTGGGGGTAATGGTGTGTAGGCTCGTCTCGTGTATTAGTGTACCCATAGGCTTGTCCCATGTATTGGTGCATAGGGTGGTCCCGTGTACCCATAGGCTAGTACTCCAACTAAAGCTTCGAGGGAGTGCAAATCGATGCATGCATAAACAAACTATAGTTTCCCTTCCCAATTTTAGTAGTAGGACCAACTTCAATGTCAAAAAATTTCCCACTTCTATGGCGAGTTCTAGTGGCCCTTTACCTTCTTATGTTGAAGGTGTTTGCATATTTTGAAGGTTGGAAACCCATAGAATACCCTTGTCCCTGCCTAAGCTCTACACACTTTTCCACAAGTGTGTGTTGGTCGATGATGTGTAGTGAAAAGACAGTGAATGGAATGCAAAGTGTAGTGCCTTGTAAATCGATTTAATTGTGTCATGCCACTGGAAAATAGAGTGAAGCTAGTTATCAACATGGTCACAAAATTGGTGAGGTTTTGGGATAAATATCTCACTTTTATTAGTGAGTTCATGTGGGCCTTTACCTCCATGGATTGAAGGTGGATTTTAAACTTGTTAAGGTACAGTTGATAACAAATTGGCATTGAAGAGGTCCTTTGGCTTTGCCAGATGGGATGGAGCTCTTGCTGCTTTGAGAAGTAAGGAAATCTAATTTGGCGACTTTGGCAAGCGTCAATTGGTTGTCTTCCCACCCATTTACTTGGTTTAGTAATGTCCAAACAAGAAGCTATAATGACACAAATTCATAGGCATGGTGGACCAGTGAAAACATACGGCATATGTCCTTTAGCTAGAATGACTTGGGATTTGATATGAGGCTATTCTAGGGTATTGTCAAGGCTTGTACGAGACCCTAGATTGAACTGATGATGGAAAGCCCCTTTTTGAATCAGGCGTGGACATTAATTTAGCTTCATGTACACCTAGTTGTCCTATAGTGCCCGAAACACGTGTGTTATGGTAATTGGGTCAGTGTACATGGTCATAATTGGTTCAAAATTGGTATGCATAGGGTTCAGGTTGTTGTGGATGCTTGTGCATGAGCATGCTATATCATAAGCCCTTCAAAATCTTCCAGGTAGGTGGTGAGAATTGTGTCCAATAGCATTTTCTATACCTCTGAAATGATGCCATCTGCATCTAGAATGGTTCAAGATTTGATATGCCCGTGGTTTCCTGTACGTGACCATGCTGGAAACTAAAGCTGGGAAGTCCCTTTTTACATAAGGCGTGGACATCAAATTGGCCATGTGTGCATCAGGCAAGATGGCACTACCTAGAACATGTTCTCACATTGGTTGATAGGGCTATGATTGCTCGTTATTTCTCAAATTATGTATCTTGAATTGATTTTGTGTTGGTCTTATTATTTGCATGATGTTTTCGAACACTCAAGATTCATCTATTTTTTCGCCCATTTCTACTCTAGTTCCAATCGGGTGTATTTTTGGTTTCAAAAAAAAAAACACACATTGTTAGAAAGTCAAATAAATTATGCTTATGAAAATTAAAAGGGACAAGCTTTTCAGTCCCTTAGCCTATAGTGAAGTATCATTTTTCAAATGCTTAGCTTAATGTTTTACCATAGTCTAAACTCAAGAAACCCAAGCCAATGTTAGGGTTTATAGTTTTAGCCGAGAAGAGACGACATTTTTGCAGTGGGCGATCGGGTCTTAAAGCAAGTACTTCCTTCGAAGATGACTCGCGGGCGAGTCTTCTCTGCTGCCGGGTAAAACTTTGTCCCTTGCTGTTTTTGTTGGAAATATAATCTAAGCTTAATTACGTTGATTTAGTCATCACTTTGTAAACGTGACATATCCCTAAACAGATATTTCCAGACCAAAAAACTTAAACAGCTTGAACAGATTAGTCCAAAATTTCTTATGTGCATGCGACCGTAAACCCCAAATCCCGAACAATGCATTAATTATAAACATCCCAAACCATAAACACACCCCTTAGTTTTTAAAAACAATGCAGCTAGCAACTTTGTGCTGTGGCTTTTGATTCTGTGGGTCTATTCTGAAAAAGTTGACTAGAGTCTTACTGTTCTGGTTCACATATTGGACGTGTCCACTCGGTAATCTGGTCGTAAACAATGCAGCTACCAACATTGTGCTGTGGCTCTTGATTCTGTGGGTCTATAGTCAAAAGTTGGCTTCAGTCAACAAAACCTTACTGTTCTGTCCCAACTGAGTTAGTGTAGTGGTCAAGCTTGTGACTTGTAACCTCTAGGTTATGAGTTCAAGTCCCTCCTCGGGTGGTGGATCACCCGAGATAGGAGGATCCATACGAGACCCCTCCGCTGTTCCAGCGCTCGACAAACCTTACTGTTCTATTTCACACATGTCCACTCGGTAATCCGGTCGTCCTGTGCTTCTCTTTCTGCCATTTGGTTGTTCTTATTTTTGCTCACGTGGGCTGTTTTTTTTTGTTTTGCATGCTTCTTGACCAATGTTCCGGGGATTCACGTGCCCAACATTATTAATAGTATTTATAGTTAGTATTCCATGAAGAAGTACTTCTTTTCCCACACGTGGATGGTTGGTGGGAGGGTGGTAGATGCAATTGTACCCGCCTCAGATCTGCAGCCAGTAACCGTTTTTGATTTGCAGCCAGTATCCACCTCTGATTTGCAGCCAGTGTTGATTTGCAGCCAGTATCCACCTCTGATTTGCAGCCAGTGTTCACCTTTGATTTGTTGCCTGTATCCGCCTTTGTCTACCAGCTTGTATCCGCCTCTGTTCAGCACCCTGTACCTAGCTGTACCTGTTGTACCAGCATGTACTTGGTTGTACCCTACCCTGCTGTACCTACTGTACCAGCTTGTATCTAACTATACTCGACTGTACATGGTGTACCTATTGTACCAACTTGTACTTGATTGTACCCAGTTGTACCAGTTGTACTAGCATGTACTCGATTGTACTCGATTGTACTTGATTGTACTTGCTGTACCAGCTTATACCTGACTACATTCGATTGCACCTGTTGATGTACTTGCTAGGAGTACCTAATTATACTTGCACTTCTACCAGCTGTTGTCCTGCTTCTACTGTTGTCGGGACCTGCCTATAGATTGGGAGTGCATTAAAGAGGAGATGAGCTTCTCTCCTGAGAATTGAATTTGAATATTTGTCAGGTATTTATCTTTGTATTTCAGATTCAGTAATTATTAAAATTAAATGTTCTTTGTACAAGTCTTGTCAGGCAAAATATCACACCCTGTTGTCTTCATTAAGTAAGGCCACCAGGACGGTGACTTTTTTCCACGATTATCCTGACCGCACCCTCACATTGTGAGGAGCCAGTGAAGGTCATTTGGGGTATGAGGAAAACTGGGAGCAAAGTTGATTTGAGAGCACTAGGTATTACTCCCTTCGCGGTATTTAACCTTGCCAGGCGTTAGTACAGGCGTGCCTGTTGGTGTACGGTCCTGAAAGATCAGTGAAGGTGGGAGATTACCTGTGACTTGGTCTACTCCAACAACTGATTCTTCATCAACAATATCTTATTGTTTACCAGTTGTACTTACTCCTTGTTATGGAGAAATCTGGCCTAGGATCTGTGAACACTTGTACATATAAATACTCCAAGAAATACAACAGTATTGAGGGGGGCCAGCTCTTTCCGGCCGTAGTGATGGTGTCAAGTGTTCTTTATCATTTTCAGTTTTACTGTTGCAAGAATTATCCATTGTATGAATTAGTTAAGTGATCTAAAACATGTGTATTTTATCTTCCGATTTGTCAGGCCTCCTGTAGGGAGCGGTTACATTGGTATCAGAGCCTGGTCGTCTCTCTTTCTCAGAGGAGACACGGTGTTTTGAGATCGGAAGCAAACATAGACACTTGACTCAATGGACAGCCAAGGCAACCCTTTGGAAGTGCCAAATTCAAGAGACTAGTCTAGTATTTCTCGTGATTCCGATGCATTGCATGGAAGGCACAAGCCTCTTGAGAGAGTTTATGACAGTGCATTCATGGGACAGCCATCCTGTGGAAAATAGCCTGTGCATGAGGATGAGCCCAATGCATTGAGGGATGAATTGGAGCACATGAAGAAGCTTTTGCAGGCAAAGGAGTAAGAGCTCAAATTCTTGCATGAAGATCCCTAGTACAAAGTGTTATTGAAGCAAGGAAAGCTGATGCCATGGTGGATATGACCTTTGAGTCTATGGCTCGTGAAGTGGGCAAGAAGCCAAGGGAGTTGGCACTCTCCTATCTCATCCGCAAGGGTGATCTCAAAGAAGGAGAGGATGGGGAATTATTATTCAAGAATCCACCTCGTTTGAAGCAGGGAGACTCAGCATCTCAACGGTTGAGGTCTTTTATACACAAGGAAGAGATATCAGTCACTTCTCGCTATGCATCCATTCCTCATGGGACATGAGGCAACAAGTATGTGCACCACTTTCCAATGGACTTCGAATGAGCAAGATGCCTTCTTGCAACTCAAAATGCCATCATTTGTGGATCCGTTTTGATTGTTCTCGATTAGCAAAAGCCATTCACGGTGGAATGTGATGCATGTGGGAATTGTATAGGAGCTGTCCTAAATCAAGAGGGTCATGCACTTGCTTATGAGAGCCGTTGATTGCATGATGCCGAGATCCATATGGACATTTATGAAAAAGAGCTCTTGGCTATAATTCATGCCTTAAAAATATGGAAACATTATCTTCTTGGGACTGAATTTGTAGTCAAGATAGATTACCAAAGCTTGAGGTATTTTCTATTTCAAACAAAGCTTTCAGAAAAGCAAATGAGAATGGCAAGCTTTCTGTCCATGTTTCATTTTTAGATTGTACACACTCCAGGAAAGAAGAATCTAGTGGTAGATGCTTTGTCCAGGAAGCCTTAAATAGCTGCAGTTTCAGTGGCCTCTCATGGGGACTTATCTACCATGCGTGATTTGTATCATTTGGATGCTGATTTTTCCCATAAGAATCTAGTGGCAGATACTTTGTCTAGGAAGCCTTTGTTAGAAGTCATCTCCTGTCTATTTTTATACACCAAGGCCTTTGTTGTGGGTGTGCCCACCCTTATGAGGTGTTTTCTCATTTTTCCCCACTCTCCGTATTTTTCCCCCATTTAATTCCTATTTTTTTGTGGCATGGGAGGCAGTCTAGTAGTGGCAGGAGGACCTTGAACCTGGCCGACTGCATTTGTGGAGACTTTGGAAGTGGCTGACTGCATTTCATGAGTCGTGGACTTCCTTGATGTTGGCCGACTCCCTCTGCTGCTGGCCGACTGGATTTCTCAGTCGTGGGGGTGTTTTGTGTCTTGTCGGCTGCCCTACGGCAGGCCGACTGCTGATGGGGGGCCATATAAAATGGTCCCCAGTCCCCTTGTCATTTTTGTATCATTCTCGAGATCTTCTTGTGTATATAGAGCAGAGTTACACGCCGCTATCTCTCTCTCTCTTGTGCTGTGATTTTCTGCACTGCGTTTTGCTCTTGTGTTCCCAGATCTGGTCAACATCTCCGCTGCATATTCTGACATGGTATCAGAGCCTAGGCTCTAGATAGTTCTTGGGATTTGTGTGAGCAAGAGGGGGACTGTTGTGTTGCTGATTGGTGGACTGTTTGGGACTGTTCGGGAAGAGGAGAAGCAAGAGGATGGCGGGCTGATTTGCTGGACAACCACTTGCAGGTGTTAGTTCTTCTTTGTTCCCACCCACCCACCCTTTTTCAGTGTACATCCCCTCAATGGCAGATGTGTTTGAGATGGCCGAGAGGCATGTGAAGATCCCGACACTCCCCACGTTCCCGGTGGACCGTCAATTGGACGGGAACAACTACGGCATATGGAAGGTTATGATGGAATCTGTTCTGGAGTCTTACGACCTCGCTGATTTCGTCGTTGTTGGGGTTCCACGGCCGGAAGTAGAGGATGGGGAGTTACTGTCGATCCGAAGGGACCGGGAGGCTCAGACACAGATGTGGGATCGCGTCAACGCCAGGGTCCGTTCCTGGCTAGAGGTATATGGTAGCATTTGGCCTCTCTTTACAACAGGGTATCGCCCATGAAGAGGATTTCCTTGGAAGTACAGATGCCGGTTATGAGTCCTGCAAAGTCGTCGACGATGCGGGAGCATATTAACAAGCTGCAGGCTCTTCAACAAGAAGTTCTTCAGGCTGGGAAGGAGATATCCTCAGAGGCGCTGCTGTCACACTTGCCCTCTCAGTGCTCAGCATTTTACTCGTCTTTGATTACCAGTGGCAGGCTTAGCACCATCACGTGGGAGGAGCTTGTGCCCATGGTCTTGGACCAAGAGGAACGATTCACGAACCCTCCTCAAGGTGGAGGTTCAGAGGCCTTAACTGGCCAACGGTCGAAAGGCCGTAACACGGGCAAAGGAAAGGCTTCGTCGGAGAAGTCTTTTGAGAAGAAGTCCGTTACTGACCGCGAGAAACTAAAGGCAAAGAGGACCTGTAATGATTGTGGTGAGAAAGGCCACTATCGGAGGCAGTGTCCTAAGCGGAAGACCGAGAAGGGTGAAGATTTCTCAGCAGCAATCATGAAGACTCCGGCTTTTGTGCATCTGGAGGTGGACACCGATGTTTCATTTTCTTCAGGCAAGGAGGAGATTGGAGGATGTTAGAAGTCATCTCCTGTCTAGATTTATACACCAGGGCCTTTGTTGTGGGTGTGCCCGCCCTTATGAGGTGTTTTCCCATTTTTCCCCACTCCCCGCATTTTTCCCCTATTTTTCCCAATTTTTTTCTGAGGCTTGGGAGGGCTGCCAGAGGGTGCCAAGGGCAGTACAGTGCTGGCCGACTGGGTGTTTATCAGTCGTGGGCACTCTTGCTGCTGGCCGACTAGTTTTGATCAGTCGTGGGCACCAGATAGCTGGCCGACTGCATTTATGCAGTCGTGGACCTCTTTTCTTCAGTCGTGGGCACTTTAGTGCTGGCCGACTGCCCTTCCAGGGAAGTATATATAGGTCCTCAGCCCCCATGCCTTATTTGTATCATATCTCGGGATCTTCTTGTGTATATAGAGCAGAGTTACACGCCTACATGTGTCTCTCTCTTGTGCTGTTTTTCTGCCTGCGTTTTTGCTCTCGTGTTCCCAGATTTGGTCATCATCTCCGCTGCGTATTCTGACATGGTATCAGAGCCCTAGGCTCTAGATAGGTCTTGGGATTTGTGTGAGCAAGAGGGGGACTGTTTTGTGGCTGATTGGTGGACTGTTTTGGGCTGATCAGGAAGAGGAGAAGCAAGAGGAAGGCGGGCTGATTTGCTGGACAGCCACTTGCAGGTATCAGTTCTTCTTTGTTCCCACCCACCCACCCTTTTCAGAGTACATCCCCGCTATGGCAGATCTGTTTGAGATGGCCGAGAGACATGTGAAGATTCCGACTCTCCCCACGTTCCCGGTGGACCGTCAGTTGGACGGGAGCAACTACGGCATATGGAAGGTGATGATGGAATCCGTTTTGGAGTCTTACGACCTCGCCGATTTCGTCGTTGTTGGTGTTCCACGGCCGGAAGTAGAGGAAGGGGAGGTACCGTTGATCCGAAAGGACCGGGAGGCCCAGACACAGATGTGGGATCGTGTCAACGCCAGGGTCCGTTCGTTTATTTTCCTCAACTGCACACCACAGGTAATTAATCATGTAAAGCATATGACGCTGGCCAGAGGTATATGGCAGCATTTGGCCTCACTCTACAACAGGGTATCGCCCATGAAGAGGATTTCCTTGGAAGTACAGATGCGGGTTATGAGCCCTGCAAAGTCGTCGACGATGCGGGAGCATATTAACAAGCTGCAGGCTCTTCAGCAGGAAGTTCTCCAAGCTGGGAAGGAGATATCGTCAGAGGACATGGCCATAACGTTGCTGTCACATTTGCCCTCTTCGTACTCAGCATTCTACTCCTCTTTGATTACCAGTGGTGGTTGGCAGGCTCAGCACCATCACGTGGGAGGAGCTTGTGCCCATGGTCCTGGACCAGGAGGAACGATTCACGAACCCTCCTCAGGGTGGAGGTTCGGAGGCCTTTACTGGCCAACGGTCGAAAGGCCGTAACTCGGGCAAAGGGAAGGCTTCATCGGAGAAGTCTTCTGAGAAGATGTCCCGACGCTGACCGCGAGAAGCTGAAGGCAGAGAGGACCTGTAATGATTGTGGCGAGGAAGGCCACTATTGGAGGCAGTGTCCCAAGCGGAAGACCGAGAAGGGTGAAGACTCCTCAGCAGCAATCATGAAGACTCCGGCTTTTGTTCACCTGGAGGTGATGGACACCGATGCTTCATTTTCTTCAGGCAGGGAGGAGATTGGAGGATTCTCCGCAACGGATACTCGGGAGTGGATTCTCGATAGTGGTGCTTCCAGGCACATGACTCCTTCCCGTTCCGGTTTACAGGATCTCTGCAGGCTTTCTGGTCATATTCTTACTGGGGATACGTCCACTATCCCAGTTCACAGTGAGGGCAGGATGGAGATAGTTCCCGATGGCAGAGGGGGGAAGCATTCCTCCCAGGTGTTGTATGTTCCGGCACTTGGTTTTCATCTGTTGTCAGTGCATCAAGTTTGCAAGACTGGCGTACGGGTGGAGTTTGATGAGCATTTTGTTGCTCTCCGGGACAAAGCAACAGGCCAAGTGGTTTGGGAAGGTGGAGTGGAGAATGGAGTCTACAGGCTTTCAGCACTCTCTCCCCCAGGTCCTGAGGATTGTGATGAGTGGCAGTCTGGTTATGGCTACTCAGGTGTGGATACGCTGCAGGTGCGGGCTTTCCGGGACCAGATGGTAGATAGCTTGCCAGTTGATGGCAGCAGTTGGCAGGAACTTTCCAGTACTGAGGTTGGTAGTTCTTGTGTTCGTGAGTCAGAGGAAGCTGAACAGGTCACTTATGCTCTGATGTCTCGTCGTGTTCGGGACATAGAACTTCTAGTGGTTGAGGATGTTCTTTCCACGGGGACCTTTCGGAAAGCCAGGCAGGTGGCAGGTGCTTACTTGCAGAAGGAGGTGGTTTCTCCAGGCTTTGTGGTTCCGGATTCAGAGGGGGTGGTTGACAGGTTTCAGAAGGCCTTGCGTGGTCTTCAGAAGGTTTCCAGGACTTGTTTGTGCACCGTAACAGGTGTTGATCCTTGTGAGCAGTGTGATGTCTCTGTGACTCAGAAGCTGTATGGTTCATTGATCTGGTTGATGGACACCGGATTGGACGGGAGCTCCCTGATGAGGCAGTTGAGCTCTTGGTTGCAGATGTCTGTTTGTGAGGCAGGATTGCGTTTCCTGTGGTTTCTGCAACATGCGAAGGATCATGGACTCTTGTACACAGGAGGGGGATTGTTGGATGGAGTCCGACTCCGCGGTTGGAGTGACTCGCTTTGGGGAGGAGATCCGGACACGAGGGGATCTACTTCAGGCCCAGGAGCAGTTTTACGGAGCAGCAGGAGGAGGTTTCATTGCAGGTTTGGGCTTCCATTGGAGGAACCTATGGTCATCCAGAGGCACTTTTTTCGTGAACAGATCGTGGCTGATGACATCTTGCTGGAGTTCGACGGAGGACAGTACGGTGGACCTCTTCACGAAGTCGCTCTCAGGATTTGCTCAGGCGGCACCCCAGCTCCCAGTGGTTGGTTACACAGCCAGGAGCTGAGAGGGGGTGTTAGAAGTCATCTCCTGTCTAGATTTATACACCAGGGCCTTTGTTGTGGGTGTGCCCGCCCTTATGAGGTGTTTTCCCATTTTTCCCCACTCTCCGCATTTTTTCCCTATTTTTCCCATTTTTTTTCTGAGGCTTGGGAGGGCTGCCAGAGGGTGCCAAGGGCAGTACAGTGCTGGCCGACTGGGTGTTTATCAGTCGTGGGCACTCTTGTTGCTGGCCGACTGGTTTTGATCAGTCGTGGCCGACTGCATTTATGCAATCGTGGACCTCTTTTCTTCAGTCGTGGGCATTTAGTGTTGGCCGACTGCCCTTCCAGGGAAATATATATAGGTCCTCAGCCCCCATGCCTTATTTGTATCATATCTCGGGATCTTCTTGTGTATATAGAGCAGAGTTACACGCTTACATCTGTCTCTCTCTTGTGCTGTTTTTCTGCTTGCGTTTTTGCTCGTGTTCCCAGATTTGGTCATCATCTCCGCTGCGTCTTTGACAGAGGACTCTCCGCAACGGATACTCGGGAGTGGATTCTAGATAGTGGTGCTTCCAGGCACATGACTCCTTCCCGTTCGAGTTTACAAGATCTTTGCAGGTTTTCTGGTCACATTCTTACTGGGGATACATCCACTATCCCAATTCATAGTGAGGGCAGGATGGAGATAGTTCTCGATGACAAAGGGGGGAAGCATTCCTCCTAGGTGTTGTATGTTCCGTCACTTGGTTTTCATCTGTTGTCAGTGCATCAAGTTTGCAAGACTGGCGTACGGGTGGAGTTTGATGAGCACTTTGTTGCTCTCCGGGACAAAGCAACAGGCCTGGTAGTTTGGGAAGGGGGTGGTTGACAGGTTTCAGAAGGCCTTGCGTGGTCTTCAGCAGGTTTCCAGGACTTGGTTTTGCACCGTAACAGGTGTTGATCCTTGTGAGCAGTGTGATGCCTCTTTGACTCAGAAGCAGAATGGTTCATTGATCTGGTTGATGGACACCAGATTGGACGGGAGCTTCTTGATGAGGCAGTTGAGCTCATGGTTGCGGATGACTCTTTGGGAGGCAGGATTGCGTTTCTTGTGGTTTCTGCGGCATGCGAAGGATCATGGACTCTTGTACACAGGAGGGGGATTGTTGGATGGAGTTCGACTCCACGGTTGGAGTGACTCAGTTTGGGGACGAGATCCGGACACGAGGATATCTACTTCAGGCCTAGGAGTAGTTATACGAGGTCATCTTTTGCCTTGTCGATGACAGAGGCAGAGGACCGGGCTGCTTGTGATGTTGGATGCAGAGGTTGCATTGCAGGTTTGGGGTTCCACTGGAGGAACCCATGGTCATCCAGAGACACTTTGTTCGTGAACAGATCGTTGCTGATGACATCTTGCTAGAGTTCTGTTCGACGGAGGACAGTATGATGGACCTCTTCACGAAGTCGCTATCTCAGGATTTGCTCAGGCGGCACCCCAGCTCCCTGTGGTTGGTTTCACAGCCAGGAGCTGAGAGGGGGTGTTAGAAGTCATCTCCTGCTATTTTTATACACCAGGGCCTTTGTTGTGGGTGTGCAGGTCCTTATGAGGTGTTTTTTCATTTTTTCCCACTCTCCGTATTTTTCCCTGTCATGTGCACAGTGTGTATCTACCGTGTGCTACACGCACGCAAGACTAGTTTCGAGGCTTGGGGAAGCTTGGAGCTAGGCAGGCTGATTGATGAGCTGAGTTAGGGATATACTAACGGGCGGGCACCCAAGTATGGACGGGCAGGCGCCCAAGTGTGGACGCCCGATGACCGGCCAAGAGCCTATAAAAGGGTGGCCAAGGTTAGTTATTGGGGATAGAGTCTCGCGAGTTTGTGAGAGCTCTATGGTCTTGGAGCCTGGATCTAGTGCAGACGTGCACTTGCTTTATGCAGCCGAGCCCGGCAGCAATCTTGAGGCCCGCGAGGGTAGCTTCGTGGCGGTATGGGACGTCTCGAGGAGGAGATTGGTCGGTACGTCAACCTAGTTAGCTCAGCTCGTGGCTCGGTGGGGACAGCCAAGATTGTGGGCTTGCCCTCAGCTGTCATGGTTGGGAGGTGAGTCAGGCCTACACCCCCTTGTTTGTTTGTTTGTTTGTTTGCAGGATTCGAGTCTAGTACCAGGACCGGTCACGAGGAGATCCGTGGGGATTTGACAGTGGTATCAGAGCATACCTCGTGAACGAGCAAGTCGGTAGGTAGAGAAGATGAGGTCGAAGAAAGGTATGTGTTAAAAAAGCTTGCTGTTTTTTCTGTGCATACTGCTGTTTTCAGATTCAGTATGTGTTTTTCTTCATCAAAGAAACCCATGTTGATGGGAGGTGGTAGTCTAAGTAGGGTCGTTGCTTTGCAAAGAAAAGAGTTTCGTTGGTGCAGTCGCATGAACTACGGAGAGAGAAAACAGAAAAAGCACGTTGCTTTTGGCCCGAACGAGAGAGAGAGAGCGAGAGAAAGCGAGCCAGGCGCACGCTGCAGTGTTGATCGTGAGGAGCTCCTGGTCGTAAAGAGCTGTACGTGTAGGCAAAGGCGGCAGCTACAAGCGGCCAGGCGCCAAGCCAGGTGGCTAGGCCTGCATAGCCAGGCGGCCAGGTCTGCCAAGCCAGGTGGCTAGGCCTGCATAGCCAGGCGGCCAGGCATGCGTAGCCAGTCCAGGCAGCGCCCAGGCCAGGCCAGGCCAGGCCAGGCCAGGCCCACGTGGATTTGTGGCCACGCCTATACGGGGCTGTCGCAGGCGCAGGATGGCGAGAAGGCGCAGGATGTCAGCAGCCATCGACAGGCGAGCAAGCGCCGGCAGCACTCGACGTTAGCAGACAGTACGCCGGCTAATCCAGGAGGGATGAGAAAAAAAAGAAAAAACAAGGAAAGCACTCGTTTTTTTTTATGGGCTTTCGTTTTTTTAAATTTTAAAAGGTTTAAACAACCCCCTCCTCCAAGGTTTCAAGGTGTGTTATTTTTTTTAGAAAATAGAATATATATATTCACACACACACACACACACACACACACACACATATATATATATAACACAAAAGCAAAAACCAAAGATAGCTTTTGGGGGCTTTTAGTTTTTGTGGAAACCTTTATAAACCCCCTTAAGTGGGCTTCTTGCCACACATCTCTCAAGTTTTCAAGCTCTCAAGCTCTCAAGTTCACTCGCACTTTTGTTGTGCAAAGATCAAATTTTCTCTCCCCTTACCCTCTTCCCGATGTCGACCCAAGAATCAGAGTTGGAGCCCCTTGTGGAACGCGAAGGCTTGCCGGCTACGGCAGGTACCGATGCCGATCTTTTTGACGATTGTGTCAAAATCAGATTTCCAAGAGTTCAAAGTAGCTCTCGAAGCTTCTTCAATGGAACGTCAGGCACAAATCACAGCCCAGATGCAAGCTTTGCAGAATTCCATCGCTCTTTTGACCACTACCCTCTCTACTCTATCGGGTATGGATACCTTGGCTTCAGCTTTAGGCCCCAATATTACTCCGGAACTGTTCGGGGGCAAGCAAAAGCAGCGCACCAAGGAGATCGTGGACACGTGGCTACATAAGTGGCAAGTTCACTTTCAGTTTCATCCATATGATGATGGAAAGAAGATCCAGTTAGCAGTAGGTTTCCTGTCCGGCAAAGCTTTGCTTTGGTGGAAGGAACTTAACCCTAAGCCAACGACTTGGGCACAATTCGAAGACGTCTTCAAGAAGGAATTCCTCAAGAAAGAGGATGATTATGATGTTGTTGCCCGGTTTTCAGCTTTGACCATGACCTCGCAGCACCTCACTTATGAGGTCTTTCTCCAGAAGTTTCGTGACTTGCAGATGAAAGCTACAAAGATGGATCCCACTACTCTTTTGGGGTTTTTCGTAGCTGGTTTACCAGACTCGTACCGAGTACAGGTTAAAAATAACAAATGTAGACGAGGCCATTCATTCAGCTCGTATCTATGATGATACAATGGTCTCTTCCAAGTCGAAACCCGTTACCGAGCAGGGGAACAAGCATAAAAGAAAGTTCTCCACACCTATGGCTAACACGACAGAAGGAAAGTCTTCGGACCAACCCTCGAAGAATTCAAGTTCAACACCAGCGAAGAAGAAACGACTCCTTAGGGCTTTAAAGCTCAAGAAGGAAGGATGTTGTTTTATCTGCGAAGAAAAAGGACACATGCGTATCGAGTGCTCGAAGCAAAAGGGTACCAAGACGAATGCAGGACCCAAGCCAAAGGCAGCTAATCAGTTGTCTTTGACAGGTACGTCAATTACTGTCCTTTCTCGCCCTAGTACTTGTTCTGATTGTCTGTTAAATTCTAAAGTATTTGGCTTGCATGATCTTCTCCGAGTTTATGGAGAAGTGAATGGCCATAAGGTTCACATTCTTTTAGACCCTGGTAGCTCACACAACTTTGTTAACTACAAACTTGTGCAGAAATTGAGTCTTTATACCACACCCAGCGATCATACCTATGAGGTACGCCTACCTGCGGGAAGGCAAGTTTGGGATCGAAAGGTGGAGATGCTTCCAATCCAGATTCAGGACTACAAAGATACTCTGGAATGCTATGTAATGCATCTAGAAAATATAGACTTGTTATTAGGGATTGAGTGGTTTAAGACTCTTCAAGTCCAGATAGATAGGTCTAGTCATATTTTTTCTTTTCAGCATAGGGACACCAAGTATAGTATTTTAGGTGATTGTATTCATCCCTCTCAGGGACCTCTTGTAAATACAATTGATTTTGGAAATATAACGGATTCTTCTTTGTATACCGCTTTCCATTGTGTATTGATTCCACTTTCTTCATTTCTCATATCTTCCATGGCTGTCAATGAATTAAGTGTGTTTGAAAGCAAAGAATTACAGAAGATACTTGATTCGTTTCAAGATGTATTTCCTAAGGAATTGCCATCGGATTTGCCACCTGAACGGGCAGTAGATCATCGTATTGACTTGATCCCTGGTGCTCATCCTGTCAGTATTCCACCTTATAGGACGAGCCAAGCTGAGGAAGATGAGTTGGCTAAACAACTCGAGATTGAACAAGCTGACCATTAAGAACCGTTATCCTCTCCCTAGATCAGATGACCTGATTGACCGGTTAGCAGGAGCGAAATATTTCACGAAGATAGATTTACGTACTGGCTATCACCCATGAAAGGCATGTCGAAAGAACCGCCTTTCGGACTAGGTGTGGCCATTACGAGTTTCTCGTATTACCTTTTGGGTTAACCAATGCTCTGTCAGAATACGCAGCGGAGATGATGACCAAATCTGGGAACACGAGCAAAAGCAAAAACGCAGGCAGAAAAACAGCACAAGAGAGAGAGAGATGTAGGCGTGTAACTCTACTCTGATATACACAAGAAGATCCCGAGATATGATACAAATGAGGTATGGGGGCTGAGGACCTATATATACCTCCCTAGAGGGCAGTCGGCGAGCATAAGGAAAAAGCCCACGACTGATAAAAAGGTCCACGACTGCATAAATGCAGTCGGCCAGCATTGTACTGCTCTTGGCACCCTCTGGCAGCCCTCCCAAGCCTCAGAAAAAATGGGAAAAATAGGGGAAAAATGCGGAGAGTGGGGAAAAATGGGAAAACACCTCATAAGGGCGGGCACACCCACAACAAAGCCCCTTGTGTATAAATCTAGATAGGAGATGACTTCTAACACCCCCTCTCAGCTCCTGGCTGTGTAACCAACCACTGGGAGCTGGGGTGCTGCCTGAGCAAGTCCTGAGAGAGCGACTTCGTGAAGAGGTCCACCGTACTATCCTCCGTCGAAAAGAACTCCAGCAAGATGTCATCAGCAACGATCTGTTCACGAACAAAGTGCCTCTGGATGACCATGGGTTCCTCCAGTGGAAGCCCAAACCTGCAATGTAACCTCCTCCTGCTCCGTAAAACTGCTCCTGGGCCATAAGTAGATCTCCTTGTGTCCGGATCTCCTCCCCAAACCGAGTCACTCCAGCCGTGGAGTCGGACTCCATCCAACAATCCCCCTCCTGTGTACAAGAGTCCATGATCCTTCGCATGCCGCAGAAACCACAGGAAACGCAATCCTGCCTCCCACTTGTAGATGGTTGATATGAAAACCAATCCTCAGAGTATGATGAAGTCATCCAGGTGATGAAGAAGCAGTTGCCTCGTGGAGAACCACCAAGACAAGAGTCACCGCAAAAGATCACAGCCACCTGCTGTGAAAGAAGGAGAGGCTTGTGTAGTTGCCAACTGAAGATAGCCTCCCGCTGTAAGCTTAGCCGCCTGAGAGAGAAAAGAAACCACCGAGTATGGAGGAGGCACCAGGCTGCTGTGCACAGCTATTTAGCTGCAGCCTGCGTAGCTTCCTGTAGATGGTAGCTTGCTGGAGAAACAAGCGTAGACTTTCTGGAGAGGACCCACGACTTCCTGTAAGAGAAACAGGCAGCACCTACTGCCAATTTGCTGCCGCCTGTAGGAGCATGTAGATGGGCTTGATTGCAGCCTGTAGAGGGGCAAGAGCAGCCGGCAGCAGAGGGTACAGCCCGTTGAAGGAGTCGCCTGTAGAGGTGGAAAGAGAAGGCAGCCGCCTGCAGGGGTGGTTGCAGCCAGCCTGTAGAGGGGCAAGCGCAGCCAGTAGAAAAGGTGGCAGCCGCCTGCAGCACCAAACTCAGTCGCCTGTAAAGGGGTAGGTGCAGCAGCGGCAGCAGAGTATAGGAGCCGCCTGCAGCAAGCTAATCGCCAGCAGAAAGAGCAGCCAGCGCCGGTTGATGAAAATCAGCGCCAGGGAGAAGCGATTTGATTCCACGCTTGAAAGAGAGATTTCTTTTTAATAAATTAAAGTGAAGTTAGCCTTGGTCATACCCACGTTTGCATGTGGGGGGCTAGTGGGGGTAGGTGACCATGCCCACCCCCACACTCACTTAAAAGTGAGGCTCCCCACCTTGGCCCCAAAGTGGGTGCCCAAAGGGGGTGCCCACTTTTAAATAAGTGTGAATCCCCTAACCTTATAAAATAAAGGGGTTAGAATAAAATAACAATAAACAACATGTACCATATACTTACCACCTGTTCACATGCACTGAAACTTGTCAGAATACAGGGCAGACTTCACGACTCACTGGCAGGCGTCCCCGCTCAGTAAGTAACACGTCAAGTAGGCAAACACACAAATACATGTCATGCGAAAACAGTTTCAAACATGCAAAATATGTGTGCATGTGCAAAAAGTAACATGGACATATCTCCCGTTCATGGAACATGTACAAAATATCTGTCGGCACAAAACTGGCACGACATAAAACATAAAAACCTGGTCTTCCTATGGAGTGACAGTCCCATAGGTAAGACACAGTTCCAGGCACGAGTTTCCCTATGGTGTGACAGTCCCATAGGTAAAACACGGCACGAATACTGGCTCTTCCATGGCGTGACAGTCCCATGGATCGAGCACAGTCCAGGTCATACACGGGTGGCACTGATCTGGCTCCCGTCCATACGACACCATCCTGCTAACACACGGGTGGCACCAGTCTGGCTCCCGTCCATGTCAGCAAAATACTGGCCTCTTCACACGAGACACCGGCCTGGCCTCAAGTGAACGAGACGCAAAAACTAGGAATGGACCAAATGGTCGGCCAATTGGTGACACAAAGCTAGACCTATCAGTTGAGGACAACTGTTTAATAAGTTGGAGGGATGTCTCCAAAGCATTAAAATACAGGTTGCTGACATGCAAAAACGCAATCCAATGCCAAAAAAAAGAGGGGGAAAAAGTGACGTGGTGTTGATGATGTGGCAATACTGACGTGGCACTGCCATGTGGCTTGATAGCAATATAGGGCCATCTTACATGCTTGGAATAATGTGACTAGATTTTGGAAAGAAAAATATTAAAAGCTTTTTAAATACTAAAAAGAGAAGAGCTTTTATTATTAAAAAGATGTTTTTTGGGCTATAAGTGAGTTTTAAAGCGCTTTTCGCAAGTGCTTTGGGGCAAGAACTATAAATTCAGCTGTTCTCTCATTGTTTAGACATGTAAAAAGACAAGAGAGTCCTCTAGAACTTGTACTCAAGACTCTGTCAGAATGCGCAGCGGAGATGATGACCAAATCTGGGAACACAAGAGCAAACGCAATGCAGAAAGAAAACAGCACAAGAGAGGGAGAGAGATAGAGGCGTGTAACCCTGCTCTATATACACAAAGAAGATCCCGAATACGATACACAAGTGGCAAGGGGGTGTGGGGCCATTTTATATGGCCCCCATACAGCAGTCGACCTGCAGCAAAGGCAGCCGACAGGCTCTGAATCTCCCTGACCAGCCACATACACCAATCGGCCAGCACACAACTGAAGTCGGGTACTTGCAGGTACAGTCGGCCAGCTGTCCTGAGTCGGTCAGCACACAACTGAAGTTGGGTACTTGCAGGTACAGTCGGCCAGAAGATAGAGCCTCCTGCCAGCTCAGGAGTGCCATCCAAGCCACAGAAAAATGGAAAAAATGCGGGGAAAAATACAGGGAGTGAGGAAAAATGAGAAAACACCTACAATGGGCGGGCACACCCACAACAGAGGCCCTGGTGTCCACATAAAGACAGGAGATGACTTCTAACATCCCCTCTCAGCTCCTGGCTATGAAACAGGGAGCTGCGGTGCCGCCGGAGCAAATCCTGAGATAGCGACTTCGTGAAGAGGTCCACCGTATTGTCCTCCGTTGAATAGAACTCTAGCAAGATGTCATCAGCAACGATCTGTTCACGAACAAAGTGCCTCTGGATGACCATGGGTTCCTCCAATGGAAGCCCAATCCTGCAATGCAACCTCAACAATCTCACCACCTCACAAGCAGCATCACAAGCAACCCGGTACCTGCCTCTATCGACGACAAGGCAAAAGATGACTGCCTCTTACTGCTCGATAAAACTGCTCTTGGGCCTATCCTCGTGTCCGGATCTCCTCCGCAAACTGAGTCACTCCATTGATGGAGTCGGACTCCATCAATCAATCCCCCTCCTGTGTAAAAGAGTCCATGATCCTTCGCATGCTGCAGAAACCACAAGATATGCAATCTTGCCTCCCAAAGAGTCATCTGCAACCATGAGCTCAACTGCCTCATCAGGAAGCTCACGTCCAATTTGGTGTCGATCAACCAAATCAATGAACCATTCTGCTTTCGAGTAAAAGAGGCATCACACTGCTCACAAGGATCAACACCAGTTACGGTGCAAAGCCAAGTCCTGGAAACCTGCTGAAGACCACGCAAGGCCTTCTGAAACCTGTTGACCACCCCCTCTGAATCCGGAACCACAAAGCGTGGAGAATCCACCTCCTTCTGCAAGTAATCAACTGCCACCTGCCTGGCTTTTCGAGAGGTTCCCATGGAAAGAACATCCTCATCTACGGGAATTTCTTTGTCTCGAATACGACGAGACATCAGAGCATAAGTTACCTGTTCAGTTTCCTCTGACTGACGAACACAAGAACCACCAACATCAGTACTGGAAAGTTCCTGCCAACTGCTGCCATAAATTGGCAAGCTATCCACCATCTGGTCCCGGAAAGCCTGCACCTGCAGTGTATCCACACTTAAGTGGCCATTACCAGATTGCCACTTATCACAAACCTGAGAACCTGGGAGAGAGAGTGCTGAGAGCTTGTAAACTCCATTCTGCACTCCGCCTTCCCAAACCACCTCGCCTGTTGCTTTGTCCCAGAGAGCAACAAAATGCTCATCAAACTCCACCCGTACGCGAGTCTTGCAAACCTGATGCATTGACAACAGATGAAAACCAAGTGGCGGAACATACAACACATGGGAGGAATGCTTCCCCCCTCTGCCATTGGGAACTATCTCCAACCTGCCTTCACTGTGAACTGGGATAGTGGATGTATCCCCAGTAAGAATGTGACCAGAATACCTGCAGAGATCCTATATATCTGAACGGGAAGGAGTCATGTGCCTGGAAGCACCACTGTCTAGAATCCACTCCCGAGTATTCGTTGCCAAGAATCCTCCAACCTCCTTTGTCACACCAATTGGCCGACCATTTGGTCCATCGCCAGATTTGTGTCTCGTTCACTTGAGGCCAGGCCGGTGTCTCATGTGAAGGGGCTAGTATTTTTGCATAACATGGACGGGAGCCAGACTGGTGCCACCCGTGTGTTAGCACGATGGTGTCATATGGATGGGAGCCAGACTGGTGCCACCCGTGTATGACCTGGATTTTGTTCTATCCATGGGATTGTCACGCCATGGAAGAACCAGTATTTGTGCCATGTCTTGCCTATGGGATTGTCACTCCATAGGGAGGCTCATGCCTGGATCTGTGTCTTACCTATGGGACTGTCACTCCATAGGAAGACCGGGATTTATGTTTTCTGTCGTGCCATCATTGTGCCCGATAGAAATGTTTAGTACTTGTACCATGAACGGGAGATATGTCCATGATACTGTTTTGCACATGCATTCATGTTTTGCATGTTTGGAACTGTTTTCGCATGACTTGTATTCTTGTGTTTGCCTGTTTGACGTGCCACTTACTGAGCGGGGACGCTTGCCAGTGAGTCTTGAAGTTTGCTCTGTCTTCTGACGAGTTTTGTTGCGTGTGAACAGGTGGTAAGTGTATTGCACTTGTTTATTTTATAGCATTCTTTTTAACCTTTGTTTTTATAAGGTTGCAGGTTCACACTCATTAATGAGTGGACACCCTCCCCAAATATTTCTTGGTGTCCTTGGTAGGGTGGGCACCCACGTTTGGGTCATGGAGGGTAAAAGGGAACCCCTTGTGTGTGGGGGTGGGTGCATGGCCACCTACCCACCCCCCACCTTTGGAACTGGCCGCCTCCATGCAAATCTGGTGGGCCGGCCAGCTGTTTTTTGGGTGCTTCTCCATCGCTCAGGAGTGAACCTCCTCTTGCTTATAATCAGCTGCGCACAGGCCTCTTATCATCTTGCTAGATACAGCTGCGCACAGGCGACCCATCCCTATCTTGCTTCACCTCGCGACTGCACCCGGTTTGTGCCTCTTCTCCGCTCGCCCTCAGGTTGCTGCACGATGGTGGACTGTGCAAGCCTCTTCTCCGCTTGCCCTCAGGTTGCTGCACGCTGGTGGACCGCGCAGGCCTCTTCTCCGCTTGCTTACAGGCTGCACACAGGTGGTTGCGCAGATTTTCTCCCTCTCTTCCTTTGCAGGCTGTCATGTACAGGTTCCCCACCTCTTATCTTGTAGGTGGCTGCACACACAAGTCTTCTATCCCTTGCGCTCAGGCAACTCCAGCTCTCCCTATCATCGGGTAGCTGCTGGCGAACCATCATCTATCTCTCAAGCTGGCTACAACAGCAGTAATAGAGACTTCTTCTTTCATACGGATACTCTCTGCTGCTAACACCCGTTCGGTGCCGGGTAGTCCAAGCTTTTGGAGAACCACGGTCCATGGGTGCTGAGATCGGGAGAGCCAGGCGTTAGTACAGGAGCGCCTGTTTGTGTGTGGTCCTGGAACACGAGTGGGGCGCGCTCTGCGGATTCCAGTGAAGGCACGGGACTTCTTCAAGTGGATCGCTCTCCTTCGAACGACTACTCCAAGTCTCTTGTCTGGTAACTGTATTCATTTCAATTGTACATGGACATCATTTGGTTCGTTGAACCCATGGAGCATTGTATCACTTAAATACTCCCAATAATATATCATATATTGAGGGGGGGGGGGGGCGGTCCGTTCCGGCCCCAGTGCTGGTGTCCATTGATCATCATTTCATTTCATTTCAGTTGTTATTAAGTTGTCCATTCAAATTGTGATATTTAAGCTGTGCTATTATGCGTGTGGGTGTCCAACGCACTTTCCTACCTCCTCCGCAAAGGTGACATCAAAGAGGGGGAAGATGGAGAGCTGAAATTCAGAAATCCACCTCGCTTGAAGCATGGAGATCCCGCATCTCAAAGGTTGAGGTCATTTATGCAAAGGTGACATCAAAGAGGGGGAAGATGGAGAGCTGAAATTCAGAAATCCACCTCGCTTGAAGCATGGAGATCCCGCATCTCAAAGGTTGAGGTCATTTATGCAAAGGGAAGAGGTGACAGTCACCTCTCGTCATGCATCTTCTCCACAAGGCACAAAGGCTGACAGGTATATGTATGCTAGTGCTCATGGAGGGCATGATGGTCACATGTATTCAAGGCATGTATCCCATGGAGGGGGTGACAGGTCTGCCACTAGAAGAGCCTTGTCTACTGAGTTGTCTCATGGAGAGACATTGCCTTATGCAGGAAGGTCACATGCATCTGATTCTCAGGTTCGTGGAGCACATGCCACCGTGTTTCATGAAACTTCCATAATGGCCCATGGAGCCCATGCAGATAGGGCTACCCCGTTGGATAAGGGAAAAAGAAAAAGAGAGGACCATGAGCCTCATGCCAGAAAGCTCAAGGAATTTAAAGCAGGTGACAAGTCCGTTAAGTTTGATGTTTTTCATGGAGAGCATGATGCTTCCAATGTTAGCATTTGTGGCACAGTTTGACATTGCTTTTAGCGCGATGAGGACTTCACTGAGAACTCTAAAGTACGCCATGCTAGCATGTTCTTGAAGGGGACCGCTGCTCATTGGTGGATCACTGAAAAGATCACCAAAGACCCCATTTGCACCTGGAAAGAGTTTAAGGACAGATTTTATGCCCAGTTCTTGCCACCTAATGCGCAGAGCAAACTCTCACCCAAAAGTGGGATAGACTTGAGCAAAGAGATAATGAAAGTGTGCAACAGTATGTCAATAAGTTTTGGAAAGTGTTGCTTGAGGTAACTCCTTTTATGCAAATCACTGAGGATGAAAGAAAGAGGAAGTTTCACTCCGGATTGCAACCAGCTTATTGTTCGGGCATTGAATTGCACCCAAAACACACTTTGCAACAGCTTATAGCCTCTGCTCTTGCTACGGAGCAATTGGTGCTCAAAATTAAGCAAGATCAAGGGGGTTCAAAGGGCAAAGATAAGGTTGTCCCAAATTTGCAAAAAGGTGGACAACCACCTAAAAAGAGCTTCTGGGGGATCTACAAGGGAGGTAAAGCTGAAAATACCTCATCCATGGATAGTGTGCTCGAGAAGAACAGGTTTGGCTTGACTCCTGAGCAAAGGGAGCAATATGCGAAAGAGGGGAAATGTTTTGCATGTGGAAGCAAAGAGCATATGTTTCGGCAATGCCCCAAACGTAAGCAAGATGCAAGAGGACAAGCAGTCTAAGCCTAATGTGCATGCAATTCCCGATATGCAGGGTAGTGTTGATCATACTGGCAAAGAGGGAGATTCCATCCCTATTGTATCACACATCCATATTAATAAAGCAGTAAAGAAGAATTTGGTAGCAGATGCATTGTCCAGGAGGCCTTATGTGGCTGCAGTTTCAGTGGCCTCTCATGGGGACTTATCTGCTATGCGAGATTTGTATCATTTGGATGTTGATTTTTGCCATATATGGACTGATTTGATGGCTGGTCACTTACATGCCTCTTATGTTATCAACGAGGGTTATCTTATGAAGGATAATTGCCTATGTGTGGTAAAGGATCTGCGTCCAAAGGTTATGGAGGAATGTCACGCTTCACCTTATGCTGGTCATAGAGGTATCATGCCCACTACACGCATGATTGAGAGAGATTTCTTTTGGCCAAGTATGCGTAAAGACATTGAGGCATATGTACGTGCATGTATTACTTGCCAAAAGATAAAATTTGACAGGCAAAAACCTCCAGGTTTGCTTCAGCCATTACCTATTCCTTCGCAGCCATGGGAAAGTATTACTATGGATTTTATTATGGACTTGCCTAGATCCCAGCATGGGAATGATGCTATTTGGACCATTGTGGACAGGTTTAGGAAGCAAGCTCATTTCTTGCCCGTCAAGAAAACCATTAAAGTTGATCATATGGTAAAGCTTTTTCTTGCTAATATTTTCAAACATCATGGTATGCCTAAATCCATTGTTGCGGATAGAGATCCCAGGACTACGAGTCTCTTCTGGAGGGCTTTATTTGATAACATGGGCACTAAACTTGAGTTTTCATCAGCTTATCATCCCCAAACGGATGGCCAAAGTGAAGCTGCAAATTCAGCCGTGTTGGGTTTGTTGAAGTGTTATGTGGCAGATCAAAAGACTTCTTCCACTTGTTGAGTTTGCTTACAACAATACGATCCATGCCTCCACGGGAAAGGCCCCGTTTGAGATTATTTATGGCAGAGTGGTCTTACCTCCCATCCTTCGTACAAAGGATGAGATTTTTGCAGTTGATGAGTATGTTCGTGACATGGATGTAGCCTTTGCTCAGGTACGGACAGCCATTGCAAGGTCACAAGATAAGCATAAAATGGCTGCTGACAAGCATAGAAGGGACATGCAAATCAAAGAAGGTGATTGGGTTTTGCTGAAATTTGAGAAAGCTAGGCTTCGGAAGAGGCCAGGACGAGAAGGATCATATCCTAAGCTTTCTCCTCGCTATTATGGACCCTTTAAGGTGATTCAAAAGATCAACGAAGTGTCATACAGGCTTGCTTTACCTAGTCATTGGAAGATTCACAATGCATTTCATGTGAGTCTTTTGCGGAAGTATGTTGGGCCAGATCTTGAAGAGTCTGTCATAGAAGATCCGCCAGAGATTGATGAGCTTGAGGAGATCCTCCAGCCATAACAGATTGTCTTTCACAAGGAGAGGAAGCTACCTGCAGGAAAGCTTTCCAGGAGATACCTTGTGAAGTTCAAGAATTATTTGCCCATTGATGCAAAGTGGGTAAACGAGGATTATTTTGTTGATTACCCACAACTGTTGCAGGCATATCTTGAGGCTTTTCAGTTGAGGACAACTCTTTAAAAGCCCGGGGGATGTCACCATTTGGTCCATCTCTAGATTTGTGTCTCGTTCACTTGAGGCCAGGCCGGTGTCTCATGTAAAGGGGCCAGCATTTTTGCATAACATGGACGGGAGCCAGACTGGTGCCACCCGTGTATGACCTGGATTGTATGGGATTGTCACGCTATGGAAGAGCCAGTGTTTGTGCCGTGTCTTGCCTATGGGATTGTCACTCCATAGGGAGGCTCGTGCCTGGATCTGTGTCTTACCTATGGAACTGTCACTCCATAGGAAGACTGGGATTTATGTTTTCTGTCGTGCCATCATTGTGCCTGATAGAAATGTTTAGTACTTGTTCCATGAACGGGAGATATGTCCATGATACTGTTTTGCACATGCATTCATGTTTTGCATGTTTGAAATTGTTTTCGCATGACTTGTATTCTTGTGTTTGCTTATTTGACGTGCCACTTACTGAGCGGGGACGCCTGCCAGTGAGTTGTGAAGTTTGCTCTGTCTTCTGACGAGTTTTGTTGCATGTGAACAGGTGGTAAGTGTATTGCACTTGTTTGTTTTATAGGATTCTTTTTAACCTTTGTTTTTATACGGTTGCAGGTTCACACTCATTAATGAGTGGACACCCTCCCCAAATATTTCTTGGTGTCCTTGGTAGGGTGGGCACCCATTTTTGGGCACCCACGTTTGGGTCATGGAGGGTAAAAGGGAACCCCTTGTGTGTGGGGGTGGGTGCATGGCCACCTACCCACCCCCCACCTTTGGAACTGGCCGCCTCCATGCAAATCTGGTGGGCCGGCCAGCTGTTTTTTGGGTGCTTCTCCATCGCTTAGGAGTGAACCTCCTAGATACAGCTGCGCACAAGCGACCCATCCCTATCTTGCTTCACCTCGCGACTGCACCTGGTTTGCGCCTCTTCTCCGCTTGCCCTCAAGTTGCTGCACGCTGGTGGACTGCGCAAGCCTCTTCTCCGCTTGCCATCAGGTTGCTACACGCTAGTGGACTGTGCTGACCTCTCTTTCGCTTGCTTACAGGCTGCACACAGGTGGTTGCACAGATTTTCTCCCTCTCTTGCTTTGCAGGCTGTCGCGTACAGGTTCTCCACCTCTTATCTTATAGGTGGCTGCACACACACGTCTTCTATCCCTTGCGCTCAGGCGACTCCAGCTCCGGCCCCAGTGCTGGTGTCCACTGATCATCATTTCATTTCATTTCAGTTTTCAGTTGTTATTAAGTTGTCCATTCAAATTGTGATATTTAAGTTGTGCTATTACGCATGTGGGTGTCCAACGGAGTCTTTTCCCACTTGACGGGATTGGTTTCATCCTCCCTGCTTGAAGAAAATGAAACATCGGTGTCCATCACCTCCAGGTGCACAAAAGCCAGAGTCTTCATGATTGCTGCTGAGAAATCTTCACCCTTCTCAGTCTTCCGCTTGGGACACTGCCTCCAATAGTGGCCTTTCTCGCCACAATCATTATAGGTCCTCTCTACCTTTAGTTTCTCGTGGTCAGCGACGGACTTCTTCTCAGAAGACTTCTCCGATGAAGCCTTCCCTTTGTCCGTGTTACGGCCTTTCGATCGTTGGCCAGTTAAGGCCTCCGAACCTCCACCCTGAGAAGGGTTCGTGAATCGTTTCTACTGGTCCAAGACCATGGTCCATGTGCTCCAGTTCCTCTTAGCAGGACCTGAACTGCTATCCTATGAGAGGACTCGAATGGCGAGACGTTTCTGCCATTAAAATACAGAAACTTTGTAAGTATAATCATCATTGATGTATGTATTATGTAAATAACATTCTTGTCTTTTAGAGTTGTACTCACCAAGTGAAGGCTACCGATCCCATATTTCTCCCACCATTAGACTGGCTGAAGCTGTCTCTATCGGATGCATGCAGTCTATCTATCAAATGCGTGGCTGGCATTCTGATACACTAGCCGCTCATCCTCCAAGCGTCTTATGAGCTCCATGTCTCCTCTTGTCCATTTTTGAATGTAATCTTGCCATCCATCTGCCAACTCTTCATTAACATATTATGCCTTACACCGCCAGAGTGTTGTTCCAAACCCGTCGAATGTCCTCAACCCTGAAAATTTAGCCATGAATAATCAAAGCTCTTAGCTAAAGCCTACGATACAAGTCACAACAAGAAGGCAACTAGTTGGAAGTCGAAAAGAGAGTACTTGGTATGTTCAGTACCTGTCATCTGTCAAGAGAGTGCATCGGTTAAGAGCCTCTCCAATCCGGTCCATGAACTCATACAAGAGTCCGAGAGTGCTGTTCTCCATGTCAGTGAAAAATGTTTCAAACGTATGAAACGTTTCATTTCATACAGATGCAATGAAGCATGTTTCATTGTAACTATGGTACAAACTGATTCGTACCGTACGGTTTGTACGGTACTGTACAATACCGTACGGTATGATAATACCATTGGCACCGGCGTAGTTACCGTTTTTTTTTCGCAGTTTTCTGCCATTTTTCGCTGTTTTTGCCCTTTTTTCTCTTTTGCTGCCTGTTTTGTGAACGTTTTCTTTGCCTTGTCTTGGGCCAAGTCTCATGGCTATGGCCTCTCTTGAGCACCTCCTATAAAAAGCCCTCCCCCCCAAGCTTCCCTCACATTCAACGTTGAGCCTTGGCCCTTGAAGCTCCAATCTCCATACTACATAGCTTGAGCCTTGAGCTTTGATTCTTGAAGCTCTAGCCTCTCTCTCTCTCTCTCTCTCTCTCTCTCAAGCCCCTCTCTCCCCGCTCTCTCAAGCCTCTCTCTCGCAACTCCTGTCATCTGTAGCTTCCCTTGGTGTTGGGCCAAACACAAATTGAATCAGATTTTCTTTGTATTTGAATTCTCTATCTATACTTCTTAGAATAGATGTGGCATGCCTACTGGATGCGTGCCTTGTGTGATTGAATAGTGTAATCGTTCAAAGCATTGCAAGCATTCTATTAGTGACTCTGCAAGAGTTGGACACCTGCTTTTCTACATTTTTCTTTCCGGATTACAGTACAGCATCAGAATCTTAACTTAAAGCTGGTGGCCTTCTTTGCAGTCGCCAGGCCCTTACCCTGCTCGTAAAATCACCATCGGTTGCGTCCCCAAAATGTGAGTGGCTGGTTTATTTGGATCAAACCTTCGGGGTGAATAGGTCTGTTATTGCATCCGCACATTATTGCTGCAGATCATTTTCAGTTGGGAGCACAGAGCCCATCAAACGCTCAGGTATCTCAATGCACCAAGAAGTAGGAGACGGGATTCCTGAAGGCAAATTGAAAAAGATACTGGCAGTTTGCGATGGAAAGGCCTGGGGTGCAGATACTGAGAAAGCTCTAGGTGGATACTCAAAGAATCTCACACATAATCTGGTATCCAAGGTAATGCAGAGCATGGAAGCTGACTTGGCAATGCAGTTTTTTATGTGGGCAGGAAAACAAGAGGGTTATGAACACAGCAAGCACGTGTATAATGTTCTGTTCCGGAACTTTCTGCAGGCAGGCAAGTTTGAAAGCGCCTTGGAAGTTCTCAAAGAAATGAAGGAGAATGGCATGTCAATCAATCGCAAGTTGTTAGTTACTTTAGTTCATTATTATGGGAAAGCCGGCATGGCATCAGAAGCCGAGGAGACCCCAGAGATCATTAAGTCTTTTGGTTTTAGCCTGGACCCAAAGCTTTATCGTGCTGTGTTGGATGCATTTCTCCAAGCCAGTGATCAGGAGAGGGCTGATAGGCTTGTGGAGCAATTCTCAGATGAAAATGTTGAATGTAGCATGGAATACTTCAATTCTTCCATTTCGGCATATGCTAAAGCTGGCAAAGTAGACCTTGCACAGAAGGTACTAGAGGACATGGAGAAGAAAGGTTGCCTCCCAAATGTGCAGACGTATACCCTGCTTGTGAAGTACTTGTGTAAAGCTGACATGGTAGAAGAGGCCTTGAAATCCCTGGAGACAATGCAGGAAAAGGGTCTGGTCCCAGATGCCAATATATACAACACTCTCATCAACTACCTCTGTCAAGAAAAGAGGGTGGATGAGGCTTTGCGGCTCTTTGCAATCATGAAGAAAAATGGTTGTCCACCAGACATAATAACCCATAATAGTCTGATTTCCGGATATCTGAAGTCAGGGCAAGCTGATAAGGCACATCTGCATTTGGAGGAGATGAAGGCAGATGGCTGCATGCCTACGTCTAAGACAAAAAAGCTGTTTGTTGTCAACCTTTGCAAGGCCAACAAGGTGGAGAAAACCACGCAGGAGTTGGAAATGGCAGCAGAAAACAGGGAGGAGTTGTCGTCTGACGCCTGCAACAGCCCACAAGGAGATGGAATTCCTGAAGGCAAAGTGAAGAAGATACTGGCAGTTTGTGATGGAAAGGCCTGGAGTGCAGATACTGAGAAAGCTCTAGGTGGATATTCAAAGAATCTCACACATAATCTGGTATCAAAGGTAGTGCAGAACATGGAAGCTGACTTGGCGATGCAGTTTTTCATGTGGGCAGGAAAACAAGAGGGTTACGAACACAGCAAGCACGTGTATAACGTGCTGTTCCGGAACTTTCTGCGGGCAGGCAAGTTTGAAAGTGCCCTAGAAGTTCTCAAAGAAATGAAGGAGAAAGGCATGTCAATCAATCCCAAGTTGTTTGTTACTTTAGTTCATTATTATGGGAAAGCCGGCATGGCGTCAGAAGCGGAGGAGACCCCGGAGATCATTAAGTCTTTTGGTTTTAGCCCGGACCCAAAGCTTTATGGTGCTGTGTTGGATGC
Source organism: Cibotium barometz (assembly GCF_041138505.1). Taxonomy (NCBI): domain Eukaryota; kingdom Viridiplantae; phylum Streptophyta; class Polypodiopsida; order Cyatheales; family Cibotiaceae; genus Cibotium; species Cibotium barometz. The sequence goes on along the minus strand of NC_141070.1, from coordinate 31,005,201 downwards.
ATATCTCCAAGCCAGTGATCAGGAGAGGGCTGATAGGCTCGTGGAGCAATTCTCAGATGAAAATGTTGAGTGTAGTGTGGAATACTTCAATTCTGCCATTTCGGCATATACTAGAGCTGGCAAAGTAGACCTTGCACAGAAGGTACTAGAGGACATGGAGAAGAAAGGTTGCCTCCCAAATGTGCAGACGTATACCCTGCTTGTGAGGTCCTTGTGTAAAGCTGACATGGTCGAAGAGGCCTTGAAATCCCTCGAGACCATGCAGGAAAAGGGTCTGGTCCCTGATGCCAATATATACAACACTCTCATCACCTACCTCTGTCAAGAAAAGAGAGTGGATGAGGCTTTGCGGCTCTTTGCGAACATGAAGGAAAATGGTTGTCCACCAGACATAATAACCCATAATAGCATGATTATCGGATATCTGAAGTCAGGGCAAGTTGATAAGGCGCATGTGCATTTGGAGGAGATGAAGGCAGATGGCTGCATGCCTACTTCTGAGACAAAAAGGCTATTTGTTGTCAACCTTTGCAAGGCCAATGAGGTGGAGAAAGCGTTACAGGAGTTTGAAATGGCAGCAGAAAACGGGCAGAAGTTGTCGCCTGACGCCTGCAACAGCCTGCTGCTTGGGCTCATCAAAGGTGGAAAACTGGATGAAGCTTTGAAAATCTTTGAAAAAATGCAGGGTGGTGTATGTGCACTTGATATCAGCAGCTACATAGTTGTTTTACGAGGCTGCTGCAACTTGTATAGACTTGACAAGGTGAAGCAGCTCTTGGATGAGCTGAAAGGTAAAGGCTTGCAGTTGCCCGTTAGTATGTATATTGTGCTCCTCCAGACATTTAGCCGGGTGTCCAAGTTCAAAGATGTGGGCATCATATTTGAAGAGCTACTAGCAAGTGGCCCAAAATTTGTCGTGAAGAAGTCTACATCTGTACTCGATGCTCTGACTCGGGCACGACAGTTAGATGAAGGTGTGAAATTTTGTAAGTACATCATGGAAACAGATGCAAAGGTACAGTCACGGCAGCTCAAGTACCTTCTTAGCTTGCTGATCAAAAAGGATCGGCAAAGCGAAGCCACGGAGTTGATGAATGCAATGGTGGAGAAGGGCTGTGTAATAAAATCTGAGAAATCTTAACAGCAAGGCAGCTTGACATGGTGGGTTTTTTAGTAACCTTTGAAGTTGGGAAAATGTTGACTTTCCAATTGCATTGATAGCAGTAAATAAATGTAGAATGCACTGGATTTTGAAATCAGAGGAAACTTAGTAGCAAGATGGTGGTGTTTTTTGAGCCTTTAAATGGATGAACTTATGTCGTTCAAAAATATATTTGTATCTTTATGTGAGCATGGCATATTGGCATTGACTGTCACACAGCTTGTGTCTTCTGATGCTTGTTTTTCATCAAAGACAATGCACAGAAGGTGGTTTGATAGGGATCTCAGAGGCAATGTTTGTAGCTCGAAAGGGAAGCTTTTAAATGCTCAACATACAGATGGGCATGTGCATGCCTGTGCATGTGTGCGCAAGCATAATGCAGAGGCACAAGTACTCTGGCTATTATGAGCAACTAATGACAGGTGGCTTCTCAAGTGTGATCGAGGCTCTTTCAAGTTTCAGAAAGAGAGGTAATCCGCACGCTCTCAACTTTAGCATGGTTCAAAGCATGAGTCTGCATACTATTGCGGATGCTGGAGATTTGCGTTGGCCACTCAAGTTTTATATCTTGCTGCCATAGGATTAGGGTTGGCTTGTGGTGTCAGCATCAGTTTCTGCAAGCATTCTTGACTTCTTCCATAGGTTGAGGCTTTGAAGCCAAAACCCTGTGGTTTTACTTTTTGATGTGTTTAAGGCTTCTCCTATATTGGTACACAATACAAGGTATTCAAGGTAGTGTTCTTGATGTACGCCCCTGTGCGCATTGAGTGTGGATCTCTGACTTGTACTAAAGAAATATTGTGTAATAAAATCTGCAAAATCATTTTGACTATTTGATTGTAGGGTGGTAGCAGATCTTACATTGGGCATTTGATAATGTATCTGATAGGCTCCTTATACAATGAGGATTCTAAGAAAGACCCTGTCAATCTAGTGATATGCTTGCATGCCATTTGGCTTCTAGTGATTTTTCACTTGAACCTTTTCCATTGATTACGCACTCTCAAGCAAAAAGAGCACTTCAAAACGAAAACAATGTACTAGCATTTCGAGATATGCCAAATGCATGTGAAGCCCGTATGCAACATGACAGAAGAGAGCGTAGTCATATAGATAAGTCTCCTCTAGAGCTTGTACATGTTGATCTCTGTGGTAAGATGCCTACCACCACACTGGATGGTGGTTCTTATTTTTTATTACTAATCGATGACTTATGGGTGTTTTATAAGGCCTATGATTTTGGAAATTTTATATCATAGCATGAATCGGTCGAGAATGAGCAACTTAAAGCCATAAAATAAGGAGTCAAGTAACAATATGCTGAAGTGGAAGTGGAGTTTTTTGTAGAAATTGAAGAAATTAATGCAAAGGTAGAGCATTCTATAACACCCAATTGTTTTTGGTCATCAAAATTGACAGAGTATCCCATCACATGATTAGTATAGCTCCCTAAACAACTAGCTAGTGGGTGGGTCCAACCTAGGGAATGGTGCTAAACACCCATCAAAAGATGTGTACTATTTCTTCTATGTCAAGTAATGGTGGTGCTAAAATTTGTTTATTGATGTCCTCTATGTTTTGACATCAAGTGAAATCTACTCTTTGTTGTGGCCATCATGGATCATGATCTAAGGGTTCACTTTGATCGACGGGATGGTGTAGTCATCTTAGATGCTAGTGGAAATATCGTTGGAAGAGGTATTACTTATTAGGTGCAACAATCTCTATGATTTGTGTGCCTTTTTTGCCCAAGTTGATGTGGGCACTAACAAGATGTGACAACATATTTTGGCCATATTTAGGCACTTGAGCTATATGGTCTTAAAAGATTTCATAAGTTTAGGATTGTGGCACATCTACTAGCATTTTGAGAGATGCCAAATGCATGTGAAGCTTGTATGTAGCATTGAAAGTCCTTTTCAAAAGAAGAGAGAGCATTCACATAGCTGAGTCTCTTGTCAAGTTGATCTTTGTGGCAAGATGCCTACCACCATTGGGTGGCTCTTCCTATTTTTTGTTATCGTTGGATGGCTATGGGTGTTTTCTTTGAGTTAAGGCATATGATTTTGAAAAGTTTATATCATGGCATGAGTTGGTCGAGAATGAGAAGAGGCAACTTTAAGCCATCAAGTAAGGAGTCAAGTAACAATGCTGAAGTGGAATTGGAGTTCTTGGTAGAAATATAGCTCCCTACAACTAGTAGGTACGTCCTAGTAGCTCCCTATATAGCTAGTAGGTGAGTCCATCCTCGGGAATGATGCCAAACGCCCATCAAAAGACACATGTACTATTTCTTTTATGTCAAGTAATGGTGATGCTAAAAACTTTTCTGTCGATATCCTATTTGTACTAATATCAAGCGAAGTTCGGCCATCATGGATCATGACCTAAGGGTTCACTTTGGTCAGGCTGGTGTAGTCATCTTGGATGCTGAGAACCATTGCTAGAAGAGAATCTCGCATTAGAGCACACATGCACAGTTATCCTCACACAAGAAGCCCATTGTAATAACATCGTTACTATAACAAGTCAAACTTGGAGCCAATTCCCTCTTGATTACATCCAAGTGTAGGGATCACCAAATGCACGTTCTTTATTGGCAAAAGACCTCTTTTTCATGATCTTTTGGAAATAGTTGATTGTAAATTTCTTTGAAATTTGCATTAACCTTATTATTTTGAGATTGAGTATAAAAACTTAAGAGCTAGGGTCAAATGTAAAGCCAACTCCATAAAGAGGGGTGTGCATCTCATACCATGAAGTCTTAGCTATTGCAACCATTTGTTGATGCTATCTATTAAAGAATTTATCATATTCTCTTACAAGATGAGTAGCCTCAGACATAAGCCAATAAACTTTTCCAATCACAAACTTCTGTGAATCCACAATTTGTAGAAACATGAGAAAAGGCTTTATGGCACCAACTATCCACCCACACATGCATATTATGCCAAAATGAAACACTTTGTAGAATTTATAACATGCTTTAGATTAGTTCCACACACACATGCATATTATGCCAAAATGATGTTGAGTTCACACACTTTGTAGAATCTATAACATACTTTGGATTCTTTGCCTATCACCCAAGATCCCACTGTCTATGAGCCGCATCTCTTGCAAGGATCCCAATGTCTATCAGCCGTGTCTCTTGCAAGGATCCCACTATCTATTAGCCGCATAAGGATTCGAAAACTAATACAAGCCGCTTCAGCACATAGAATATGCAATTGCAAGCCTTGTGGCACAAAAAAATAATAAACATCGATCCTGGTATGCAAAACAAAAAGTATATGAAAATTGATGCTCCCTTATGAATTTTACAATTTCTACTAAAGTGGGTTGAACAAAAGGGCATTTTCCAATGTCTTTCAACAACAAATTTAAAGTATGGTTAGCATAAGAGGAATCCATGTTATTAGTGGGTGAGGAGCTACCGTGATGCTATTAGAGGTGATATCAAAGAAATCGGATGTGGTGCTTGATAAACCTTTTGAGGACTTAAGCTGCCTAATAAACCTTATGAGAACACATACCTAGTATACATATAAATGACTTCTAATTTCTTTTTGGATTTGACCCCACAAATCTTGTTTTTTGCTCTAATGGTAATGCTTAAGTGCATTCATCTATTATCTTTTTGTGGTTGCTAGTCTACAAGGAGGTGTTTTACCTTGCATTCTTTCTCCCTGTACATATATTGTAATTGTGCCTTATGTTTCCATTTAGATGTTACTGTAGCATCGGCTTCCCTCTTTGTTCTTGTACCTTGACCATGTTTTCCCACTTTTTTGTAACCTCTATGTGGTTTTGTTGCAACCCATAACCCATTGTATTGAACAATATAATATCTTATTTTATGGACTAAAAACTTCTAGATTAAGAAAATTGGGGTCGTGGTTGAACTCACCCAAATGTAGGACCTGTTGGAGAAAAGTATAAGGGAGGGAGGAAAGCAACATGACCAAAGAGGAGGAAGAATAGGAATTGAGGTTTACTTACTAAGGCAGAGCTATAAAATTTTAAAATTTAGTATAGGAGATTTGACTTTTTTTTTCCAAAAAAATGAGGGTTGTGAACTCTGGCCTACCATGCTACCAATTTTGATTTCATGATTTAAGCATTAAAAAATGGTTGAGAAACCCTATAGGAAATGTGGCATGCTATGAGATTTGGTGCTATAGACTGAGAAGTGTAACATGTTTGTGCTATGGACTAAGAAATGTAATTTGTTGCCATTAGTATATGGTGGTGATGTGTGTGTTGGGACACTTCATCCTCCTTACAAGGTTTTTTTTCCCTCGAGCATGTGTACACACTCTTATAAGTGTAAGTGACCTTATTATGTCACCTCACTTGTACTTCACTTAAACTCACTTCTCTCCATCTCTACTTGTTTTTGCTGCATCTATGTGTGTGTTGCTACCTTGGTCTCCACACCTACAATTGGGTTCCCTAGGCCCGCACCCCCTCATCATCTTCTCCTTAAGATGCTCTTTTAATTGTCTTAGGTTGAGCTATCCTCTTAGTGTGGTGTTAACTACATTTTGGGCCTTTTTTGGGTGAATTTCGGCCATTTTTAGGCATGTTTCGAGGCTCGTTCGCATGCTATAAGGTTTTCATAGACATCCTGAGGGAGTGTTAGTTTGAATTGTCTTTGTTTATTATTAGGTTTTGTGCACTACACAGAGTAGCATACATTTGGTATACACATAGGGCCATTATCATCATTGACATCACATCTTTGCGCTCATCATCATCTTATCATCTTTGACATCATTCGTCATCATTATCATCAATTTCTACATTCTTGTTGCTAGTAATATTTCTACACTCTACACTTCTCCATTTTTCATACATTATGCAAGTTTGTCTATCATCAATGATCTATTGGTGGTATCCATCTCGGTTGCATTTAGTGGGCATCAACAATATGTGCAAATAGTTGGGACATTTGCCTTTTATGTTAGAGGTTCATTATTTGCAAGCTCAAATGGTAGGCAGTGATGTATTTGGGATGATTTCTATTGAGGATAAGCTTGACAGGAAAAACTACCCATTGTGATCCTATATGATGCGCCAATTTCAAAAGAGATTTAAAATGTTGTTATTAGCATTGAGGCATGCCCTGTCTCATGAGCACTGTACTTTGGATGGTGATACTAGTTCAGATGTAACTGTGGCATTTGTCTCCGCACCTCACAACAATGGAAAAAGCCAGGTGGGATAGTAGAGATGCATAGGCACATGTATTAGTGGAACTTTCCACGAAAAGGAGTATTATTCCTCGTATTCTCTCATGTAAAACTGCCAAGCGAGCTTGGGATGCATTTGCTGCACTTTACTAGGTGCATATCGAAGCATGAGTGGCCTACTTGTGTCAAGAAGTTAGAATCAAGCATATGGATGAGGGAGACTTAATGGATGAGTTACACATAAGGATCAAAGATCTCAAAGAGTACCTTGTATGTATTGATGAGGCCTACCTAGAAAATTCATTGGTGTCTATGTTCTCACAGCTTTACTGGATTTATACGAGAATTTTATATCCACACTTTGCTCATGATGATGAAGGGTAACCCCAATGCCCTTACATTTGTTGAGCTGGTTTCCGTGATCTACCACCTAAAAAGCTAAAGGAAAAGTCTTTTCTTAGGGTGCTATATATCAAAGGTAGAAGTAACCCAATCTTCTAGCAATGTAAGGTTCCCCCTTTTCCTAAATAGGGGAAACCATAAGATAGTCTACTAAGTCTAACTCGAGAAAAATTTCCTACTCGTCCGACACCTTGACCATGTAAAGATACAATGATACGATTAATAGGTAAGACCTAGTTCTATCCCGCAAGGGGAGCGTGGCCTTCTAAATAACTCTTAAAATCAAATCACTCATAGAGTGACTGACCTTAAATCGGGCAACCTCTATTCTTGATTCCTAGAAACAACGCTTTTTTCCGCATCTATGCAAGGCACAACCCGATGCAAGGCACAACCCGCTGGCCTAGTCCTCTAGAGTAAAGTTGCCCAAGAACCTACTTAACTAACGTAGAACTTTCAATTAATCTAATAATGTGGAAAGTTACCCGACTAATCGAGTCCACCTGTCCATAGGATGGTGGCGTCAGGGCATTCCATCCTCCTACTTTCCACCCAACTCATGCATCAATTTTGTTTTCTAATTAGTCCTACCACGCTGTGCAACATATATAGACAAGTTCCTTAATTAATGACCTTACACATTGTTCCTTTAAACAGCCTTTAACAATAATACAACACCACTAACAAACAAGGGATTTCAAAAAAAAAAGATACAATGTTCAAAATTATCCGTAGCCATATCCAGGCTCTCTTATTCCTTTACTTTATTCTGCCAATGATCTAGAATTCGGCCTGCCAGCCTCTATAGACTGGGCAATCCCTATGGGACCATACACCTCGTCGGACAGGACTCAAGCTGGCCTGTCGCCCTCTTAGGCTCCATCGCTTGATCCTCCCGCTCCTCAGAGGGATGTCTACACGCTAGGGTGGACTTATTCATTGCACTAGCTGTTATGGGAATATATTTTAAGCCCTCTTAAAAATATTATTCTACCCTCTTAGATAATTCGGGGATGCTTGGATTATCTTTGTGTCATACCAAATTATGTTAATATCATGGGTGATACCATTATAAATATTAATACGTTTGGTGGATATTGACGTATACTTGGGGTCTCCAATGTTTGTTTTAGTTGGTTCGTATATAGGGGTGATTCCCGCCTGTGGGGCAAACATGTGTGTGATGATGGTTTGTATGCTTATGAAATATTTATTTCATAAATTTATTGTTGGTTATTTTATAGGTGAAGAGAATTCCAAGAATTGAAGAGAAGTTGCACAAATTTAATACTTGGCACACCATTTTGTAAACAAGCTTTGTATATACATGTGCTAGCTTGTGCAAATTTTGATTTATTTTGTAAAAGCCCTAGTTTATCAAGCATAGACTTGATCTTTAATATTTGGAAAAGCGTGATATGCTTCAAACCCAAGACTCAATTTATGGGCACTCTATTTTTGAAGATAAGAGAGTGTCGTGCAAGAAAAGCACCCTTTTTGTATTTTTGGAGGCTATGGCCTAAATTGGAATAAAGTATCTCGTAAATACTTATGCGTGGGAGAAAATTAGGCCATACACACATGAGGGGGAATAATTGCACCCAATCTTGGAGCAGAATCTTTGTGAGCTAAGTATTTTATTTGTTTTTTTTGAATATTTTGGTCATGATCATCTGATGTTTGATGAATTGTTTAAATTTAAATCAATTCTTGTAATTTATTTGATTTTTATCTCCCTAGAAATTTAGATCCGTGACAGTGGTATCAGAGCTAGACCTAGGGAGAAGGGGATAAGAATTGTGTGCAACCAAGGGACTTAGTTAATTAGATTGATTTTTCTTTATTCATTCCCTTTTCTATCCACGGTGGCCAGATGGGTTATTACCTCCAAGGGATTTTTTTTTCTCAAATTAACCCGACGGGTAGCACTGCACGAATTCAAGGAGAAGGCGGGGGGCTGATCTGCGCCGGTTATTTAACCAAAGCTTTGTTAGCTTTTTAATAAAGAAAGCTTTAATAAAACAAGCCTTATATATATATATATATATATATATATATATATATATATATATATATATATAAAACCCACATCTACCTCTGTTTCTATCCCTGTTGGCCAAATTCTAGAAGAGAAAACTTCCTAGTTTCTCTTAAAGCAAGTTTCTAAAAATTAAACTTGCTAATAGGCTTTAAAATTTTATAAAGCCTATTCTCATCGCTTGAAAAGAGAACATTTCAAGAGAACTTATCACTTTCCACAAAAGGCGACAATTCAAAAAACATTAGAAAAATCTCAAATCTTTAGGACGGAATCAAACCCATCATTTCGTGATGACTGATTCATAAGCTAAACTCTCCCTCTTAATTTAGTTGCAATGTTTGATTTACCCATTCCGCCCACTGTACAAGAACAAATCTTAGCGCTTCAAGAACAAATTGCTAGTGAACGAGAACTCCAACGCAAATTAGAGCGTCAAGTCAAGCGTACCAAACGTAAACACGATGCTTCTAATTCTTCCAACGCAGATGAGGAGGAAAGTGATCATGTTAGACACAATGTTAAAGCTACATTGTGTGCTCAAAACTCTAAGAAAGACTCACGAATCAGCCGAAAGGCATTTACTTTCCAAAATTATGATGGCAAGAAGGATGCATGAGTTCTCATTGCTTGGATTATCCAACTAGATAACTATTTCTCTAGAAGTTCTCCAAAAAAGATAAAATTAAATGTGCTTGTAATCATTTGATAAAAAATGTAGCTTTATGTGGTGGAACGTGATTAAGTAAGGTAAACATCGACCTTCAACATGGAAAGAGTTTCAGAAACTCTTAAAGAAACATTTTCTACCATCGCAGTACAAAGCTAAAGCATGTTAACGATGGGATACTCTACGCCAGATTGATAAAGAGAATGTCAAAGCTTATATCGACAAATTTTGGGATATTCTTTTACAAGTTCAAGTAATTGAAAAAATTAAGGAAAAAGAGCAACGCAGAAAATTCATTGCAAGACTTAAGTCTACCATTAGGGCTGATGCTAACATGTTTCATCCACATGACCTTAGCACTTCTATGGACCTTGCCCTAAATTCTGAACGTAAAACAACTATATCTCGATATTTCAAGATGCAGGATAAATCTTTTATAAAATCTACAAAATCTTCTTTCTCTTCTAGTACTTTTGATAAATCCAGGATGTAAAAGGATGAAGATATGGCTAAAGGAGGTATTCAGAAGGACAACAACAGTAAAGCTTCAAATGGACAACCAAAGAATTGAATCTTTAGATGCCACATCGTCATAAGAAAGGACACCTCGCACAAGATTGCCCTGACAAAAAGAAGAATTCCACATTGATGGCTCGACTCAACGTTATCAAAGGATACGACGAAGATTCTTTCAAACAAGAGGGTAACTCTGATCCCCACTATTCAGATTAAGGTAAGTTTTCAATTCATGCTTTATTGAAAATTCAAGGAAAAATAAATTACCAAGACCTGGTCCAGAAGACCATAAAATTGAAATAATTCCTGGTAGCTCACCGCCATATGTAAAGCTCCTTATAGAGTTAACATGTGGAGGAAATGCATCAACCACCATACATGGGTCATCGAGTTGTTTCAACAACCTTACAATTAGTATCCAAGGAATTCTTTTGGCCTCATCTCAAACAAGATATAGCAAAATTTATGGCTGAATGTTCTGTTTGTCAAAAGATTAAAAGCTACAAAGGTAAACCCAAGGACTCCTTACCCTCCTACCAATTCCTAATGATACTTGGGAACAAATATCCATGGACTTCATCACAGGTTTGCCTACTACATTGAGTCATAATGATATGATTTGGATAACAATTGACGGTTTGAGTAAGCAAGCATACTTCTTATCTTGTAAGAAAACTTTAACTTCTCAACAAGCCGCAAATATGTTTATCAAACAAATCTTTGTACATCACGGCTTGCCAAAAGTCATTGTTTCTAACAGAGATTCAAGATTTTGTAGTAGTTTTTGGATCACATTATTCTCCAACTTAGGCATTAAAGTAGATTTCTCAATAGCTTTCCATCCAAAAACAAATGGACAAACTGAGGTTACTAGCAACACTATCTTAGATCTACTTAGAGCCTATGTTGCCCAACAACCTAATGGGATAAGTACATTCATCTTCTCCAATTTGCTTACAATAATACTCCTCATTCGGCTCTACTAGTTGAGCACCTTTTGAAAATATATATGGAAAACTTTTGCCTATTCCCGGCAACTAGACTTTCTCACAAAATCGAAGTTGCTGATCAATTCCCTATTGATTTTACGACCATTCTGAATGAAGTAAAACATTCCATTACTCATGCTCAAGAAAAGTATATTAAGCAATCAAATCGTAAATGTAAAGCTATATCCTTTGAACTTGGAGACTATACACACTTTTGAAAATTAAAAAACGTCGACTTAAAAGTGTTGAAAAATTCCCAACTGTTAAACTTGCACCAAAATTTTATGGACCTTTTAAAGTGATCCACAAAATTAATGATGTTGCATATAAACTTGAATTACCTTCTCATTGGCACATTCACAATTCATTTCATGTCAGCTTATTAAAACCTTTCAAAGAACAACTTCCCACTCATCCAGTATACGAAGAACCACCTCTCTTATTGAAGACGACCAAGAAATCTTACTCCCAAATACCATCATTGACCATCAAATTACACCAACTCATACTAGAAACCAATATAGCAAATATTAAATAACTTTCAAAAATCATCCTCGTGAAGATGCAAGATGGGTGCTTGAGAAATATTTTCATGCTTTCCCTGAGATCCTCCATTCTTTTCAACAAACCGACAATTGAGGGCAATTGCAAACTCAAGCAAGAGGAGATGTTATGGAAATATATTTTAAGCCCTCTTAAAAATATTATTCTACTCTCTTAAATAATTCAGGGATGCTTGGATTATCTTTGCGTCATGCCAAATTATGTTAATATCATGGGTGATACCATTATAAATATTAATATGTTTGGTGGATATTGACGTATGCTTGGGGTCTCCAATGTTTGTTTCAGTTGGTTCGTATGTAGGGGTGATTCTCGGGTTACTTACTCTTGGCAAACATGTGTGTGATGATGGTTTGTATGCTTATGGAATATTTATTTCACCAATTTATTGTTGGTTATTTTATAGGTGAGAAGTCGCACAAATTTATTACTTGGCACACTATTTTGTAAACAAGCTTTGTATATACATGTGCTAGCTTGTGCACATTTTGATTTATTTTGTAAAAGCCCTAGTTTATCAAGCATAGAATTGATATTTAATATTTGGTAAAGCGTGATATGCTTTAAACCCAAGCCTCAATTTATGGGCACTCTATTTTTGAAGATAAGAGAGTGTCGTGCAAAAAAGCACCCTTTTTGTATTTTTGGAGACTATGGCCTAAATTGGAATAAAGTATCTCGTAAATACTCATGTGTGGGGGAAAATTAGGCCATACACACATGAGGAGGGATGGTTGCACCCAATCTTGGAGCATAATCTTTGTGAGCTAAGTATTTTATTTATTTATTTTTTGAATATTTTGGTCATGACCATGTGATGTTTGATGAATTGTTTGAATTTAAATCAATTCTTGCAATTTATTTGATTTCTATCTCCCTAGAAATTTAAAAATTGATTTGACTCGCTGAACTAAGCAGCATCATAATACTCACCTACACCGACGAATCTCATCTTTCCAACGATAGGAGGAATACCTTGGGCCAACTCTGGGCCTTGCTAACGTCGCCGCTCGGCTACACAGCATGGAAATGGGGTCAACATTAAGGTAGGGAGAAGATGTATCTGTACTTTTAACTTAGTCAAGATAACAACACAATTGCTTAACTAAACCATAGGATACAAGTGACAACATCATTTTCTCGAGAAAGCAACGATTTCACAAAAAATTTGGTATTTTTTCAAAGCAAGGAAAAGTAGCAACTTCTTTCTTATAATTAATGTTAACATTAAAAGTCAATCAAAAAACCTCTTTTTTAAACGATTATTAAGCTAACATGGCCATTAGTTCATTGTGGAATTCCCAAAGGGAGAGTTGGTGGGGCCGCATCCGAGGCATTCTCTCTAGGGTCGTTGTTGTGCACGTTTCTCGAGGCAATACTTTGGCGTCTTCGAGGAGGAGGAGCCATTCTATTCACCTTCTCATAGCCCATGTTGCCGCAAACTTAACGCTTCAATTGGATCACAAATCAGAGATCCTTTTCTCACTTCATGAGCATAAAACTCCTATGTGGGAAGATGTCCTTAAAATGGGGGTTCTCCCTTAAGTCTATTCACATAGGGGGGACCGCCGGGGGGGAAGGCATGGGGAGAGCAGCTAAGGACACCCTCTACTCAACACAAGGGTGAGACAATGATAATTTTTTTGCAGAGCTTACTTGGAGGTGCGCTAAAAAGGCTTGCTGAGAGAGAGGGGCTGCAGAGGGCTATTGGGTATAGTCCCGCACAGAGTGTCGGGTGGTTGTTGGGTGTAGTCTCTACACAGAATGTTGGGTACGAGCAGCATAGGGTCTCGAGGTATCGACCATGGGGGTGCTGGGGGGTTTATATAGGGGCTGGTACGGGGTACAAGTGTAGGGAAACGGAGAGCAAAGTGGGGTGAAAAGGATGGTGTACGGTGAAAGTACACCGGTCTGTGGCCGCATGAGTTTGGGGAAAGGGATGGTGCCTGTACGTGGACAAAAGATGCGGTATGCATGTACCTTCCGGGTTAGTGGCCGCATAGGTGTCCATGTGACTAGTGGGGACCGTAAGTTAGGGTGGTCGCCTTTGGTCCTTATGCGGCCGTTATACGGGCGCCTAGGTATGGGAACATCATCTTTTTGGGATGGGGACCCCTTTTTTGGGGCGTCGGTCTCTCGATATGCGTGCCGGTACGCCTTGCAGAGCTGAAAATTTTTTTTCGACAAAAATGTTTGGGGTGTTTCCCTGGTTGTGGGGGTGCAGACTATTCGTCAATCGGATACCCAGTCATGCATTTATTAAGGTCTGAAGTTTACTATATTTTAATTGAAAATAACTAAAAATTTACGTAGAGGCTTGATCCAGTGTCTATTTTGAGTACTGTAAAATCCTATATTAGGGTAAAATCATGCGTAGATTCTAAATTTGGACTTAAAATTTTAAGATTCCAAGTGGAAATAGCTCGATTATTAAAATTGATGATTTTACATCATAAAAAGACCATAAATTCATCTATCAAATGGGCGTATATTATTATTGAAGATGGGCATGTTACAAGCAAGGATGCCGATAAGGGGGTAATAAGCCTAAGAAGAAAGGGAAATATAAAAATTCCCAGAAGCCATGCCATTATATCAATAAATGTAGAAAAAGGTTGGAGAAGGCGAAGAAGAAAGAGCCAGGCATGGTTGTGTGTGGCTGATGTATTAGCACCAAGTGTTGAAAAGAAGAAGTCATCAAAGTATGCATAGAATGATTGGGCATTCATTATACACTACAGTTATGACTCTTCTCATGATGTATGCATGTCAATGGCATATCGGCATGTATGGTATTTTAATAATGGTTCTACTAAGCACATTACTTCTCAATCATGACATATCAGCATGTATGGTATTTTGATAGTGGTGCTTCTTAGTGTGATTTGTTTTCCTCCCTTGAGTTTGCTCTCCTCAAAACGAGGCATAGTCACATGTGCACACAACTTCTCATATTTAGTAAAAGGAGTTGGTAAGGTTGTGTTCACATTCACATGCAAGACAACTCTTTATATCCAGTGAAAAGAGTTGGTAAGGTTGTGCTCACATTCACGTGTGCAAACAACTCTTTATATCCAATGAAAAGAGTTGGTAAGGTTATGCTCACTACTGCAAATGGGGGGACAATCACTCTCTCTCATGTCTGCATTAAAAAAAACTTGCTATTAGTCTCTACCATTGCTAGGGTAGGCCCGATGGACAGATTTGTTGATGATGAGTGCTGGCAATTCATGACTGGAGTGATGTAGACATCAATGTGGTATCTGGAACTCTAAGCCATGAGCTTTATAACTTGGACATGTTTGAGAGATTGACACATAATTCTTGTTCAATTTCTTGCCACATATGCTATGAGTAACATAGAGCTATGACATGCCAATTAGCAACAATTCAAGCTCTAGACACAAAAATATACTTCCATGCAAAAACTCAAAATTTAAAATGTGATATATAAGACAATTTAAAAAAAATGACACTTGGTATTTGGCTTATGGAAAAAAAGGCCATTGGTATAAAGTGGTTTATAAGCTTAAGCGTAAAGTGGATGGTAACATTGACCACTACTATAAAGCACGGCTTATTGAAAAGGGTTATACTTAGGAAAAGGGCATAGATTATGATGAGACCTTTGCACCAATGTCTTGTATTACTACAACCAGTGTATTATTGCACTGGCAACACATTATGTAGCTCAGATGCCTTTTGGCAGATCTTGGTGTTAGACAATAGTTCCTTGCCTCCACCTTCACCGATAGTAGCCATAGCGTATTAGCCATTACAAGGAACCCAATGTTTCATGCTCGCACGAAGCACATTGAGGTGCATTATCATTATGTCAGGGAGAGGCTCATTGGAGGAGGGATTAGACTCGATTATATCTCTACACATGACAACATGACATATATGTTCATGAAGGCTCTCTCATGAAAGAAGTCTGAAGCTTTTCTCAAAGCTTTGGGCTTATTGCCATTTAGGATTGATTAGCCAGATGATGATTCCTATATATGTTTACATCATCACTACAGGAGAGGTTTGTAGCCATTTATATGATAGTGATGTGTAGACGTAGGCTAAATAATGGATGGGGGCACTTTTTTCCTCTAAGAGTGTGTACACTCTTATAAGTATGTATAAGTGACATTATGTAACTTCACTTGTACTTTACTTATACTCATCAATGTACTTTGAGTGTTGTGCTTCTCTCCATCTCCACTTGATTGCTATATCTCTCTCTCTCTGTGTGTGTGTGTTGCTACCATTGGTTTTTGCTCCAACACAATCATGTTTAACATGTTTGTGGACCCTAATGTAAGGAATCACATGGAAAAAGAAGCAATGCAACATGATAAAAACTTTTATTTTTTTACAAGATCATTCAACATGTACTAATTAAATATGATCATTCAATATGTACTAATTAAATATGACCATTCAACATGTATCAGTTATATCCATTTGTTAGAAGATCATTCAACATTATTAAATAATATTTTAAATTATATCCATTTTATGGTGAATCAGCCTATGTAAAAATCACTAAAGATTAATGTTTGAAGACCATCATACAATAGCTCTGAGTTTAATGGATTGGTTCTTTTTTTATATTAGAAATAGAGAAATTTATGAAGTATGCTCACACTGTGTTTGAACAGTAGTTGTGGCCCAACATTACACACCCCCCCAGTTACTTCATCAATTACTTCTCTCCTTCACTGAAGTATAGTTTTTAGTAGTAACACTTGATTGTACATTTCTTTGAATATTTTTTTTTGGGAAATTTAACATTTAGAAAATGTAGATTAGTTTAAACAAAAAGTTTATAAAAAATGCATACGTTATGGGTTGAGAAAATTACCAATATAAAAAATCTTTCCTTGAAACTTTCAAAAATGGCTACCCAATCATGCTTTTGTCCCTAACTAAATAGAAGAGCTTTTGGATGTTAGAGAAAAGCCTCTCAGAAATAGAATTCTAATGGAGTATCTAGTTAAGTGGAATTTTTTCCCAATTGAAGATGCCACTTAGCAGAAAGAGGAAGAATTGATTAAGGACTATCCCCAGTTTGTGGGACATCTCAGTTCTTCAAGTGGTGGAGAATGTAAAATCCCTCTTTCTATGTAATAAATTAACATAGGAAGATCTATGATTGAGAAGTGGGGGAGAATGTAAGCCCATCCCTCTTCCTATGTAATACATTAACATAGGAAGATCTATGAGACGATGAAGTGTTACAATGTATTCATGAAGGGACTTTAGGATGTAATTAAAGTAAAAACTCTTTCTAATTATTAGAGTACTAGCCCTCTCTTTTGCCGATAGGGATCGATGTGTCTCCTCCTTTAGAGAGAGAGAGAGAGAGAGAGAGAGAGAGAGATGAGAGGCTCACATAATAGAGTTACATAAAGTCCCAATTTATCTAAAAACTTCTATCTAAAAAATACCCATTTCCACACTCCAAAAAACATCTTAAGAAGTAAAATGAAGCTTAATTATTAATGTTGGATTTCATAGAAGACAAGGGTATGTGAGGAGAATGACATATAAATAAGTGCAACAAGGTAAAATGGAGGAAAGTGTGGAGTCTAGCATGTCCATTTGGAGGGTAGACGTAACACCCAAGTATTAAAAAATATCATTAAATTATGTGATTAGATGGACTTAGATTAATGATTAGATTTACACATAAATTAATAATTACGACCTTGTGGAACTAGATCTAGAGAGAGAATGAGAGAGCGTATATGTTTTATCTAGCTTCTTTACTATGACTACATATATCAAAGAGTGGATGTGTTGTTAGGACCTTATAAATCATGATTTTTTAATTAAATAACATTTATATATACAAATTATGTCCCAATGTGCTTTGATAGAATGTAGCTTGTAGCAGCTAAAGAGGATAAAATAATGCTAAGGTTGTCTTCTCTTTGCTCTTAACATCTTTTATTGAGCTTTGCATAGTGTGTGCATCCTTTGTTGAGCTTTGCATAGTGTTTGCATCCTTGACCTTATCTTGCTCATTTTCTTTCTCCTTCTCCTTCTCCTTCTCCTTCTCCTTCTCTTGCACAATCTCCTTGCCCTTATTCTTTTGATCTTTCAATAACTCTTGTACATTTTGTTTTTCCTTAGCTTTCTCACTTTTCCCATCCTCCTTAGAATCTATGCTTGAGTGTGTAATATGAGGTGAACGTGCATGATGGGAAGCATGATAAACACTCTTAGCCACAATGTATCGCTCAAATGCTCTAAGTAGGAACCTTGGAATCAAGAAACAAAATAGGTTGATGCTGCAGTATACAAAGTTGGCCACAGCTAACCATGTTCCAAACCACATCCACAATGTATCCTGCAATAAAGAGAACACGTAAACATGACAAAGTTGTCTATTTTAAAAAAAAGTTTGGCGACTAATCTACTATTTTTTTATTACAACCCGGATATGTTGGTTACAACACATACCCACCATTCGGCAAGTTACAAAGACGTCTCCATCGTAGCCAGCACAATTTGAGCCCATAACCTTGGAAATAATACAATCGTTGGTTGTGGGGAATAACACAATCGTTCTATCCAATCGTTCTATCCACTGAACTGCTACCGTGTTGACAAAGTTATCTATTTTAGAGGGATGGCATATAAAGAGTGTGGAACCCCTCAATCTCATAGAGAAAATCAAATAACCATCCTAGAGAGACAACAAATGCCAAAAACCATTTTTGAGGCAAGGAAGTTGTTTGTTTTGGATGGAAAGGTCATATATAGAATCTGGACCAGCCCCTCAATTTCATTAGATAAAATCAAATATCTATCTCAGAGAGACAATAAATGGCAACCATTTTTGAGGCAAGATATCACCTTCTATGAGGTGCCCATTTAGGGCTAAAATTTGATGGTTGACCCCAACCTTCAATTAAAAGGCCAAATTTTACTTTGACCTTAGCTAGCCTTCAAATTTAGATAAATATATATATTTTTAAAAAATTATGATCTATGGCCTTCTACCTGCAGCCAATTTTAGAAGAGGGGGGCCTTCTCTAGAAGGCTTGAAGGGCTTTTTTGCCCAATTTTAGAAGAGGCCTTCTCTAGAAGGCTTGGAGGGCTGTTTTGCCCTTTGAAGGCTGCAAATTTGAGGCACTCGTCCCATTAGAAGTAAAAAGGGACACACATGAGGTCTTTTTCAAGTGGTTCTTGATGAGGTCTGAGTTAATCCTATGGCATTTGTAAAAGGTGGATTGTTGTATATGTGGTTGGATAGTATATATCTATAATTATATTTAAAAAAGAAGAAATAAAAAAAGGGGCAAAATGTTTCTACACTTAATGTATGGATGGGTTATTTTTTCCTTTAATAAGAGGACAAAGGTGATTTTAGGCCAATGATATATTTGAGCCGGCCATATTTGTCTTTTTGACAAATGTAGGGGGGGTGAGACCAAGCCACCTCCTGTAGGGGGCATTTTTAAAAGTGATCTCACCCCTGGAGATGGCAATACTAACAAAATTACCCCGTTGAAATGTATCCTAAATGGTGATGTTATGCACAAAAATATTGGTAAGGGGAAAAAAAGATCAAACGAAAATGAAAGTTGTGCATACTATGCAAGGTTTAGAGGAGGCTACACTTGGAGGGAAAGATAGAGAGAGGGAGGAGAAGAAGAAGAAGAAGAAGAAGCTCTTTTAAAATCCTAGGAACAATCTCAAGAGACCAAATATAATCTATCCGACCGGAGTAAGAGAGAGGGGAAAAAAAAGATCAGACGAAAATGAACGTTGTGCATATTATGCAAGGTTTAGAGGAGGCTACACTTGGAGGGAGAGAGAGAGAGAAGAAGAAGAAGAAGAAAAAGAAGCTCTTTTAAAGTCCTAGGAACAATCCCAAGAGACCAAATATGATCTATCCGACGAGAGTGAGAGGAATATTTGCCTGTGCATTTGGTCGAGCGGAATAAGAAGGAGTGTCGGCGGAGAAGGCTTCGACCATCCAATCAGAGAGCGTGAAGAGGCGTCTCGTGGAGTAGAGGAGCGTGAGGATGACGCGGACGGGCGGAGAGAGGAGGGACTGGCCGCTGATGAAGAGCTCGCTAAGCATTTGCGCAGAGAGGAGGAAGAGATGGGGTGTGGCTGCCCTCACAGCCCCTTGATCCCCTCTAGAGAATCCCCCCAGCACATAGGCAAGGGGTAGGAAGAAGCCCACCACGGTGCCCAAAACCACATACAGCTGAAACCTCCTGCTTCCATGGAAGACCTCCATGCGAGACGCCTCCATGGGGTAGCTTGGGAACACAAACCTTGACAGCAAGAAGGTGTAGATTGTTACAAAGATGGGGAAAGCCAGGTCCATGAGGGGAACCAGCCCGCTTGCAGAGAACACCACGATAAATGCAACCAGTTGGAGCTCGATGGAGTGCATGGAGCCCATCACTTCTCTTACTGTTGCTGTTGAATAAATCTCTGTGTCAAGCTCTACTGCTTCTGGTAATGGGCGTTGGATGGCGGTGGTGACTGGTGGAGGCGGCCTGCTGACGGCCAATGCGAGGCCAGACATGGCGGCGGCGTCAAGCTCTTCCGGGTGGCAAAGCAGGCTTCTTGCCTTCATTATCGCCACCGCCCTCCCCCTCTTACCCTCCATGGCTTTGTGCTTTCCTTGCCCTTCCCTCTGCGCATAGCTTCATTTCCAAGCAGAATCGCTTGTTTCCTACCTCCTCCTCCTCCTCCTCCACAGAAGAATATCCTCCTCACCAACCCCACGCTTTATTTTACTAGTTTTTAGTTAAGTGAACCCTTTAACACTTGTGCTTTAACCAACATGCCATCTCTCTTTTCTGTGGATTTTGAGAATTTCATAGAATATCCATTTCTCTTCAAATACTAATTGGAAAAAATATATCAAGTACCAAAACAGTATATCTTCCCATGTTCATCATTTTAATAGTGCTTTTTTTTGGGGGGGGGGGGTTGCTTAAGAAACACCTCCAATGATTTCTTTTAACACACTCCAAACACTGCATTTATACAAATCACTAGAATGTACATTCAAGGCATAAGTTATTTATACTTCTCTTCAAAATCAAGGATACTACAATATTCTTTAGGCACTTTTGGTAGTTCTGAAAATTCCAAATTTGCACTAAATGTGTTTTTTTTTCAAAGTTCATATCATATGTAGAGACATGTGCTAACTAAGCACACTCAAGTAATGTCACATCTTTTTGAATTTTTTTATTTGTGTCTTAATTTCTTTAAAATTTATAAATTACCCTAGAGTCATTGTTATGGATGAAGCAACTTTCAAGACTAAATTATAGGAGTAGTATAATTGTAATGTACTCCTTCTTAGAAATGACAAAGTATGTATAATCATAAGATTTGTCTAACTAAGGATGTACTCCTTCTTTTAGTAATGACAAAATGCCATGTAAGAAATCATTTCTACAAAATACAATGTGTTACATGTGTTATTCAATTTCTATGAGGTATGGATTGTTTAACACTAGTTTGGTAACAATATAGGACAAAAAAGTGTTCTTTCATCATAGGTTTTTGTTTAAAAATCATATCTCATGGAAAATAAGTGCACTCATAAATTCCTTTCCCCTAGGATAGATCTACATGACCAAGAAATCATATCTCCTAGAAAATAAGTGCACTCATGAATTCCTTTCCTATGATAGATCTACATGACCAAGAAATCATGGAAAAAATATAGACGTGAGCTAAAAAAATCATGAGTTCCTTCCTAGGATAGATTTACATGACTAAGAAATCATGGAAAAATAATAAAAGTGCACTCACGAATTCCATTCCTAGGATAGATCTACATGACTAAGAAAGCATCGGAAAAATATAAAAGTGAGTAAAAAATAACATTCATGATGTATCTTTGATACACTCCTACCTTTGTATAATGCCACAATAGCACGCAACCAGATGTGGAGCAAATGAATGCTCAAAAAGGTGCTACAAATCAGCCCATAGATCACCCTATTGTGAGCTAATTATGGATGATACAGTGGATGAGGAAAGGGTAGCCATACAGGCATCCAAGGGTATGCCAAAATGGCTAAAGCAGACATTGCAGGACTACAAATTCGCTACTCCTTTAACTAGCAAGACACATCTAAGTTCTCATCATGCATCTTATTCTTTTGTGGATCATGCCCTCATTGCCAATATATGCAATGAAGAAGAATCTATTTCCTTTGAGGAAGCACATGAAAATGATCATTGGCTGCAAGCCATGCATGATGAGTATGACTCATTTCTAAAAAATGACCCTTAGTATTTAGCAAATTTGTCTCATGGTAAAAAGGCCATTAGTACAAAGTGGATTTATAAGCTAAAGTATAAGGTTGATGGGGCAGCATTGACCGCTACAAGGCAAGGCTTGTTGCAAAGGGTTATGCTCAGAAGGGCATAGATTATGATGTACCCATCTCATATGACTACAATCAAGTGCATTATTGTATTGGCAGTGCATCATGGTTGGAATGTAGATCAGTTAGATATAAAGATTGCCTTCTTAAATGGTGACTTGCATGAGAAGGTTTATGTATCTTAGCCTCATGGTTTTGTTGAGAAAGGGGAAGGAATTTAACGTATGCATGATGTGAGGAGAAGACTTCAGCCTTTAAGGTTGAATTACATGTGTCATTTGAGTTGATAGATTTGGGCTCTTCATTACATTATTATTTAGGCATACAATTTATGTAGCGTGATAACGAGCATTGTGATGTTGTAGTTAAAGTTTATATACAGAGGCTGTTTACATTATTTGGTCTTGAAGACTATAATCCTATTGCTACACTAGTAGAGACAGGTACTAGGCTTAGTCTCCAAGATGCTTAACAATAAACTATTGGGTGCCTCATCTATCTATGTAATATGAGGCTAGACATTCACTTTGGGATCTCCGAGTTGAGCAGGTTTATGCATAGTTCTAGAAGCAAGCATTGGCTAAGCGATTATTCATATACCTATAAAGTACGCAATCCTTTGACTAATTCTATACTAAGAGAGGTGATGTTCAGCTATATACTTTTAGCGATTCCGATTGGGGGTCTAGTTTTGTCCAGTTTATGCTGGACTAGGATAATGCTTGGAGAGAAAATTTTGGGGGGGAAGGTACTTCAAATGAGATCAAGAAACTAATAGAAAATACACATGCATTGAAATTAACCCAATATAATTTAAATTAATACAAAATAGTATAATTAATCAAAATTAATCAAAAACATGATGAAATGATTAAAAAATGATATTTCCATACTTAGAGTGATGCAATTTTTTTTCCATAGATGCACCATTACATGTACACTAGTCCCTATAGGTTTTAGATGATTTACATCATAAATGTAATTTTACTAATTAGATTATTAATATTTGTAGGCCTTCTGATAGCTTGGAAAAATTTTAGAAAAGAGATCATTAAAAATCCAACCATTGGATTTGCAATTTTGACTAACCACCACATTCTACTAATGTCTCACTATCTACCACTCTTTTGATCTACAAGATTGAGCATTTTAAGTGGTAGCTATCGTGGGGGTACAAAAAGTGGCATATATTATAACACTTTAAAGACATTGAAATATTTAAGGAAAATAGGCAAATAGCTTAAAATTTTATCAAAAAATCAAGTTAAGCTTTATATTATGTGAAGATATAAGGTACAGTGGGAATCACATATATGAGTTTATATATGAAGATATTAGCATTTTATGGCCCATGAGTCCAAATTTGGGACATGGTGTATACATTGACTTTATACCTAAGGAAACGAGGAATTTTGACTATCTAATACTTAATCAGATTATGGAACTATATTCCCAACTTTGCATGTGATGTTCCAACAAAAGAACTTGAAAGAAAATTACAAGTTAGCTAGGAGAGATTATCCACTAAAGGTAAACATATGCCTGTTTTTTTACTATTTATAGGGTGCTTGAGTGGACAAAATTGGGCACCCTCATCCTGCAACCACCCTTGTGTTGGATGTTATGACATCACTAGTGGTATTTTTTTTCATCGTAGTGATTCATGCATATCATGGCTTAGCAAGAAGCAACTAATAGTGGCCACTTCGAGCTATGAGGCTGAGTATAAGGCAGTGTTTACATAGTGATTATGGAGTGTGTATGGCTCAGGTGCCTTTGGAAGATCTTGGTGTTAGAGATAGCAATCTCCCACCTCCATCTTCACTGCTGATAGCTACAATGCATTAGTTATTGTGAGGAACCCAGTGTTTCATGGTCGCATAAAGCACATTGAGGTGTATTATCATTATGTCAGGGAGAGACTCATTATAGAAGAGATTAACTTGGCTTATGTCTCTACACACAACAATGAGGCAGACATGTTCACAAAGGCTCTCTCACGAGAGAAGTTCAAAGATTTTTGCAAAGCTTTGGGCTTATTGCCATTTGGGGATTAATCAGCCACATGAACCCTATACATGTTCACATCATCACTATAGGGGGGGATTGATCAGCCCCGCCACATAAACCCTCTATATGTTCACATCATCACTATAGGGCATATTTGTAGCATTTATATGGTAGTGATGTGTGGACCTAGGATAATAATGGGTCAAGGTACTTTTTCCCTCCCTCCCTCCCTCCCTCCCTCCTCTCTCTCTCTCTCTCTCTCTCTCTCTCTCTCTCTCTCTCTCTCTCTCTCCACTAGTGTTGTAGAACCATATGAGCTGCCTTCATTATCCATCACTCCATTCTCACAAGTCATAGTGCTAGGACTCTTTTTTGCTAGACTGCTTGGTTTCTTGCACTTACCTATTTTCCCGCCTAACCATGTTTGGTATGCAACCCTGCTTTGTAATGTTCATGTGCGTCGGATTACCCACATGCAAATCTCAACCTTGCTGACCCTTTGGTGGCTTGGTACAAGGTAACAAGTCGATTTGCCTCCTCATCATTATCTTGACGGTTGAACTGTAGATGCCGCAACCACGAGAGGACCACGAAAATTTTGAGGTTGATATATGTACTTCAACCAATGAGAGCTATTATTATCTTCTATTATGATGGTTTACCGGATGAGTGGCATTTTCATTGTATTATTGCCCACTATATTGGAAACATGATGCATTAGTTTTTATGTAACTATTTCTTTGATAAATTTGCTATTGTAATGGGAGTTGGATTGGGAGATGCAATAGCAGTGGTATTGTGTTCTTCTCATGGCTTTTCAATGCTAAGACCTAAGCCAAGTTGCTCTCCCTGTGCTCTGCAAGAGTGCATTTAGTACATTATATAAGATTAATGTACTCTTGAATCCTTTACCAGCTCTAGCTAACATGCTTTGACTTTGCCAAGTTGGTTCGTGGGGCAAGACATCTAGGATTTCTCCTCAAATTCTTATAGGTGGAAAAAACTTCTTCAATGCATTGATCATTGAATTTCACTAAAATGGTTAAAATTTGAAAGTTTCTTACCCCAACTAGGTGATGGCTTCAATGAGTATATCTCACATTCCACCAACTTAACCAGCAATCCATGGTAGTAATATTTCCATCGGCAACCTTGCCATTCCCCCACCATGCTCTTATATACCTGTACTATGTTAGTGCATCATCTTCAGTTGTTGCATGGTGACACCATCTTCTACATAGAATCTTGTGCTGAGCTTGGAAATCTTGGATTTCTCCTCAAACTCCTATAGGTGGAAAAAACTTTTTCAATGCATTGGTCATTGAATTTCACTAAAATGGTTAAAATTTGAAAGTTGCTTACCCCAACTAGGTGAAAAATATTCATATTTTGGGGGACATCCCATGCAAAGAACCCATGACTACGCAATATTCATATTTTGGGCAACATCCCAGGCAGAGAACCCATGGCTATGGAATATTCATATTTTTGGGGGACATCTCGTGTAGAGAATCCTTGACTTATGCATAATGAAAAGATGATTTTGGAAGTTCAAAAAACTCCCCAATGCTTTGCTGATGAAGATTTGGCCTTTTTCATCGGTGTTGCCAAACGATGTGGACACTTCGGCTATCATTTCAGGCTTGGGGGCCAAGGCAGAGCACCAAGATTTTCTCAAATCGATAGTTGTAAGTGAAAAACCCCGAATTTTTGTCGATGTATAGTTGCTTCAATTTGATGAATGAGGCTCAATTTTGTGGAAGCCTCAAAATCTGTAGGTGTTGGATATCCAATTCAAAGAAGATCTCCATAGTTGAGAAAAGAAGATCTCCATAGTTGAGAAAAGCCCCAAATTTGCAAGTTACAGAAGCTTCAATTTTTCAATCTCTATGTAGAATCCCCAAATTTTTTCCAAAACTGCACTAAATTTTAATGAATGCAAAAGATATAATTAGTCAATTTTCACCTTATATGTGAAAGGCCTCAATTTCAATTTGGTGACAGGAGGCAAAAGTCATGGGTTGAAATAGATCTCTAGTATTTAGGCTCAATTTGGTCACCCTTTCGGCTTCATTTGCTAGTCCTATGTGATGGCTCTGATCTACTCTCTAGGTTTGTTTTCTACATATATGGTTGCTTTTGTTGTGCATTAATGGCTCCCTTATATATGGAATGCGGTTAGGCTATGTTAGATGCCCTAGAGCTGAGTGTTATGCTCCATGAAGGCTACCTAAAGATGATGACTTGTTCACCCTTTCGACTTCATTTGCTAGTCCTATGTGATGGCTCTGATCTACTCTCTAGGTTTGTTTTCTACATATATGGTTGCGTTAATGGCTCCCTTATATGGGATGCGGTTAGGCTATGTTAGATGCCCTAGAGCTGAGAGTTATGCTCCGTGAAGGCTACCTAAAGATGATGACCTGGTCACCCTCTATCTACAGAGCAAGTTAAGCTCTCTTTGGTCTACTCCCTCAGCCAAGAACTTTATTGCTCTACTAGATGCTCGTAGGATGAGAAAAACATATAGCTTAGGAGAAAAATGCAAAAAAGATAATGGGCTAGCAAAACAAGGTAAAAACATAGAGAGCTCATTAGAAAAAAAACGTAGAGAGCTCATGAGAAAAAAACACTAGAAAAGAAAATGCAGTTGTGAAGGCTCGATAATAGAGAAAAATGCAAGTGTGATGGTGGGTTCTTCACCTATGCTTTGATACCATGTTGGTATCAGATCTCATGCTATGGTGGGTGAAAGATGTCCATAATGTGAGTGTAGAAGCAGAAGTTGTTCAGATGTGATGGTGGGTTCTTCACCTATGATCTTATACCATGCTATGGTGGGTGAAAGATGTCCATAATGTGAGTGTAGGAGTAGAACTTGTGCAAAAAATATGGAGATGGAGGTTCAATCCATGAAGATGGTGCTGAGAGAGAGAGAGAGAGAGAGAAATAGATAAAGATGATTGTATTATTATAATACTTCCACCATGTACAATGACGTATATAGGCACCAAGGCCGTATCTTATGCTTTCTTAATAAGAGGGTGTTTACACACCATTGAACACACTTACTAGACTTCGAAATATCTAATAGCAATCACACTACTACTACAAACTCGATGATTCAAGATCCATGTAACATGGATCTTTTTGAATCTTCTACCACCAACTTTCACAAGGTATAATTTATCAAATAAAATATTAAGATTTACATTAAAATATTGGGAAGTGACAGATGTACCCTTGTACTCTCGACAACAAGGTGATTTGACCATAATCTTGTACTCTTGACAACAAGGTGATTTGACCATAATTCAAAACTCTTGACAACAAGGTGATTTGACCATAATTCAAAAATTTTCCACCTTACTTTTTATTTCCCCCTTTCCACATTTCCTCTTTTTCGATTCCCTCCTCTCCTCCTCCTCCCCCTCTCTCAGTTATTCCTACTCTTAATTTGAACAACTCCATCGTAGCTTTTTCTTTTCTTCTTCTTTGTTAGGAAAACATTTACAGGGATGTTGCTTTGCCTACTAGCCTTCAAGTCTTTATGATTCTAATTTTTTTTTATCATACCTTGTTAATGTTTATGTTAGTGATGGACCCCCTTGTGATCCTCTCTCCAGCTCTCTCTATTTAACCCCCTCACCCTCGTCCCCTCCTCGGAGACAGCCACTCGCTCCCCTCGCATGCAGCCACTCAACCCCCCCCTCAATTCGTCTCTTGGCCAAGCCCCTCCTGGCTCTCTCCGACTCACTCTCATTCTCTGAACCCTCTCTCATCCCCCCTCCTTACAACACACTCCCCCTTTGCGACTCTCCCTCACCCACTATCATCATGAACGATAGCCTCTTTCTCTCCCTCGCTTACCCCTTGTTAATTCCCTCCCTCTCACAATCTCACTCACCCTTCTTCTCTCCTTGCTAGTTCGTAGCCTCTTCCTCACTCCCACTCACCTTGTCTCATCAACCATACCCGCACACTCCACTTGTGCTCTCTTCCCTCATGGCCTTGGTCTCCATCGTCACTACTTATAGAACCCCACAGCTCTCTATCTCTCCAGTGTATTCGCCAACTTCACCCTTGCTTCTTGTAGTGGTTGGATATTCCCAGTGGGGGGGGGGGTTGGTGAAGGGTGCTTATGAGATGGACCCTGACTATTCTATGGGAGTGGAAAACCATTGTGAACCACCCATGATAGGTGTCACCCTCCCATCATTGTAGCTAGTCAAGACCCCCTACTAAGTGCTGAGTTCAGAAGATACCTAAATCCAAGAAGAAGGCATTCACTAGGTACTCCCATAAGTTGAGTGAGAGTAAGGGAAGAAAGTTATGAAGGTGGAGAAGATGGTGTAGTAGTCCCCTAGTCCAATGGCATGGATGCCGTGGAGCTTTAGAAGATGCCATGGCATTGTTGGCCATATTACCTTAGTCAAGACGAGCATCATATGTTTGATGTTTTTCTCTGAGGAGGCTTATTCACCCGCTCCTCACATACACCAAATCATACAAACCAAGTAGATTTGAACAAGTGTTTAGGCCTTACTGTGGAGCTCAAGATTTCTTACTGCTGTGCAGTAGTGGCATTACTACACAGAGAAGAACTTACTTACTGCAAGAAGACAAGATTGAGAAGTTGGAGATACGAGCGACTCAAGCAATCCATAAGTGACACTAGAGTGAAAACCGTATCCATCTTCCAGGGACTATTGGCTGATTTGCAAAGTCATGATGGGATTGCTGTTAAAGGTAGGAGAACTAAGAAGAGGAGAACTAACATTACTAGTACAAGTACTGTTGAAATATACAAGTGAATAGGGTGTGTGTGGGAACAAGCTCTTGGATAGAGGCTGTAAAAGAGGAGATGTAATTGTGAAAGAACCTGTGAAAAGGTGAGAAGAATCTACTGGGAGAGAATAATGGGTAGCATGAGGGAATTTAGGAGTGTGGAGATATTCTGGGAGATAATCAGGGAAAAGAGAAGAGGTGGAGAGAATCAGGCAAAAGGTGGAGATATTCAGGGAGTGAATCATGGAGAAATCAATGGGATTAGATGCTTGATGTAAACACTATAAATTGAGGCATAGCCCTAATGAGAATTTGCTGGTTTTTGAGTATCCATGCCTACATTAATCTATCTGCTAATTATTCACTAATTACGTCTTAATCATTTCTTAATCACTTTGTTAATCATGTTGATTCTAGTGTATGATCCACCCTAGCTCATCATTATGCTCAAATTTCAACATGGTATCAGAGCCATGCCTAGAATCAACCAGATTTATGAGCCCATTAGTGAATTAATCAAGATTAGTAAGATAATTAGCAAAAAAATCAATTTTTAGTGAGTTTTCACTCTTCCCCTTCACCCCCAGCCAGTGGAGGGTCTCTAGCACTTAGCATACTTCAAATTAGGTCTTGTGCTTCTAGCTTAAGCTAGCTAAGGTCCTTGGCTACCAGCCAATCTACTCCACGCAGCAAACCGCCGGCGGAAGCATCGATTTTTCGCTAATTAACAGGCGCCGTTTTTCTGCAGAAGAATGAAGATTGCTCTTTGCTCAGTTCAAATGTCTTCAATTCCTTTTAGCACAAAGGGTAATCAAGCATGCTCTACAAGCTGGTGAAGACAGAAATCAATTTCATCAAGTCTACAGAGAGATCAAAGCTCTTCATCAAATCTGCAGGTGACTTTGGTAAAACAGAGATTAAGCTTTCATTATTTGGTCAAATCTTGTGTTTCTTGGCTTAATCCTCTACTAGACTCATTGCTATTGATGCCTTTGAAAGCATTTGAGCTCATTTGAAGTGGAAGGCATCAGATCTGGGCTCCCCGCATACTCTGTTTTCTGCACACAAACCAGAGCATTAATTTGCTAATCAGTGATTAATCAGTGCTAATCACTGTACTTTGGTGCAATTGAGGGTTCAAATTAACCATTAGGTATTTGATACAGATCCCTAAAGCTTCAGATTACAAATCGGAGTTGGTTTGATACTCCAACCATCCCGTACAAATTGGTTACTCTCAATTTAATGTAATTTCTGGTGATTTTATGCTGATAAAATTGTTGTAATCATCTATTAAACACCAGATTGAGTTGTAAAAGGGTAGACACTACCCTTGAATCTTGAATTTGGATCAAGAGGTAAGACCCCCTTCACATCACCATGAATTCAGCACAGGAAATAGCCAAATTTAATGGAGAACAGTTTTATACATGGCAAACAAAAACCATGTATTTGCTGATGAGGAAAAATCTGTGGGGATTAGTTGAAGGGAGAGATGAATGCCCAGAGAGAGGGGAAAATGAGTGGAAGAGTAGGAATGAAAAAGCATTGGGGCTTATTGCACTCAGTTTAAATGATGAGATCATTCATCATATCACAGGGATACAGTGGGCAAAAGATGCATGGGATGAACTCAATAAATTATTTGGTACACAAGCAAAAAATTCCAAGATAAATCTATTAATGCAATTCTACAAACTGGACATGAAGGAAAGTGAACCTTTAATCACACACTTGAACAAATATAAAAGCATTAAGCAACAGCTGGCAGCTATTGGCAAAAAGGTAGAAGATGATGAAGCATTAGCTGTACTTTTGAAGAGTGTGGATAAAGGAGATTATGAAAACATTGTAGCAACACTAAAGAATGTACCTGAACTGAAGATACATGAGATAGAAGCAGCTCTACTAGAGCAAGAGAGCAGAGGCAAAGAGAAGAAAGAGCTCGACTCAACAGCAGGAGAGGAAAAAGCATTCTTCACCCGAGGAGGATTCTCTCGAGGACGAGGACGAGGAAGAGGCAGAGTAGGAGGGAGGACCTTCACTTGCCACAAATGTGGAAAGCCAGGACACATGGCGAGAGACTGCTACAGCAAACCCAGTGAAGAAGGAACGACATCGGCAAACTTCATGGAGGCTCCAAGAGAAGTGGAGTCGGATCATCTTTTCTGAGAGAGAGAGAGAGAGAGAACCCACAACCCAATGTAACCTGCCCCAATAAAGTAAAACCACCTCTGAGCCACCGATGATGTAGGCCAAGTGGTAGTTGTATGTGTGAGCACTTTAGTCAAGGTCGCGGGCACTTATAGTAGCCTTGGACACATAGAGAGAGAGTGTGTCAAGGACTATGGAGTTTAGGGACTTGAGGCACTGGTCGCGGGCTATCAAGTAAGAGGGAAACTTGATACAGGGTCCAGGTGTGTTAGGATTATTCACTTGAGGGGAGGTGTTGAAATATACAAGTGAATAGGGTGTGTGTGGGAACAAGCTCTTGGATAGAGGCTGTAAAAGAAGAGATGTAATTGTGAAAGAACCTGTGAAAAGGTGAGAAGAATCTACTGGGAGAGAATAATGGGTAGCATGAGGGAATTTAGGAGTGTGGAGATATTCTGGGAGATAATCAGGGAAAAGAGAAGAGGTGGAGAGAATCAGGCAAAAGGTGGAGATATTCAGGGAGTGAATCATGGAGAAATCAATGGGATTAGATGCTTGATGTAAACACTATAAATTGAGGCATAGCCCTAATGAGAATTTGCTGGTTTTTGAGTATCCATGCCTACATTAATCTATTTGCTAATTATTCACTAATTACGTCTTAATCATTTCTTAATCACTTTGTTAATCATGTTGATTCTAGTGTATGATCCACCCTAGCTCATCATTATGCTCAAATTTCAACAAGTACGAGATGGGGTGATGTGAGAAGATGAGGTAAAAGGTTGACTACGCCCAGGCAACACACAATGTGAATGTAGCTACTACTTGCATTCAGGTTAGCCGTCTTCATTTCTATTTGATACTGCAAGTTAATCTTAACTCAAAATATTTTTGAATTTTAGTTTAAACTGGCTTTGTTATTGGAAAGGAAGCTAAGTGATTTGTTTTGGCAAAGACTTGTGTTGATTGATGAAAAAATACAAAATGAGGTTTTCACCCTAGTTATTCGTCTTCGCTTGTGACCAAGTTTCCCATGGTTGGCCTACCCACCATTAGGATAGAACTTGATTCCTTCTAGGGGTTAATTTATACCTAGGTCTATGTGATTTCCCAAGGCCTAGGATTTGGCTTGAGAATGCAATTTCTCTCTTGAGTACTAGGACAAGATCTTAATTATTAGCCATTAATTAAAAGTAGGATTTTTTTATAGCACATTAGAGAGAAGTGGTCATTCTTCCTATAGAAATGTGACTGCCTTATATGGGATTCTTTATTTTGATTTCATAAAGATGTTGACAAAACATGGTCTCAAAATGTGAATGTTGATAATGATGAATTTATCAAGTAGGTAACCATTCCGACTAAATCAATTTGGGGCAACCATTCCGATGTAATCTATTTAGTGATCGGTCTGGGGCAACTAGGTACTCCCCACTTGGGGCAACCGCCGACTCTAGAAATACTTAGAGATCGGGGTAATTGCTTTCGTTAGGCAAGAGCAAATAAGAAAAAACACATACACTAACATTTCTTTGTTGCCACCGCACACTCCAATGCAACCATGCCATGCATCTGCATGCTTCCTTCTCTTTCTTCTTCACTTTCTTGTTCTTCCCTACACCCTACTCGTCTTTCTTCTCTTCTGTTTCTTCTGTTTCTTCTGTTTTCTTCTTCTTCTTCTTCTCTTTCCTTCCTTCCCATGAAGAAAAGCTTCAAAACAAGACTGAAAGAGAGGTGAAAAGGATAGTAACCAAGACTCGGGTTGAATTTCAGCTTTTAAATCGTAGCTCTATTGGTAATTTTGACCGCATGGTTAGCTCTAAGATGCCGGTTAAACCCGAGGACGCATGATGAAAGCACTCTTGGGCCACCGATGTGATGTTATCAAAGAAACCTGAAAAATGAAACCTCCAGAGGAAGCTAAAATCTTCGCTTTTATACCACTATTGTGTGTGTGTGTGTGTGTATGTATGTTACTCTTCTTCTACTCTTTCCTCCTGTCCCTTTGTTGGGTAGGGTGTTGGACTGAAAGAGACGAAGTTGGGTAGCAACCAAAACCCGGGCTAAATTTCAACTTCTAAAACGCAACTCCGTTGGCAATTCTGACCACACAGTTGGCTCCAAGACAAGGGTAAAACATCACGACACCTGCTCTGAAGGCACTCTCGGGCCGCCGCGAATATCACTGTATGATGTTGTCAAAGAAACCTGCAAACTAAAAAAGTGTGTGTGCAGAAACAAAAAACGAAACCTAAAGAGGAAGCTAAAATCCTTGCTTTTGTTCTTCTTCCTCAAGCTTTTTGGGTGCTTTTATAGTTTTGTTGATTTACTATGATGAAATATGCTCAAAAAATAAAAAAATTAGTGTTTTTTGAAAAATTTCTAGACCAATTTATGCTTTTTTCTCTTTAAAAAAAACAAGCCATTTTAAGGTTTTTTTTAAAGAAAACAGGCTTAAGTGCACATTTGCGCGATTTAGTGAACATTTTTCATGACTCGATGTTTGATATGTATCGATAGATTTTCCATCTTGGGATAATTCCGAAATAGAAACATCTTTAAGCCATCCTATTTTACCTGAGCTTGATTTAGATGGTTTTCCTCGACATGATTCTTCCAACATGAACGAGCCGGACTAGCGATCTTAAGATGGGCCAAAGCCATCTTGCTCTGTTTATTATCACCAGTAATATAAAAATATTCATCCATTGCATTCGCTAATTTCGGCCACATTAATTCTTTTGCCTGGGAAAGGTCCTTGATGAGATTCGTGCAGGGCTTCACGAACATCACTACCAAGTTCTTCCAATGGATGGGAAGATTTTCCCACTCAACTTATGATGATAATTCTAAAAAATATAATTTACATTCCAATAGGGAAGTCTAATCTCTTCTTCCACAAATAAGCAAATTTTTTTATAGTGAAGATATAAACATAGATGGGTTAACTTAGACAAATATTCGTCGAAGGAATACTAACTCCATCCTTTGATCCTGTATTCCTTTACTACTAAACCGAGTTTCTTAGTACAATCATGATTTAGATTTGAAGAATAGAAAGGAAGAATATCCAAGCTAATCTCGATAATAAAATTTTTCTCTTCATCAACCCAATGATGAGACTACATAAGAAGTTCTTAGTAAGGTTGTCCAAAGTAATGTTCTCTAAACTCGAGATAATACGTAGCCATCCTTGTCTTATTATTCATGATATACTAAAAAGCAATATTAATAGCTTGATATTTATAATTGATGATATGGTGTTGGGCCATATTGATCTGGTGCTGGGTCATATTGATCTGGTGCTGGGTCATTACTGCATCACACAACTATACATGTAATACTTAGAAATTAATCTCAATACTCAACAAAAGAGAAAGCTTTATTTGTATATCAATCTTATTTTTATACAACTGTCATCACAACCTTTAAGACACTTAGAGAAGAAATTCTAATTCTCAAGTACAAAAAATTAGAGCATAGCATAGACTTGCACAAATTAA
Organism: Cibotium barometz; assembly: GCF_041138505.1. Taxonomy (NCBI): domain Eukaryota; kingdom Viridiplantae; phylum Streptophyta; class Polypodiopsida; order Cyatheales; family Cibotiaceae; genus Cibotium; species Cibotium barometz. Next base: position 30,970,834 of record NC_141070.1, on the reverse strand, counting down.
AAGCATAAACCTTAATAAACAAAATAAAATAAATAAGAGAGCTAAAAAATAGAAAAAAGGTCACCATCGTTAACACAAGATTGGGTTGGATCTCCCTTGGATGAATGTGGCCCATCTTACTACTCACCTATATTTATATGCATTAAAAACTTGCTTTTCAAAAAGATAACTCCAAAAACAAAAGCTCAAGTACTTTTGAGTGTTTGAGCGTAAAAGCTCTTACAAAAATATAGCAAGCTACAAATATAAAGTCTTGGGGCCTACTAAAAGTATAAAATACTAATTGGTATATATAAAGGTTTGAGGCCTTAGCCTTACAAAAATATTAATGCTAAAATATGAAACCATAATAAGTGTTCACATGTCTTCCAAAAAATATCCTCAGGGTTGCTTCTAAAATATGAAACCATAATAAGTGTTCACATGTCTTCCAAAATATCCTCGGGGTGTTCACTATATGAAAACCATGTATATCATGTGTGTTTAAAACCTATTAGGTATGAGCAAAAGATGCTAAGGTCTACTCGTTTTTTATGAATCACATGAAGATCCAAGATATGTTGATACCTCATGTACCCTTTCTTCTTTCGAGGTAGGGAGGGATCTCACTGGTAAAGTAACACTCCAAGCTTTCTAAGAAGATTGCCTAATTAGGAGATAATCCTTATCTATTCGATATATGAATACATTAATGGCGTTGGGAGTCTTACCTCATATTTACCTATTATTTTCTTAGAAAGTACCTCACTAATTGGGTCCACCCTACCACCCACTTTCCAGATTGGAATATGATTATCTGTGTAGTTTTTTTAATTACTAAGCATGTTGTTAATACACATGCATCACATGACAAGGTTCCTTAATTTAATGCCCTTCCATAGGGAAAATTTAGACTCAAATTGGGCCCTTAAGGATTGCTACACATTCTCTCTCTGCAAAATGGGCTCACAGTGAAAATTTTACAAATCAACTCAAAAGTGAGCGGAGTTTAGACATTCAAGAAGTCCCCAAATTTGGTGATGACATGATACATTACATGCAAAATTTCCCATCATGCTATATATCATTGGAAAGGTCTCAAAGAGTACATTCCAAATGTCCAAACTCCACTCACTTCTTAGTTGATTTGCAAAAAATTCACCATGAGCCCATTTTTATAGAGAGAGAATGTGTAGCAATCTCAAAGGGCCCAATTTGAGTCCAAATTTTCCCCTAATGATTGGTTCCTTTATCCCTTAATGCCAATAAATCATTAAAAAATAACACATATATAATCATGAACTTGTATTACAACATAATCTAGAAAACATCCCTCAGCACACCGAGTTACATATAATCTAGGAATTGCGACCATTGTGGTAATAAATTATCACACATTAGTAAGGTGAAATGTCCCCTCACTCACCTTTACACTAACATGAAACCTATCAAGCTCGGGTTTGCAATTCCAAAAGGAACCCTCACCTTGCCTTGTGGTGGGTTAACTATTATAGGCAATTTCCCCAACTTTGTAAGTACTCAAGAGTTGTCCTAGACCAAACGCTTCGGAATGGTTATCCCGAGAGCATACGTCCCTTGGTTTATTTTAAAACAATTTTAGAGTATATTACCGATCTTGTCGTAATCTTGTATCCACATTTCATGAAACAATCCATGCAATAAACATTCTCACATAAGAAAAATAACCTTTCATATCTTTTCTTTATTTAGTTAAAACTTTCCTAGCTACAGTCCTTTCTTTATCAAAAACTTCTAGGAGTTGGTCCCAAGGTGGAGGCTAATAATCGCGGTTTACTGGGCAGGTGAGCCGGTCCTTTGCTTCCTTGGGAGTGATTTGCGGCTATACCGTCAACATGAGACATCCTCTAGGGATAGAGGCCAGATGCTTTCTTGTTTGAGTGTGGACCTCCTCTCAAGAGCGATAATTTCTTTGGTGGGAACCCTCTTGCTTTTAAAAGGAATACTCAACCACTAAACTATGAACACTTTTGATATATGAAGTGAGAATTAAATACTCAGTCTTATAGGGTTTGGATAAAAGGAATTAAATTTACAAGGGAAATTTTTCCTATACTATTCTACATGGGCAGAGGGAGAGGAAGCAATATGAGAGAGAGAGAGAGAGAGAGAGAGAGAGAGCGAGAGAGAGCGAGAGAGAGAGAGAGGGGGGGGAGGGGGTGGGGGAACGAGAGTGAGAGAGAGAGCGGGCGAGTGTGAGTGAGGGGTTGAGAGAGTAGGAGAAAAACCCGAGAGAGGAGTATGGGGGGAGAGAGGGAGCGGGAGAGAGAGCTGGTGAGGGTGAGTGAGGGGTTTAGAGAGTAGGAGAAAAATCTAGGAGAGAAGGTGTATGGAAGAGAGAGAGAGAGAGAGAGAGGGAGAGCAAGTGAGGGAGAGGGAGAGGGAACAAGAGAGAAGGGGGGAGTGAGAGAGAGAGAGAGAGAGAGAGAGGGAGAGCAAGTGAGGGAGAGGGAGAGGGAACAAGAGAGAGGGGGGGAGCGAGAGAGAGTGAGAGAGAGAGGGGGGAACAAGAGTGAGAGAGAGAGTGGGTGAAGGTGAGTGCAGGGTTAAGAGACCAAGAGAAAAACCCGAGAGAGAGAGAGAGAGAGAGAGAGAGAGAGAGAGAGAGAGAGAGAGAGAGAGAGAGAGAGAGAGAGAGAGAGAGAGAGAGAGGGAACAAGAGTGAAAGAGAGTGGGTGAGGGCAAGGGAGTGAGAATGAACGAGAGTGTGGGTGAGGGAGAGGCTATGAGGGAGTGAGAGCCAGCGAGTGAGGGAGAGGGAGCAAGAGTGGGTGAGGGAGAGGCTGCAAGAGAGTAGGTGAGGGAGAGTCTACGAGAGAGTGAGAGAGGGTGAGAAAGAGGCTACAAGAGAGTAGGTGATGGAGAGTCACAAACAAGAGGGGGGAAAGCCATAGAGAAGGGGGGGTATGTCACACGTTAAGAGCCTATTGAGAGGATAGGGGGTGGTTTTATAGGGGTAGGAGGGGGCTCGCACATGTGTGAGTGCAAGAGAGAGAGAAGAAGTTAAGTGGGGAAACAACGTGGTTGGTGGTCGGTGGGAGAAGACAAGCAGGAGAGGAAATGGCATGGCTGGCTAGTGGGAGAAGAAGACAAGCAGGAGAGGAAATGGCATGGCTGGCTAGTGGGAGAAGAAGACAAGAGGGAAAGGGAGAGAGTTGTGTAGCATGGGTGGTGGGGAGAAAAATGATGAGAGAGAGAATAACATGGGGGGTGGTCTCGTAGGGTGTTGACTACCTCCTCTCCTTATATATATATATATATATATATATAAGGGTGGGGAGGGGAGGTTCGCAAGCCAAAAAATTTGGGAATTTTACATCCTTCCCTCCTTAAATACATTGAGATGTTCTCATCTCAAAAATAGCTAGGGAAAAACTTGATACAACTTAGACTCATCTTCCTAGGTAGCATCTTCTGCTTGGGAAGTCTTTCCATTGAACTAGATGTTACCTAATGACTCTATTTTTGAGAGTCCTTTCTTTAGAACTAAGGATTCTATCTGGTTTAATTTCTAAAGTGATTTGGGATGACATAACAATTTTCTCATCATCTAGGATATTGGCAGGACTAGGTACATAGGTACATAGGCTTTCAAAAGGCTTACATGGAATACATTATGGATTTTTAAAGGAGGAGGTAGCAATAGCTCATAGGCTTAATCACATTGATTCTTTTGGTAATGACATAAGGTCCATAGTATCGAGGGCTTAGCTTTTTGTACTTTCCTAGAGACATAGAGATTCTTTTTGGATGTACCCTTAGAAAGACCATATCTCCTTTGAATAATCGTTGAGTTCTTCTAGCATCCATGTAGTGCTTTTGCCTATCCTAGGAAGCTTTGATCTCCTTCTGGAAAACTTTTATTTGTTGATCCATGTCATCTAGCATTTGTTTAGAGACTTCTACTCTATTCATTGGATCAGACCAATTTAATGGTGTTATACAATCTTGACCATATAAAGCCTTGAAAGAGGATATACCTATACTCCTATGATAGGTTGAGTCATAAAAAAATTCTACCAATGGTAGGTTGTGAATCCATAGCTTTGGCTCACAATTGCAATTAGCCTGAGTATGTCTTCAATGACTTGATTTACCCTTTCTCTTTGGCCATCTTTTTTTGGATGATAGGTTGTGCTGAAGTTTATTTTAGTTCCAATCCCCTCAAAAAGAGCGGTCCAAAACTGAGAAGTAAACTTTGTATCCCTATCCACACTGATAATCCTTTTAGATAAACCATGAAATTTGAATATCTCTTTGATGAATATTCTTGCAATATCCATTGCCTTGAAGATCTTTTTTACAGGGATTAAATGGGCTACTTTCATTAGCCTATCTACCATCACCATGATAGAGACATATCCCCCTTACAAAGAAAGATTTGTGGACAAAATCCATGCTAAGACATTTCCATTTCATTTGAGGAATGTTTAATAGTGGGTGAAGCTTTCCTGGGAGCATCTTTACCCTTTCAACCTTGTTCCTCTGCAAGCCAAGCATTATGTGACATACCTGAGTACATGCTTCTTCAATCCTGGCCAAAAGAAACTCCTTTGTAGAACATTCAACATCTTCACATATTCTGGATGTTTGGCTGATGGTGCATCATGAGCTTCATGTAGGATTTGATCCTTTAACTCTTTAATGTTTGGTATGCACATCCTTAGTTGATAGAACAAGCATCCATCACTAAGAGTATAATCTTTGATTATCCTCCTCTCTTAGAGTGAGTTTTTTGGGCCACGAGTTGCTATAAAAAATGCCCAAAGTACTCATCTAAGGCTATTTTTTTCTTCACTTCCATAAGTACAGGGTTACCTAGCATAGAGATTGTAGCCACAAAGAACTTCCTACTTAATGCATTCGTAGCTATAATATATTTGCCTTGTCTGTAAAGTATTTGCAACTACATTATCTTTGCCTTTTCTACATTTGCAACTACATTATCTTTGCTTGTTTATATTTGATATCAACTACGTTAACTTTGCCATGTCTGTATTTGATTTCAAAATCAAATTTTGATAAGGCCTTTATTCAGGACCTTTACCTCATGTTAAGATCTGGCTAGGTAAAAATGCACTGTAAGGTATTATGGTCTGTCGTAAGCATGAACTTTCTACCTAGGAGGTAGTGTCGCCATAGCTTAAGAGCATGAATTACAACCAAAAGTTCTAGATCATAAGCAACATAGTTTCTCTCATAATCCTTGAGTTTCCTTGAAGTACAAGCTACCGGTTTTCCATGAGCCTATTAAAAGTTGCTATGAAATTAGTCAACCCAAATGGCATCACAATGTATTCATAATGCCCGTTATCTAGAGTTGAATGTTGTCTTTGGGATGTCTTCCTACTTGACTCTAATTTAATAGTGACTAGACTTCAAATCAATCTTTGTGAAGACTTTGGCTCTCTGAAGTAGAAGTTTGTCAATCCTAGGGATTGGATACTTATTTTTCACGATGAGTTGATTTATACTCTTATAGTCAATTTGTAACCGTAAGTCTTCATCCTTCTTCTTCTTCTGAAATAGGATCGAAGCTCCCCAAGAAAATACACTTGGGCTGATGAATCCTTGCTCTAACATTAGTCTCAGGCTGATAAACCCTTGCTCTAACATTAGTCCATGTTGTTCCTTACATTCTATCGACTCTAGAAACTGACAATTTATATGCCCTTTTGGCTCTAGGTTGTGCTCCATGAATAAGTTTATCCAATCCATTCCAAGAATACTATCATAAATACCTAGGGGCATCATATGAAAATAGCAATTGGTTGGTTTGCTATCAAGAGAAAACTCTAGATCCCCTATGGTATGTTGGGGAAATTACTTCTTTGCCATTAGCTAGCTCAATGATCATTTTCTTCGATGGCTTTTGATTAAGACCTAACTGTCTGATGCACTTTGGTGAAAGAAATGAATGAGTGCTTTTGGAATCAATTAGCAATTTAAAATGTTTACCATGATGAAATGATGGTGTTTAGATCATTGAAAATCACCGATTTTCACCTTGGTGCTCTATTGTAGCATGAACCTTGGTCTATTATCCTCTTCATCTTCAAGGGTTGCTTCTTCAACTTGGATCATAGTAACTCTTTCCCATGACCTCTTCCATGATATCCAACTTTGGGGCTATAGACTTTGTTGCTTACTTATGTTGAATGGAAGCAACGCTTCCCCTAGGATTAGTTTTTAGATTCCTAAGAAAGTTTGGAGGAGGTAATTTTAATAGGTTAAGAGCCTTGGGGGTGGATGAGGGCATTCAACACGAGCGGTGATGACCTGCTTGGTGGTAGTTGTAGCACACTCCACTTCGCCCATGCTAGGTCATTCTATAGGGTTTTTGGGGGGCGAGGTAAGAGCGGTCGTAAATTTTGACCACTAATAATTGGCGGTCGATTAAAGGGTGATCCAGAGGGTCACCTTGAATTGGACGATTCAGGGTAAGTTCTCTTCCCAAAGTTGTTGCTATTTTATCCTTCAATTCTTCTTCTAAAGGTTTAGCTCAAAAACTACATCTTGAAGGCTAGTTGGTCACATGGATTCTAGCTAATGGTTGAGGGGGGAGGGTTTAAACCTTGCACAAATCAGCTAAGGGAAGAGCTAAGGTCATATATGGAGCGTACTTCTTGCGCTTAACAAAGTGGGAGTAGCAAGCATCACCACCACTAACAAACTGGGAGTAGTAAGTATCGACCACTAATGTGTTCTTTTGAGTCAAGCTAAAGAAATCATTTATCTTCAGGGTTTTGAAGTCTAGAGGCAAATACCTTTCTTTGATAGCTCCCTTGATCTGTTCCCAGGTGATGGTGCTTTCTTGGGCATCCTTTTCCCTACACCACTCCTTCCACCATAGCTTAGCATCATTGATTAATAAAAAACAGGCCAACATAGATTGGTTGGCTTTATTAATGTGCTAACAAGAGAGAAATAGTCATAAAAAATAGGCCAACATAGATTGGTTGGCTTTATTAGTGTGCTAAACAAGAGAGAAATAGTCGGTCATACACTCTATCCACACCTTGGCATCTTTGGGAACATCTCTTCCTTCCCCTAATAAGGAAGGGGGTTACATCTGCTTCAGTAGGAGTTTCCTTTCATATTCGTCAACTTGTTGGCATGAAAAAAGAGAGAATATGCTTTAACTCATAATTTGAGGAAAACTAAAGAGGTGCAAAAGATAATATTCACTTTTTATTACACTTTATGAACAAGATTACATCCTGATTTACAATACCTTTTTTGGAGATTGTTTATCCCCTAGGACAAGCTTGGGAGGTTGTTTGGTAAGATCCAAGGCATACATTTTTGTGGAATCAGTGATCCTAGAGAATCTCAGGTGAAACCTACCACAACAATGAATCCTACACTTAGCGATGAATCAAGTGACCTGATTGTAGATGTGTTGGGATGCATAACGAGTCTCCCCATTCATAACTATAGTTTAACCTTGGAAAAGAGTCCCCACCAATATTTTAGTACCCTAAGCTTCTCTAAAATTTTCATAGCTCGATGTCTATGAGTTCAAATCTACTAGCGAATTTGAAGGTAGAGGGAAATTGTAGAAACTTCATTCTCGATGTTGGTAATTGATAGAAGTCTAAAAAGTATCTTGTGATGCAAGCTCTCCGTCTATCAATTGGTTTGACTGCTAAGTGGTCGAAGCAGGGATTTCATATTCACGTGATCACAGCCTTTTTTCTTGTGATCACAGCTATTGTTCACAAATCTCAATGTTCACAAAATTCACAGTTCTCAAATCCTAGAGGGTGGGATGACCTGGTAACCCACAATTGGCCCGCCGGGCTACAAGTCTGGACCGCCGGGCCCGCCGGGCGCGCAGAAGCCCGCCGGGCCCGACTCCCGGCCCGGCGGGCTATATTGTGGTATAAAAGGGTGGTCCAGGGGGTCACTGTTCACAGAATCTTCCTTGTACTTGGTGTCAGTGGTGCTAGTGTGATCAATTTGAGGTAATTTTTAAGTTGAAAGTGTTGGTGTCATTTAATTTTTTGAATACGCTTAAGTTTAACGTTGTTTGTGATGCATGTGCATGTGTCGTTAAATGTTAAGAGGCCCGCTGCAGATGGCCGAGCGATTGGCTAGGTCTGCTGATGTGCACTCTTAATATTTAACTTATGTAGAAGTTTTCGTTGTGGCACGGTATCTGCAAATGGTCAGTTTACTGACTAGGTTTGCAGTTACCAAGTTACAATGCGGCTTTGTTTTTGTTAAATGCTTTGAGAGCCCGCTGCTGCAGATGGCCGGTTTACTGGCTAGGTCTGCTGATGTGCACTCGTAGCATTTGACATGTGTGATGCTTTGCTACTTAGTACGGTATCTGCAGATGGTCGGTTTACTGACTAGGTCTGCTGACACCAAGCTATGTGGTGAAGTTTGTTTTTGTTATTTGGTTTGATAGTCATCTGCAGATGGTCGGTATACTGACTAGGTCTGCTGACGATGTGTCAAAGCATTTAACTTGTGCCATAGTTTTCATCTTAATGCGATATCTGCAGATAGTCGGTATACTGACTAGGTCTGCTGACGTCAAGTTAAGTCGTAAACTTGTGTTTTGTGTTTGTTTTTGACGATGACTGTGATTATTTAGTTTGCATGACATGAGTCATAAGTGTGTTGGATGTAGAAATCTCTTAGTTAGCTTACAAATAGCATTTTTTGTGGTTATAAATGTTGCAACTATTTGTCAATTATATTGTGCAGATTGATGGCGACGCTTGCACTTACTCCTGAAATCAAGAAATCAATTCGTATCAAACTCGTTACCCTCATTAGTTGCTTGTCACCTAATCACATCGAGGGTATTGTGTCTGATAGGAATCGATTTGAGCAAATATTAGGTGAGGTTGTCCGCGCAGTGAAAAATATCCATGAGGGTGCTGATGGAGCAGCCACCCCATCAAGCATTTTGTTACTAGCATTGTGGGCAACATGCCTAGATGCGCTGTTGACCTAGGTGACGACAGACCAGCGGAAACAAATGAATCCAAGCTGGAGCACTTCCACACAAAATGGAAGGTAGAGAAAGAGAGGTCCAAGCGTGCAAAGGCCATAGACACCCAAGCTATCCTGAGCAAGAGAGCTCGCAAAGAGCTGGACCGGCCTGCTGATGAACAAGAAGATTTATCATCTGGTGCACGTGAGGTCTCTAAAGGCACCCACTTGCAGCGCACAATGCATAATACTAACTGCAGCATGACAATTGGGTTGCCTGCAGAGGCCATCATCACAGAAAAGAAGATGGGCTCTGGATCGTACGGCGTTGTACATAAATGCCATATTCAAGGTGTCTCCTGGTTTCCAGAAGGCATTTCTTATTGTGCAAAGCAATTCCTTGGTAGCCGAAGGGCTCAATTGAAGTCTTTTGCTCAGGAGGCTTCAATCGACCTAACCCACAGGGGCATAGTGCGCGCCATTGGGCACACAAGGAAGGAGCCATGGATACTGCTCTTCCCCCTCTTTAATGGGGGAAGTCTTGGAGATATAATGGAGTGTGTTCCGCCTCCTAAGGGGACCCTCAGTTCCATGCTTGCTGCAGGCAAAGGCAACAGATACAAGAAAAAACAAGTGGCTCCTCATGAAATGGAGCGATACAAGTCTTTGATTTTTCATGCTCCCGAGCTTATCTGTGCCCTTGTGAATACCATGGCCTTTGCACATGCTGAAGGGATCATCCACAATGATTGCCACCCCTGGAATATAATGATAGATTTCACCAAAGAAGGGGTGCCACGGGTAGGCATCATTGACTGGGGTCTTGCATTGAGGGATGGGATTGAGTTCAAACCCACAAATATCGCCAACAAAGCAGAGCACGATCAACGCCCCTGGAGAGCCCCTGAGCTCGCAGATGTAAGGTCCCCTTGTCCATGGAGCAAGGCATCAGATGTCTTCTGCTTGGCTTGGGTGATTGAAAAGTTTACATTATTTTGTGCTGAGTTTGCAGAAATGACCAAAGTGCCGTGGGTGGGTAAAACTGCCATCCACACAAATTTGATTAAGGAATGACCAAACGTTTGGTGAGATGCATTTGAGGCAATCCATCCCTAAATAGAGATGATGTCCCGAACATCTCACCACCTATATCCTCCTCTAGAGAAGCTCCTACCCAGACCAAATGGCACTCGAGTAGACCACCCAAGAGGAGGTAATTGCTAGTCGACCTAAAGAAATCAAACGTTTGGTGAGATGCATTTGAGACAATCCATCCCTAAATAGAGATGATGTCCCGAACATCTCACCACCTATATCCTCCTCTAGAGAAGCTTCTACCCAGACCAAATGGCACTCGAGTAGACCACCCAAGAGGAGGTATTGCTAGTCGACCTAAAGAAACCAAACGTTTGGTGAGATGCATTTGAGGCAATCCATCCCTAGATAGAGATGATGTCCCGAACATCTCACCACCTATACCCTCCTCTAGGGAAGCTCCTACCCAGACCAATTGGCACTCGAGTAGACCACCCAAGAGGAGACATTGCTAGTCCACATAACAAATACGGTAAACCATTTACAATCAAAATCTTATAAAATACAAAATATTATTAACAAGCTTCAAACAAAAATCCAGAATATTTATACTCACCTCTTGTGTCTTTTAGCCTGAGGTGAGCCACCCAAGTACGTTGGTAAAGTACATTTGGAAGTGAGGGGAAACCCTTTATATAGGTCTCTCCAAAACGGCGAAATTTTTGGCGCAAAAAAAGGCCCGCCGGGCTAGATAAGCAGCCCGCCGGGCTGAATAGTGGCCCGCCGGGCCAAGCTAGTAGCCCGCCGGGAAAACCGGGATAGCAAGTTTCTCCCGGTTGTGTGAATATCTATGATATTAACAAGTGTGTGAGAGTGTTATTAACTAGTGTTATTACCACTTCGCGGTTAACGTGATCACGTGAATGAAATCCCTGGGTCGAAGGCTAACTTGAGTATTCCTATTGCTCGATCAATATTCATACAGGGTCGTAAGAGTGAGTGAGAGAGTGGTTGAGGGTGAGTGAGGGGTTGAGAGAGTAGGAACAAAACTCGGAAGAGAAGGAGGGTGAGTGAGGGGTTGAGAGAGGAGGAGAAAAACTTAGAAGAGAAGGAGTATGGGGGGGAGAGAGAGAGATGGAGAGCGAGTGAGGGAGGGAGAGGGAACAAGAGTGAGAGATAGAGGGTGAGGGAGAGGCTACAAGGGAGTGAGAGAGAGCGGGTGAAGGCGAGGGAGTGAGAGTGAGCGAGAGGGTGAGGGAATGCAGCGAGGGAGTGAGAGCTATCAATAAGTGGGAGAGGGAACAAGATTGGAGGGTGAGGGAGAGGCTACAACAAGAGAGTAGGTGAGGGAGAGGCTTGCGAGAGTGAGAGAGGGTGAGGGAGAGGTTGCGAGAGAGTAGGTGAGGGAGAGTCACAAGAGGGGGGGAAGCCATAGAGAAGGGGGGGTGTCATTGTTGAGAGGAGAGGGGGTGGTTTTATAGGGGTAGGAGAGGGGGGGCGTGTGTGAGTGTATGAGAGAGAGAAGATGTCAAGAGGGAGGGGAACAACATGGTTGGTGGTGGTGGCTGGTGGGAGAAGAAGACAAACGGGAGAGGAAATAACATGGCTGGCCCTAGTGGGAGAAGCAGATAAGCGGGAGAAGGAGAGAGATATGCAGCGTGGGTGGTGGGGAGAAAACGATGAGAGAGAATAATGTGGGGGCAGGGGTGGTTGGTAGGGTGCTGACTGCCTCATCCTTATATATATATAAAGGTGGGGAGGGGAGGTTTGCAAGCTAGCAAAATTGGGAATTTTATAGTTGTTAATGATCAACATTAATAAATCAAGTGATAAATTTGGAGCTCAAGTAGCATCATAAAAACATTGATATGTTTTTTTGATCCAAGATATGTTGTTAATGATCAACATTGATTAATCAAATGATAAATTTAGAGGTCAAGTAGCATCATAAAAACTAAGTCTTATCAAACATATATCTAAGCCTTATCGGGCTTATACATCTAAAGAAGGCAATTCCATAAAGTTTTAACACTAGTGGTATATTGCTGGTAAAAAGACGTCATCTTTAAATCTCAAAAACTTCTGCTGCTTATAGCTTGCTCGGAGATCTGCATCCATCTTATTAGCTGCTAAAGCATGTGTGGCGTAATTTAAAAATCATGATGATCTCATAGCCTAAACCCTAGGTGCATACCCAAAAATCCTAATAGCTTCAAATTTCTCTACAAAGTATAACTCTATCAGTATACAAAATGGCAAGAACTTCTTTGTTCATTTTAGCAATATAATGATCCAGCCAAAATTCCTTGCCAATTCTTCCTCTTCAATTTACACTAGGTCGTCCAAGAAACTGATTAGCATCTCAAGCTAATAAAAGTAATAATTTATCAAATTAGAATTAATTATAAATTTATGATGACCTATGATGTGATAGAAAGGCATCCAAGGGGCCCCAATGCTTTCATTCACATGTTAGAGAACCTTCCTTTTGTCAAGGACAAAAAGCACCTTTGTGCGATAAGAGTTAATAGCAAGGATAAGATTGGTTTTTGTAACTAGAGATGATACCTACTAAATACCGCACTCAATACTAAGGTACTAACCAGTCAAGTATTAGGTTGTTATGCTATTTAAGGGTGTGTGTGTGTGTGTGTGTGTGTGTGTGTGTGTGTGTGTGTGTGTGTGTGTGTGTGTGTGTGTGTGTGTGTATATGCTTCAATGATTTATGCATTTATTCCTTCATTTTCAAGTAGTCCAACACACATATAGAAACACATAAACACCTCATTGGTAAAGCCCTTCTAGAATAATGCTTAGACAAGTAGGGTGGAAAGTGCCCCTTTTGGATCATAGCTTCTGAGACTTTCCACATGCTCCCCACTATTCAAACCAAAGGCAACTCCTCTTTTACAAGAGAATAGTGAAAAGATCGAGGGACCCCCTTTACTATAGCCACCTACTACTAGATAACTCCTAACATGCCCTAAACCCCATTCTAAATTATCTTTAAGTGTGGTTCTATCTTTAATCCTTTCATAATACACACTAACAAGTATATTTTAGCACTAAGAATAATCCCATGCTACCTAAACATGCCCATGACCTACTTTTATGCAATGAATTATGGTGCTTTTTACAAAGCATCTACCATCACATTAAACTCAATTAGGATGAAACTTTCCATACCACAAACTCATTAAAACATGCATCTAAACTCAATTAGGATGAAACTTTCCATACCACAAACTCATTAAAACATGCATTTTCTCTTCACAAAATATATTGAAATTCATTACCCATCTTTAATTAACGATCCTCCATTAAATATGCAATTAGAACTTTCTGCAAATTCCTGTTAGTTTACTATTTATTAATTTTCCAACATTATGTCCCAATACATAATATTTATTTAAAAATCATTTTTTGCTAATTAAATCCATTAAACTAACCTTCCATAATACACAAACACACTCTTTATTTTCTATAATTATTAAACATATTTATCTATTTATTTTTAATTATCTTTCTAATTTCTAGATTTAAAAAATACCACTTAAACCCTAAAATACTATATCAAAGCTCCATGAAACATTCTCAAAAAATTAATATCAAAGGATATAATGTAAACCCTATCTAATTAATTACTCAACACTAAACTCATTCATTAACCATGGTTCTTGAAAATATTATTCTAAAACATTAAAATTTCATAATTAATATTTAATTAGCAAAGCTACTCCAATAATTATGAAATAATTTGTATAGTGTTTACTCATCATTTAATTTCTCTATTTTGAATCAAACTCTAAAAATGATCACTAATTAAAATAGTTCCTTTGTTAATTACCATTCTCCTTGTTTTAGTAATGTGATTAATTAACCTACTAAACATGATTAAATTTGAACCAAACTTCATCATTCATTTCATTTTAACATGATAGATCACTGATAAATAGGGTTTCACTAATCATGAATTGGATCTCTTAAGAATCAATAATTATTATCATTTTAAGCATAAACAAGAGAAATACCTCGAAATTCACTTAATTTGGATGCAAGGTTAATAGTAAATGTGTTTCCAAGGCTTCTAGAATTCCAATTTCATCCTTTTCCACTCCAATTTCAGCAATCATCAATGCATCACTCTCTAATCACTAATTGTCCTCTTAATTATCCTAATTAATGGAATTAATACTACTAATAACTTTTCCTACATGCCTTGAAACGTAGAATGGATGCTTCCATTGGCCTAAAACCCTAAGATTGACTATCTACTTATCCTATTCTGACATTTCTAACTTTCCAAAAATGTGATTGCCCTCAAACTCAAAAAATCCTCTCCTCAACCTCCTGCTTCACTTGAAATTGAAAGACACTTCCCACTAAAAATGCACCCTTTCACTTCTCCCATGTCTCCCGGCAGGCCCGAATTGGTCTGAAATGTTTAAAATAGCTCATAAATGATACATACTAATGCACTCTTGCTAACTCCTCATGAATTATCAAGACTCGCCAACACATTTACCACTTCCCCATCATTTTTATTATTTTTGACAAAAAAACATAAAAATACATGAAAAATGGTCAAAAATTAGACCCGTGTATCCTAAAAATAGGGAAAATACCCCAAAATAATAGAAATGAGAAATTTCCTAAAAATATCTAATTTTCTTGCTAGATATGGCTATTTTTCTAAATTGTAATGCTAAAATAGCTAAAAATAATATAATTCACCCACCAATTTGGCTCTAAAAATAGTCCCATAATCAGGGATTATCAGATGAGTCACCCCATAAGTTAATCTTCTATTTTTCTCATGTCTTCATAGACTCTGGTATGTTTGATCTATCAAAATTGGTTAGTTCAAGCATCTCTCTTTTTTAATAGCAAAAAAATTGCTAAGCCTTCTAGAATTCCAATTTCATCTTTTTCTACTCTAATTTCAGCAATCATCAATGCATCACTCTCTAATAACTAATTATCCTCTTTATTACACTGATTAATGAAATTAATACTGCTAATAACTTTTCCTACAAGCCTCCAAACGCAAAATGGATGCTTCGATTGTGTTTGGCATGGCCTAAAAACCTAAGATTGACTATCTATTTACCCTATTCTGACATTTCTAACTCATTCTACATCATTTTCAAAAATGGGGTGCCCTCAAAGTCGTAAATCCTCTCTTCAACCTCTCGCTTCACTTGAAATTAAAAGACACTTCCCACTAAAAATGTACACTTTCACTTCTCCCATGTCCAGGCCCAAATTGGTTCTAAATGCTTAAAGTAGCTTAGAAGCGATATACTAATTCACTCTTGCTAACTCCTCATGAATTATGAACCTTGTCAATGCACGGCAACACATTCACCACTTCCCCGTCATTTTATAATTTTCGATGAAAAACATAAAATACATGAAAAATGGTTGAAATTTTAGGTCGTATGTCCAAAAAATAGAAAAAATATCCCAAAATAATAGAAATGAGAATTTTCCTAAAAATATCTAATTTTCTTGCTAAATATGGCTATTTTTATAAATGTAAATACAATAAAATGGTAAATTTACCCATTTTGGCTCTAAAAATCGCTAAAAATAGCCCCGTAATTAGGGAATATCATTCCCCCAACACTTAATTGTGAAACGTCCTCAACCATACCTAAGCACTACTCTAGCGAGTGTCTACGGTTAGGACCTAAGTCTCTAGCACAACCTTCTTCGTAAACTAGTCTGAAAACTTATAATCTATAATCCCATAACTAGTAATCATTTCTTCTTCTTTTTTAAAAAACTACCTCCACCTCTTTTAACCAACTTCTCCACACATTTCTTCACAAGTTTACAGCCATAATTTATTTTACTTCTTTTTTCTTTTTCCACGTAAGGTCCTACCCCATGGAAACCAAGGCATAGGAACCTACCAGGATCTCACATGGTGATAGTTAACTTCTTATAGGTTTCCTTTACTTCGCCCCCATAGGGTCCCATCCCATCAAAACCAAGGCATTGACCCAAGGAAAAAAACTCCCCAAGAGCCTACCAAGTATCCTCATGTGGCGATGGTTATCTTCCTATAGTGCACTTATTTTTTCTTTTTTCTTTTTCTTTTGTTTTCTTTTCTTTTGCCTTTTTTTGTTTTTAAAACATATTGCTAACCTAGTTTCGACATTAGAACACGTATTAACCCCTACATCTTAGAGATCGTGGATTGATATAATTGATAATTTACTAATGCTAATTATTTTTTTCTTCCTTAAAGTTCTAATATTATTTATTTTATAATAAAAAAGTCATCAAACCATGTGATCCATAGTAAACTTTCAAATGCAATAAAGCTTTGTGATAAAACTAAGATATCTAATCTACCATTATTTTCAAATGCACTAACAATTTTTAATTTTAAAAAGAATAGATCATGAAATATAAAACATTATAATCTAAAGTCATCAACCATGCCCCCCTTACATGTGAAATAGAAAAAAAGAAAAGAATATTTTTAATCGATAAAGAAAAAGTTTGTATAGGCAAAACAAATATTTGTGTGAGGAATGCAAAAAGTAGCTCTAGTGCTAGCAAAAAGAAAAGAATAATAGGATATTACACAAAAAAAAAGTCTACAAAAAATATGGCACAAAAAATTACATGGGGAAGGTAAAAAATTAGAATGGATAAAGTAAGAACTTGCACTTCTTAAATAGTGTATAACTAGTTTAATCAGACTACTTGCTTTCAACACCACTTGCAATGTTTACAGGATGGGTTAACATTACTAAATGATGGGCTTAGCACATCCCTCTTAGGTTTACAACTCCCTAAATTGACTATTGAAGAGGTGCAAAGATAAACACCTAGAGAGAAAGAGTCAAGAGAAAGATTAGAGCAACAATATGAGATTAAACCTAGAGAGCAAGAGTCGAGAGAAAGATTGGAGCAACAATTGACTATAGAAGAGGTGTAGAGATTAACACCTAGAGAGCAAGAGTCAAGAGAAAGATTGAAGAAATAATATGAGAGGATGAATTCTATTGGTCTGACATATAAACCCTTATCTTGGTTAGTATTGTAATTAATTATCATATTATCGTGCTAATTGTTTAAAAATTTACTAAAACTTGACAAGTTTTATACATTTTCGAGAAACCAATAGAGAAAAATTTTGACACTACTAGGAAGACATGAATAATCCAACTAAACTACTTGCTCTAGAAGATAGAAGAAGAGAAAAATTCTATGTAGAAAACATCACAACTTAGAATCAATAGCAAATGAGTGAATACATGTATGAAGTGATCTATAGTAACATAGTCTCACTAGAAACAAAAGCATATGTCTCAAACAACCTCAATAGAATAATATATGGCCTTGATTAGGTGTTATTCAGAACTATTCTAAAATAATTTTTTTTCCATAATGAAAAACTATTGCTCTGAGTTTTTACTCAAAGATTTCTTTTGATGCAAATTTTTGGGGTCTTCTGTGGTGATTTTCCAAAGAGATTAACCCCTGCCTTTTTTTGAAGATGGAGAAGTAAAGGGAATTCCACTTCTTTTCTTTGGTGTTTTATCTACATGTGTTGTATGTTATTCTCATTGGGCTAATGTTATGGTGACAACTAACATTTTTTATATGTTCTTCTTCTTGGTCTAATGTTATGGGGCGGTAGCTAACATTTTTGGATGAATGATGCTCAAGTTAGCCACACATAGTCATTTGAATAAAGATCTTAAGAAAACTAAATTTAACAAAAAATAATATTAAAGGTATCATTATTAAATATAATACCACGACGAAAGATAAAACCATCATTTGAATAAAGATCTTAAGAAAACTAAATTTAACAAAAAAATAGTATTAAAGGTATCATTATTAAATATAATACCACGAAGAAAGATAAAACCATCATCTGATTTCTCACCTTCACATTATTCATTTCCTTGAAACAACAATGCTCTATAAATCTAATTACTCTCTAGCCACATGTGTGAGCATTGGTCTCTAGATAGGGACCTACAAAGCCATAATAACTCTCCAGCCACATGTGTGAGCATTGGTCTAGATAGGGACTTGCAACTTGCCACAAGATTTAATATCATAATAATCGTAGTAAGTTAACTAAAAATATTAAAACAAGGACTTCTAGGTTTGTTAAAATATTTAATTGATTCATACAAATCTCCTGCTGACATCATATGCTCTATTATTGTGACATATGGTTTGCAAATTTCCACATTGTAAATAAAAAATGAGTAAACATTAAAGTCATACAGAGAGACATAATGCCGTAGTTTTCCCTAGAAGAGGGTGCACTTGCTTTGGGGTTTCCATTATCACACAATAAGGTACCTTGAAATAAATACTTATAGTTTTTCATCTCCATGAAGGCCAAGAATCGATTTCATAAAATATGTTACCTTTCATTTAATGTCAATTGCTATTAAGCTCCAATCGATTTCATAAAATATGTTACCTCTCATTTAATGTCAATTGCTATTAAGCTCCAATCGATTTCATAAAATATGTTTTGTCAATTGCTATTAAGCTCCAATCGATTTCATAAAATATGTTACCTTTCATTTAATGTCAATTGCTATTAAGCTCCAATCGATTTCATAAAATATGTTACCTTTCATTTAATGTCAATTGCTATATTAAGCTCCAATCGATTTCATAAAATATGTTACCTTTCATTTAATGTCAATTGCTATTAAGCTCCAATTGCTTCTAAAATAGAAGACATTAAATAAGAAATGTTTTTATTAGTAAATACATTTTTATAGAGAAATAGAGAGATGGAGCACATTTCATCATAAGGGAACCAAAAAAAATTTGATAGTATCAAAGGGGACACCATTGAACAAATATCTTAGTAGGCTTTTTCTATTCTCTTTTAATCTCTGATGTAAGTTGAGAATGTAGGATCCACTATCCAAACTTATCTTTCGATGTCATTTGGCTTCTCTACCATTAAGAAACTTCAACAAAAAAAGAAAGTTTCTTAAGAATTCATTAAAAGAAAGCTAGTTTCATAAAAAAAGTTAGTTTCATAAAGAATTTATTTTGAATACTACTTTGAGCTATCATGGTGTATACCTATATACCTATAAGAGAGAAGAATCATGCATTGTTGATCTCCCTTCTCTACTTTGAGCTATCATGGTGTATACCTATATACCTGTAAGAGAGAAGAATCATGCATTGTTGATCTCCCTTCTCTTGTCTCTTAGAATTTCCACGTCTTTAGTTGTGGTAATTAGCATTCCCTCTCCATGGGCAAACATGATGCACACATTGAAGCCTTGAGACATGCTTGAGAGTGATTGCTTATTATCTGCATCCAATGTGATAACCCTCTATTGTGTTTCATGAGCCCTTTGTATGAGAGTTTTTGATACTCCTCTAATTTTAAATTAGTTACCTTCCTCGTATTTACATCATGGGTTACTTCTTCAATCTTTATCTTGCCATCATGTGTTTTCTTGCTTGGAGAGATATTTAGTATTTCAAAGGTTTTTTTATATGTCCATGGACTGAGCTCAATTGATTATCGCACTATCCTTATAAAGTGCATAACTTTATCCATAAGGGTAACCCTATGAGCATGTGTAACCAATATATAACTATCTTATAGAAAAGCGATCAAAAAATCTTCTAAAGGCTCTACAAATAATCAAGAGCTTCTCTCTACCACACGTGAAAGCTTGCAAGGTTTGATGTTTTTCACATATGCTCCTATATAATCTTTGAAAAGGGAGCTTTGGGATAACATTCGTAAGTGCCTTCTATGAATTTTTGATGTCTCTAAGCATTGAAACTTTTTTTGAGAACCATCTAGCCCTTCCATTCTTCCTTAGAAGACCTATAAATTTTCCCTTTGTAGCTGCATGTTCTACCTTTACAGTTACTACCTTTGTAGCAAGACCTATTCCTACCCCCACTTTTCTTTGTGTCTTCTTTGTTCTTGCATATGAGAAAAAACAAAGAATATAAGTAAACTAGAAAGTGGAATATCCCATCATGCAATAAGGATATAGTTGGGGCCCCTGTTGTTGCAGCCCTTCATATCGCAGGTTCCGCACCGTGAGTCATCTAGTCCTAAAGATTATATGGGTACTCTACCGTGCAAAGAGAAGGCCCAAAGTTCTTTTTTTCAGATGTGAGACACCTCCTTCAACAACAGAGACATATTAACATTCTACAACATTTTTTAAATGTAGGTTTAAACAAATAACAACAAATAACATTTGTTCACATGTTTCGCATCGTGAGCCATCTAGTCCTAAAGATTATATGGGTACTCTATCATGCAAAGAGAAGGCCCAAAATTCTTCTTTTTGGATGATGAGACACCTCCTTCTTAGTGGAGAGAAATTAGAAATATCAATGAAATTGCCATTCCTACCATCATTCAGTACCAAAATGACAAGGACTTTGTCTTGCTGTTACATATATAAATGATGTTTCCTGTAATGGAAGATTACTATCTTATTACTGCATAAATGACTAAAGATGTGGAGGATTGGGTGGATTTTACAACCAACTTCTCTTGTTTGGGACACAGATATAGAAAATTATGTTAGTGCATCTAAGGTCCTTGGCATCTTATTTAAGGAAGGATCAAAGTGGATCAAATTCTGCTCATTGATGAATTACTAATAGAACAAGAATTTTTTGCTATTCACGAGAGATGCTTGAACTAACAAATTTCGAGAGATCAACCACACCAGAGTCTATGAATACATGCAAAAAAATAGAATATTAAATTATGCGATGACTCACATGATAATCCCTACTTACAGGGGCTATTTTTAGCAATTTTTAAAGCTGAAATGGATAAATTTTTATCATTTATAGCATTAAATTTTAGAAAAATAGCCATATTTAGCAAGAAAATTAGATATTTTTAGGAAATTTATCATTTCTATTATTTTGGGATATTTTGCCTATTTTTAGGATATACGGTCTAATAGCCATTTTTCATGTATTTTTACGTTTTTTTGCCGAAAAAAATAAAATGACGAGGAAGTAAACGTATTGCCGAGCCTTAACACGGTCCATGCTTCATGAGGAGTTAGCATGAGTACATTATTATATCATTTATGAGCTATTTTAAGCATTTAGGACCCAATTTGGGCCGACCGGACATGGGAGAAGTGCAAGGGTGCATTTTTAGTGGGAAGTGTCTTTCAATTTCAAGTGAATCAAGAGGGCAGTCCCATTTTTGGAAAGGATGTAGAATGAGTTTGAAATGTCAGATTAGGGTAAGTCAATAGTTAATCTTAGGATTTTAGGCCATGCCAAACGCAATGGAAGCATCCATTCTGCATTTTGATGCAGGTAGAAAAAGTTATTAGCAATATTAATTTTAGGCCATGCCAAACGCAATGGAAGCATCCATTTTGCATTTTGATGCAGGTAGAAAAAGTTATTAGCAATATTAATTTTGTTAATTAAGAAGATAATTAGTGATTAGAAAGTGATGCATTGATGATTGCTGAAATTGGAGTGGAAAAGGATGAAATTAGAATTCTACAAGGCTTGGCAAACACATTTACTATCAACCGTGCATTTAAGTGAATTATCGAGATTTATGCTTAAAATGATAATAATTAGTGATTATTAAGAGATCCAATGCATGATTAGTAAAAACCTATTTATTAGTGATCTATTATGTTAAGATGCAGTGAATGATGAAGTTTGGTCCAAAGTTTATAATGCTTAGTGGGTTAATTAATCACATTACTAAAATAGGACAAAATGGTAATCAAATAAGGAAGAATTTTAATTAGTGATCATTTTTGGAATTTGATTCAAAATAGAGAAATAATGATGAGTAAACACCATACTAATTATTTCAAAATTATTGAAGTAGCTTTTCTAATTAAAGATTAATTATAAAATTTCACTATTTTAGAATAATATTTTCTAGAACCATGGTTAATGAATGAGTTTAGTGTTACATGATTAATCATAGAGGGTTTACATTATATTATTTGAATTTTTTTTAGAATGTTTCATGGAGCTTTGATGTGGTATTTTAGGCTTTAAGTGTTATTTTTAAAATCTAGAAACTAGGAAGATAATTAAAAATAAATAGACAAATATGTTTAATAGTTATAGAAAATTATGAGTGTGTTTTTTTATGCTGGAAGGTCAGTTTCATGATTTTAGTTTTTAAAAAATTATTTTTAAATAAATATTATGTATTTTTTATTCATTTTGGGCTTAATTTTAGAAATTTAATAAATGGTAAACTAAAAGGGATTTGTAGAAAGTTTAAAAATTAAACTTATATTTATTTTTTATGGATAATGTTTGTGTCAAAGGGATTTATTAGAAAATAATTTTGTGATATGGTTATAGTGTAAAGTGATACTAATTGTATATTTAAGGGAGGATCATTAATTAAAGATGGGTAATGAATTTCAAAATGTTTTGTGATGTGAATATGCTTGTTTTACTGATTTTATATGTCATGGAAAGTTTCATCCTAATTGAGTTTAATGTGATGATAGATGCTTTGTAAAAAACACCAAAACTCACTGCATAAAAGTAGGTTATGGGCATGTTTGAGTAGCATGGGATTATTCTCAGTGCTTAAATATACTCATTAGTGTGTATTATGAAGGAATAAAGATAGAACAACACTTAAAGACCATTGAGAATGAGATTTAGGACATGTTAGGAGTGGTTATCCGCGAGTAGGTGGCTATAGTAAAGGAGGAGCCCTCGATCTTTTCACTATCCTTCTCTTGTAAAAGAGGTGTTGCCTTTAGATTTAATAGTGGGGAGTGTGTGGAAAGTCCTCAGAAGCTACGATCCAAAAGAGGCACTATCCACTGTGCTTGTCTAAGCATTATTCTATAAGGGCTTCACCAATGAGGTGTGTTGATAGGTGTGAACAACCCCTAGCATTTTGGCATTAGCTTGGGTGTGAACACCCCCTAGAATTAGTAGTATTAGCTTAGGCTAATGAGTTGTGGGTTTTGGTTATTAAAAGATGTCATATCAAGAAGTGGTTACAAGAGGGCTAGTGGGGAGTTAGGATCTTGTGGAGGTTATGGGAGCCCAAGGGTATCCCAAGAGTCACATGGTTGGATGGCTATATAAAGTCCCTCTTGTATGCAAATTGGATGGATAATATGTGGAAATGGAATACACTATGATGTTTTGTTTGTATGTTTTATCTTGTTCTTGATCCATGTGTCCCATGCTCATGTGTACATGTGTACTCCATGGCTATGTGTGTAAGAGCATGTGTTTTCCTCCATGTTAGCAAGGCTATGCTAACACTTGGACATCAACAATTGGACGAGAAGCTTCAATCTTCTCCTTGCCTACCACAAGGTCCTAATTAGAAGTCAAATGCCTAGGTTTATGTGTTTCTATATGTGTGTTGAAAAATTAAGGAATAAACACATAAATCATTGAAGTGTGTGTGTGTGTGTGTGTGTGTGTATATATATATATATATATATATATATATATATATATATATATATATATATCCTTAAACAACGTAACATCTTGATACTTGGCTAGTTAGTACCTTGGTATTCAGTGTAGTATTTAGTGGGTCATTTTTTGGTGCGTTTGCCGGGAGACTAACACACACTACAAAAGGGTAGGATAGCATGAGCATTAGTGAGCATGTAACTAGCGAAGAATTAGATCTAGAACGAGTAAACAAACTACCAACAATGCTAAGTTATTCGTAGTTAAGAGCCTACTTAGATCAACCTGGAGCGTTTATATTAGATATCCAAAGAAGAAGGAGAATGCTAGTAAGGGAACTTGAGGAGAAGATGACAATATAATAAGAGAATTGAGCAACAAGGGAGGAACAAGTGAAAAAGGAAATAAGAAGAAGGGATTAACTCTCTGCGTAAATGTCTATGACTCAAAATATATAGAAGATTCCAATCCTATTCACTTGGCTATTCAATTAGCCGCATATTAGGGATTGGTAGACAAAATAAAACTAGAGACCATTTTATTTTCCATTTGTAGTGGATATTGGAGAGGCCCTAGACCATTAAAAACCATACCACACAAGGTACACTATCAAGATCTAAGGAAATACTTCATTTTGTGTAGCGGTATGAAGGTTTACTTTTGCCCAAAAGTTAAGAAAGAATTAGAAGACTTAGAGACTCTTTGGGAAGGACGTGCTTCACACCTTTGAAAGGAGTCCTTCCTTTTATATGGATAGATCTATCACTAAGCTATATCTCTTGGGGATTATAGGGAGATTAGATTACTTTAGGTGCTTCATAAATAACTTTTCTAGTTTAGTTCAACCTTTGCATGCACTTACAATAAGGAACTCTTCTACGTCTTTACCTGATTTGAGAGAAGTGTTGAGTTATGAGGGAATAGAATGGGCTAGTTAGGAGAGTAGAATGGATGAGTGGTGAAAGAAGTAGAGATGTGAGATATATGAGTGAGGGAATAGAATGGGCTAGTTAGGAGAGTAGAATGGATGAGTGGTGAAAGAAGTAGAGATGTGAGATATAGAGAAAGAGAAGAATGTTGGGAGAGACATAGTTGGAGACTCGCTACAAGGTTGTGAAAAAAAATGTATCCATTTTTTTGGGAGGTAATAGTGATTCTCGTGGAAATGTTAGTGATTACTATTTTAATAAGATAGAAAAAGTGGGTGTGAGCATAGGTGTTTAAACAATGGACTTACTTATGGTCCAGCCTCAGGAGTCAAGAGAGTTTGTTAACGTAGGTTCAAGTTCAAGTTATGAACCTAAGTGTAGATATTGTGGAAAGTCAAGACACATCACAAAAGATTGTAAAAAGAAGAAAGAAAGAGCATGATTCAAAAATGACAAATTCAATTCTCTAGTTATTTTAGAAAACAGTTTTGAGCTAACTTTTCTTTCAATTAACATTTTCTTTGAACATAGGTAGGAGGGATCTTACAATATCCCCCACTTGAGCATTCAAATGTCCTCATCTTGTGAATTGGGAATAATCTTTAGCTAGATCCTCTTCTTTTTTCCAAGTTGCATCTTTAACGTGAAAAACTTTTGTATTTTACCACAAGCATTCTTTTAGAATTCTATTTCATAGAGATTTCCTTGAGATTTCTCACGAACATCTAGTATCTCTTTAGGTTCCAACTCCATGTGTCCTTGTGGTGGCATGACGATGTGATCATCTTCTAAGATGTGCTCGGGGTTTAGATGATACTTCTTTAGTAAGTTGACATGAAAGACGTGAACCTTAAGATGTGAAGGAAGAAGCAACTCATAAGCCCGCCAATCTTTGATCTTCCTCGTAATAACATAAGGTCCATAGTATCTTGGTGATAACTTATTTCTAGAAACAAGTAATCCATCACAATTGGAGAGATTTTTTCCTTTGTTCTCAAAAGTAGTGAGTAATTTTACGAACCCATCTACTTTGTCTTTCAGCACTTCAGATTCTAGAATCTCTTTTGTGAGCTCAAAATCTTGTCAAATTGGATTCTAGAATCCAAAATTTCTTCTTCAAGTGTTTGTGTTTTTGGTCTTCATTTGTTATTCTAGTTTCTAAGTTGAAAATTCTTTACCTTATTTTTTAGGATTCAAGAATCCGAATTTAATAGTCAACATGGCTTTATTGTTTTTTTAGTGAAGCCTTTCCTTCTTGTTCTCTAGTCAATTTGGCTCTATTGTTTGTTAAGTGAAGCCTTTCCTTCTTGTTCTCTAATAATCTCTTTATGTTTTTTACTAGAATCAAGACCCACATGTTAGCTTAAAGGGCATTGCTCATGACTTTGAGCAACATCTCTCTCGTTTGTCGACACAAGAGAGAACAACGAAAGAGGAGGCACAACAATTAGAGAATATTTCCAATGTGTTGACATTTGTTCTTGACAATGTTGATGAAGTTCCGGTGAAGTGGTGCATGCATGAGGAAAGGGTCGAAGAAATGGACCATTTTCTTATAGCATAACCTTACACTTTGGCCATCACAAATTCTCCTTACGGTTTTAGAGCTTCTAACTCCATCAACGATAATGTTAATTATGGAGTTTCTGCATACAAAAAAGTAATTAAGGTTTTTGGTAGAGTTACGACTTATGAGTCTTGGGCATGCTCACGACTAAATAACTGCAGCACAAAAAGCCTTCTTTGGTATATTATGGTGTACTAGCTCATTGGGTAAGTTCAAGTCAATCATAAGTTTTGTTCATTCCTCAAAGTTTTTAGTTTTCTTTTGTTTTTGATATAAGCTTTGTTTTCTTATGCAAGACAAAACCAAACATTCATGGTTACAAACTTGATCAACTTTCATGGGCTTGTGTGTTTGCCACAATCGGTTTTCACTCTACTTTAGGTTTGCAAGGGAAAAGAAGCTATAACTTTGCCACAAAAATAACCCGCACAATGTTTTTGAAGGACCTGGAATCTGTAAGAAGTTTAAGCACAAAAATGGCGAGTTTCAGGGTGTCATTAATCCATATCAAAAGCCCCATCTTTTGATGATGGATTTTATTAATCTTCTTTCAAGCAAGGGAGAGTGGATAATGGACCTCTTACAGGTATAGTTACTACAACTGTGAGTGTACTTAAAAGAGACAGAAATGTGGTTGCAGTGGAGTGTGACCCACTACAAGTCAAGTTCGTTGAGCAAAGAGTGATTGCCCTAAAAGAGTTGCTCGATGAATTCCAAGAGGTTGGGATGAAAAGCCTATAGTCTAATCCTCGATTTCTCGACACATCAAGGGAGCCCCATGGTGACCACGATGTTGGAGAGATTGTGGATTTTCTAGACTACGAGCCTGATGTTAGAGAGATAGAAGAAAGAGTCATAAGTACTGCTCTAATGGAAACCTAGAGGAAAAGTATACAAAGGAGGAGCCTGAGCCAGAATGCCCTATCCTTCCGTAGAATTCTAGATATTTCTTTTATTGTGCTTTAGAAATTATAGTACCTAGGAAATGGTTTTTAGTATACTCTAGAAGAATTTTTTCACAGGGTAAACATTTTCACATTCAACATGTAAACTTCTTCATTTTGGTGCTCCATTTTCTAGTTGATAGCAACATACTATAGTTTGTGTGGTTTTGGCTTCCCTTTTTTTAAGCTTTTTTGTTATAAGCACAATTATTTAAAGTGAGTGCATTTTTTGCACACGGTAAACATTTTCACATTCAACATGTAAACTTCTTCTTCATTTTGGTGCCCCATTTTCTAGTTGATAGCGACATACTATAGTTCGTGTGGTTTTGGCTTCCCTTTTTTGAAGCTTTTTTGTTATAAGCACAATTATTTAAAGTGAATGCCTTTTTTGCAACTTTTGAAACTTGTTCATATTGAACTTCTACTAGCTATGGTTAACTTAGCAATTTTATATCATTCGAACACCCGCAAGCGCTCGTTCTTTCATCTCGCCTGCCTACTTGGGAAAGTTAGAGATAGACTAGAAACAGGGTAAATCAATGTAAGTCAAATTGGCAAGTGGGAAACTTTCCTCATGCGCCATGAGATGAACAATCTTAAATTTACTCTAGATGGAAACTCCACTGAATGCAAATTCAATCTTACCTTTACGAATTTATGATGGAATTCGCGAAATGGATTGGCTTACTCAGAATCAAGTAGATATACGTTGCCATAAGGGAACCATTTCTTTTTTGGATCTTTGACATAAGGTCCAAGGTATTGGATTCATATGGATGGCTTTACTATTGGTAAAGCCATCCATATTGATGAAGGGGCTGAGAAAGAAAAAAGGTCCAAGCTATTGGAGTCATTGGATCTCCAATGTTACTCTAATGGTAAAAACATCCATATTGATAAAGGGGCTTAGAAAGAAAGAAGCAATTTACCTTGTTAAGCTTAACTCTACCAGGAAAGACTCGAGCTCGTTTGAACTTGAAATGGTTGAGTGAATATGCAAGAATTGACTGAAATGCTCCCAATCCGAGAAGTGGATCATGAGATAGACCTTGTACCTAGTTGTAAGGAGATGGGCTTATAAGATGGATATACCTCAGCAATTTAACAGAAGGAGTAATTAAAGCAACTTTAAGAGTAGAATTTCATCAAGCCTAATGTGTCCCCGTGGGGTGTGCCAGTTCTCTTCCAAAGGACAAAGGGCGAGACTCTGAGATTGTGTATTGACTATAGAGGATTAAATTAGTAAATTGTCCAAGAACAAGTACTCGATACCCACGATTAATGAACTTTTAGATTGATTACATGGTGCATGTATGTTCACCAAAATTGATTTGAAATCTGGGTATTATCAGATCCGGATCAAGGAATAAGACAAACCAAAGACAACTTTCGATACCAAATATGGGCGCTATAAGTTTATAGTTATGCCCTTTGGATTGACCAATTCTCCTGAAACTTTCAACCAACTAAGGTAAGAAATTTTTAGAGAACATTTGGATGATTTTGTTCTAGTATTCTTTGATGATATCTTATTTTACTCTAAGTATCCAGCTAATCACGAAAAGCATGTCCAAAAAGTTTTGGATATCTTAAGGAGCACAAACTCTTTGCTAAGGAAAGTAAATGCGTTTTTTCACTGATCTCGTAATAAAGAATACTTAGGGTTTATTGTGTGTGTAAGTATGGTATCTCAACTAACCCTCCCAAAGTGTAAGTCGTTATAGATTGGCCAGAAACAAAAACTATAAAGAAAGTTTGAAGATTTCTTGGATTGAAAAGGTGGTATCGTATATTCATCCCAAGATATGCCATATGCTAATGCTCAAATCTACCCTCAAATAATGTGTATATAAGGCTTATTACACATCGCCATATCCCTGCCTGCCCATGCTGATGTGGTGGGGATATCCACCGCCCATAATTCATGGGTAGGCAATCTCCACCGCCTATACATGGGCGGTGCGGTATGTGTAACGGGCCTAAGTGTCCCCTACAAGATGATGCAAGTATGTACATAACTATATCACATGATTGGCACAAGATGATGTAGGTACGTTTGACTTATTTGAAGCTCTATTGTGTTTCTTGCCTCAGGAATAGGTGAAGCAGTATGCTCTTCTTTGTGCTTAGAGGCACTAGAGTCCTCCATGTCTTCATCTTTGTCATCCTCTTCTTCTTCAAAATAACTTGAAGACTTCTCATCACCAAAAAGGATATCCATTAACTCACAATAAGCTTGAAGAAATGACTGCATCAAGAGGTAAAACTAAATGTCAAAGAGGAGAAAGAAAAGTGGTTAACTAAATTGAAAAAACAACAAATGAGTAAAACTTAGAACTTGTGTTTTAATTGCATCTGTCATTGTAATTTTGTTGTTCAGTGGGTTGACCTCCTCTTTGAAGTCCTTCTTGTAGAGACTAATGGCACACTTTGAAGAGTTCTCTCGCTCAACGAAAAAGTAAATCTTATTTGTACTAGTCTGCTCTTTCAAATTAATGATATGCCCAACAAAACAAAATTGTTCTCATCACTTGAAGGTCCCTTGTGTTTTGCAAACAAGTAGGGAGTGGTAGGGTGAGTGCCAACACAACCTAAGCTAATTGACTAACCATGTTCATACTTTTTTTTTCCTACTACTCCCCCACTCATTCTTATTTTGACCACCTTGAGGGAGTCCTATCTCTCTAATAGGAACTTGGTTCAACACATCCTTGGTTTTTGAAGACTTTCAACTTTGGTCTTTGGAAGAATGGATCTCTTCTATTCTTGGGAACTGCTCTTTCTGCAGTAGCAAGCAGCTCTCTATGGGAAGATCCCTTGAGGCGAATAGTGAGTCTTCTCTCTTGAAAACCAAGACTAAGTGGTGCAGGCACTAACCGAGAGGGTGTTAAAATGCCAAAGTGTTCCTTCTTCCACCACGAGCATCATGCTTTGAAGTCTTTGACCTCTTGTTAGAGTGAACAACCTAAGACTGGGAGGCCATTTCTTCTAAGAACTAGACAAAGAGAAAAAGAATCTTCTTAGTAATAAAAGTTTTTAAAGTTTAAATAGCATGAAACCAGTACATCTTAATAAGTAGGGACTCCAAAAACCAACTTGAACAACATGGCTTCCAGATGGGGATTCTAGAATCTAACTTGATTAACATGGCTTCCAGACTCCAAAAACCAACTTGAACAACATGGTTTCCAAATGGGGATTTTAGAATCTAACTTGATTAACATGGCTTCTAGATGGGGATTCTGGAATTCCAGCAAGTAGAGGTCTAGAAGCCCAACTTGAACCACTAGAGGGATTCTAGAATCCCAACTTGAATGACAAATGGAAATCCAAAAATCTAACTTGAACTACAAATGGGAAGCTAGAAAACCAGCGTGAACCATAAATGGGATTCCAGAATCCTAACTTGAGCCACAAATCGGATTTTGGAAACCCAACAAAGATGCAAACAAAAAGAAAAACATGATTTTTTTAATTGAACATGCCAAGCCTTGATAACTAAAGACACAATCTATGGCCCATGAACATTTGAGTGTTCAAAACAAACAAAAAGCATAAAGGATGTTTTTTTAAAACAAAATTAATAAGAAAAAGTAAACTTTTATGTAGATTTTTGTTAAAAAAACAAGCAATTAAAGAACAAAATCTATCAAGTTTTAACAAAAAGAAGCTTTATGTAGATTTTTGTAATAAAACATGTAAAGAACAAAATCTCTCGACTTTATAACAAAAGATATCTCGAGTTTGTAACAAAAGTTCTTGCAAAAGTTTTGAAATTTTAGCAAAAAGTTTCGCTTTTTAAAGAGAAAATAAGACAAATTAATGTTCTTTAAGGAAAGTTAATAAAAAGGGACTAATACAAATGTATGTTAAAGCTTTAAAGAGAAATCTAGATCAATTTTTCAAAGCCTGGTGCTATTAAACGAGCAGAGCTTATCCTATAGATTTAAGGAATAAATCATGCAAGAGAAAGATTTTAAAGAAAGAATAAGAACTCTAAAGATCTATCTTGGAATTATCAATTTGGTTGAAAAGCTAAAATCTTAAGATCCTGAAATTAAGATCTAAGCATAAAGATTAGAAAATGACTAAAAACTCAAGTGAAACCTTGGAGAAGTCTTAATGTTTGAAAAAACATTGGAGACTTTAAGCAAAAGTGTGTAGATTAGAATCAAGACACCTTGTGCCTTTGGTCTAGTGAAAGTACAAGTTAGAATCAAGAAACCTCGTGTGCCTTTGAACCCTGGGACTTAACATAGAATTTGAAGAAATCAAAAACATTATTCAAAGGCTTAGATGGATAGTGGTTGGATCAAGAAACGCATTTGGAGATTCAATAGGGGATCGAGGCAGTCTCATCAAAACTTGCGATGGTTTATCCCATTTCGCGATGCATGCGTAATGCATGGTTGCTTGATCATGTTTGAAAATTTGTTTGGATATTGTTGTAATATACTTAGTGGAATTATTAAAAATACTTAGTGGAACTTGTAAAGATAACCCACAATTTGATATGATGCAATGCGGATGTCAGCCAAGTCACGAAGGTGGTCATCCGAGACCTTGACCCATTTCGATAACGTGGGTGTTCTCCCGACACATCTGGTGTGAGGGTAGAGGTGGCTCCAACATCTACTATGCCAGGTAGGTTTGGGATGGACCTATGCATCGGTCACAAG
This sequence comes from Cibotium barometz, assembly GCF_041138505.1. Lineage (NCBI taxonomy): Eukaryota > Viridiplantae > Streptophyta > Polypodiopsida > Cyatheales > Cibotiaceae > Cibotium > Cibotium barometz. The sequence continues at coordinate 30,939,261 of NC_141070.1, read as the reverse complement.
ACTCTAGTGCAAATGTAACCTAGAGTACTCATGCCTTGAGAAGGATATGGCCATCAGAAGAGGCTCCTACCGATCTGGGATGCCAATATGGGATGTGAGATCTGCAGACCCCTTCAGCGGCGAACGATAGCACAAGTTAAAGTGCTCGAGCTCAGATAGGTGCATATCTTCGTAGAGACATGGTGCGATGAGATATTTTGGATACATGTGACATTATTACTATTTGTTAAGATGGATGATATTTCAGTGTTTTCAGTATGATTCTCACTATATATGTTTTTCTGTACTTTTAAAAGTTTTAAGTACGTTGTTGATTTTCAATGCCTTGTATGATATGGAGAGTGTATGTGTGAACTATCTTCCAACTCAATTCAGTTGGGTGTGTGAGTAATGAATCAGGAAATCAATTAAGTGTGTGTGAGTTCACACACCCAACTCAATTCAGTTGGGTGTGTGAGTAATGAATCAGGAAATCAATTAAGTGTGTGTGAGTTCACACCAGCCCCATAGGTAGGCTAAACTCAAGGGATTGGATAGGATCTAGGCTGTGCCTATGGATTTGGTCGAAGTTGAAATTGGGTATACCATTGGAAAGCGGGAGGCAGGGTGGACCCGAATAAACGGGTGCTTTCCAAACTAAACCCAAAAATTGTTTGGAAAACGTAGTAAACTTGGGTGAAATATGATTTTTATTCTAGAAAAGATGAAAACTCGTGTAGAAATATACGCTCCATGACCGAGGGATAGGACGTCATTAATCTCTCTGAGTTGCCGATATGACTTCTATCTATGAGAATTATGGAGGGACACTTCTTTGGAAGAATCATACACATTTCCTAGTGTGAAGTCATTCCAGAACAGTTACAAGGGAAGCTATTGGAATAGCTCACATTAGGATAGTGTCGTAGAACGAGGCCCCGACGAGTGAGATACTATACCCTTATGCTAGTCTTTTTCTATAGCCGGTTTGAGTGTTTGCAAGGGGTGGGGATCTTGCATAGGATCAAGGCTTAGTCCTTAGGTGGTATAGTCCATAGGTGGCCACTATGTATGAGCACCCATAAAGAAACTCGGGGTCCAAGAAATCTTGTTGCTATCCCTAATGAGGAGTTGATGAAAACTCAAATACAAAATTCAAATATATAAAATCAATAAATCTTAACAAAATCTACTCTTTCCTTTACAGAAGGAGGAGTTTGAAAATATAATTAATTATATATTAAATAAATAATAAAAGGGTGTGATTATTAACCAACACAACCTTGCAACAGCAAGGCCTTGTCCTCTCCTATTCATGTAGCAAACACAATCTAATGAACAAACAATTCGTCTCCTTGTTATCTCCTACCTACGCTGCTCTAATCTCACCTCCATCAATATTGTGCACTCTACTAACTAACTTATTTAAAATTAACCATTATTTAAATAATTACAAAGATGTGCCCATAGCCATGTCTCTCCCCCCTAGCTACATGCCTACATTGATAATTATGAGAACACATGTATACTAAAAGGCTTTTTATGTGACCTTTGAACTAAAACTTGTTAAACCTTGAATGGCATCTATCTACTTGTCAACATTTCACAGCATTGGATATAAAGTATAGTTGATCCATATTCTTTGCAAAACACATAATTAGAAGTTAAATAAATTGAAATGCTCCCCTTCCTCCCCACCTCCCCCCCAATCCCTTGATGTCTGATGTCGATCTAAATTGCCTCACCTATGCTCAAATCTACCAGATATTCAACAAGAACTATCTATGCGAGCTGGAGAATGCTTCTCACACTTCTGTGGCCAGAGACAGCATAAGCACCAAGGTACTGGCCATCCAAGGGTGTGTAGATGATAATGATGCTGTATAGAGCTGTCATCCCACCCAAGTCTATAGCTTTTAGAAGAAATTTAGCCCCATTTCATATCAACCTCATTCTTCTTTCCTTTACATGCAAATCAAGGGGATTAAAGGATATAAGAATTTAGGCTAGAAGGATGTGGATATGTACGCCCATGGAAAGTGAGCCCATGGTTAAAGAGATTGGGCTTTTTAATTATAATTTAGGGGGGCTTCTAGATAAGTTGAATCAAGATGAAGGAGAGCTCAATTTTCTTAGTTGAGATGGAGCATTGTTACATCTATGGTTAGTTTAATGCTATCATTTCTCTCCACATGGAAACCCATATGCCACAAACATGTTGTCCCACCTAATAGCTCAATGTAGTCCCATCATCTCTCTCTCTCTCTCTCTCTCTCTCTCTCTCTCTCTCTCGCTCTCGCTCTCTCTCTCTCTCTCTCTCTCTCTCTCTCTCTCACACACACACACACACACACACATCCAGCAACTTAAAGAAAATAAGATTCTAAGTTTAAAGAGGGAAGTTAGTCTTATATCTTTGAGGTTGAAATTCTTATTTCTCATTTTTATTGTACATGCAAAATTCTTATATAACAAATTGCTAACTCGCTTTGATGTGTCATGATGACTTACAGGGAATTCCTATGATGTGCTAGATTGTGTTTGTAGCACAACAATGAAACATTGACCTTGTACTACATTAAGACTCTAAACTGCAACATCAATATTGACGTTTCAAGTATTTGAAACAATATAAAACAACAAGATGCAATAGCTAGCCCATTTGAACCAAGGACAAAGTAAGTACGGCGTTTTGCATTATTACGGCGCTAAAAAAAGAACCCACACTTTCAACACAATGTATTTTTCTAAATGGGAAAGGGGCATGTTTCCCTATGTTTATAAACTTGAGGAAGATTTGTGCCACCTCTCTGACACACACTATGTATGGTCTTTCTTTTCCCACACAATTTGAAAAATAGCACAAAACTTTCATATATTGACAATAGTTTGTGTTATTGTGGTTGACAATATTCTTGACATATATTTTCTTTTTTATGCAAGCATTTTTCAATAATCAATCTGTGTCATTGTACAATCTGTGTCTTTTTTATGCAAGCATTTTTCAACAATGTGTGTCATTGTACAATTATAGTATATAACCATTTCTTGCTTAGACATTGCTTCACAAGCATCCACAAGATTTTTGGAAAGTGCAACTTTAAAACAATGTTCACTTAAAATTATCATCTCGATGAATTAATTGCATAGTACATATGAAATTCACATTGCAATGCATAATAGTGCTAGTATTCTATTGAAATTAAGGCATCCACTAGCCTCGTAGAACTCAATGGTTCTCGTATCACATTCTAGCATTCATATCAAATGTCATATATCATTTTGTTTTGTTTAGATTCCTACCAATTCAGAAAAAAATTTGATGAATCCTCAAAAAAGCCAATTTACACCATAGAGCAGAGAATCTTCGATTAGGAAAGAAGTACAGATGGGTGAGGACTTGGGTGGTCTTTTTTTTTATTTTAAAAATCCATGAGCACATCGTGCCACGTGGCACACCTCTCCCCTGTTCTTACCTTATTTCGTGCGTGGCCAGGGCAAAGGGACACGCCCGGACCGCACGTGTGTGCCCGCCTCCCGCCCAAAACAAAAAAAAAAAACAAAAAACAAAAAAACAAAAAAGCATGTGGATCACGAAGCCTGTGTGAACTCTGTTACAATGGGCTCAGTTACAAAATAACAAGAGAGGAGAAGGGGTCTTATGCAGTGTTCGAAAAAAACCCGGGTACAGTGTAGTTTGCACCTTCAGTTTTCAAATTTTAATTTCTTATTCTACGAATGAAGGTATTCAAAACCTTCAAAAAAAATTTACAAAAGGTTTGATAACTTTTAATAAAAAAAGGAATAATCAAAATACTTTTCAAATTATAAGAGTCAACGGTACTTCACCTTTATTGGTTGAAATAAAAATTTTTTATATATCATATTTTTACATTATATATATATTATAAAAATTAATATAAATAAAAAAATAAACGTTATGTAAACGTTTTAAAACGTTTATTTTAATCGTTAGATTCTTAACGTTTAAAAAATTAACGTTTATATTTTAAACTATAAATGATGGAGTTATTTATCCTCTTATCGCTCACAGCCTCACTGAGCACTCTCGTCCACTCACGCATCCTGTCACAGCAGCAGTTAGCAGCAACACCATGGTGAGAATGGCCCCATCCAGGGTCTGGCCAAGCTGAAGCGCGGCCGCCAAAGTGGCTGCTGCATCTGTAGTAGCTCTGCTCCTCAGCCTTGCCTTCAGCCCTCTTCTAACCAGTAGTAAGGAGGCGCACGCCTCTTCCAGCCTTGATCGCCATCTCTTCTTGTTGCCAGCCGCCAAGCTGTCCAAGCAGGACGAAAGCCTCCCGATTCCTCACCCTCGCGAGCTAGACGGTCGTCCACTCACGCATCCTCAGTGCTCACCCTCGCGAGCTAGACGGTTAGACCGCTTCCTGACTCCTGAGGCGCTCACGCTGTGGAAACAAAATGATGGTGCGACAGACAGAGGTGAGCACTGAGTCGTGACTGAATTATTGTTACAATGTTATATATATATATATATATATTATGTTTCGAACACTTAAACCTCCGAGGCTCCGACGCAGCGAGCGGCGACAGTAACGGTTAACCATATGCTTGATCAGAGCTTCTGTCTGTGTGTGTTTTTTTGTCCGCTTGCCACCAGACGTCGACCCATTATCCATATCGTGGGCTGCTCTGCGCCGTCGAGTCTTCCTCCGGCGGCAATGGGCTGGCGGCAGTGGGCTGGCGGCAGTGGGCTGGCGACAATGGGCTGGCGGCAGTGGGCTGGCAATGGGCTGATGCGGTAATGGGCTGGCGATGGGCTGGCGGCAATGGGCTGGCGGCAGTGGGCCACTGGGCTGATGCAGTAATGGGCTGGCAATGGGCTGGCAATGGGCTGGCGCAGTGGGTGATGCGGTAATGGGCTGGCGAATGGGCTGGCGGCAATGGGCTAGCGAATGGGCTCATTGGGCTGGCGAATGGGCTGGCGGCAATGGGCTAGCGAATGGGCTCATTGGGCTGGCGAATGGGCTGGCGGCAATGGGCTGGCCGCTGGCGCCACAGTCTATAACCATGGGGTTCGTCGGCTTGGGGGGAGCTTTACAGCGCTGCAGAATGTAAATCTTTCATTAGTTTTCATAAACGTTTGCAATTGGCATTGGTGTTGATCACAATATAAACGATAGAACACCCACTTGATGGGGACTCTAGAGAGAGAGAGAGAGAGAGAGAGAGAGAGAGAGAATTGATAACAGACGATTGAGAGGGAGAAGGATTCAAATTTCACATCAGTCAAATAACATGCTATTATCTATAGGTTGTGCAGGGTTGATATAAGTTGTGGCTCGGGTACGAAGTTCGAACACTTCACAAAACATTGATTGGCATCAAACTTTGCAGGATTAAGGTCAGGGTAAATTTTGTTTTAGCTTGCCTCTCTCCATCTCTTTTCTGGCTTGCATCTCTTCTCTATGTCTCTCATTCACAACTACTCAACATCTTTTTTCTTTTCATTTTTAGATATGTTGAGGCATACAACTTGACATGACTTGCTATTTCTTGGTAAAACATTAATTTACAAGGAACATATTATCATAATAACACATTTCAAATATTTCAGATGGCTTTTGTGCAATCCACACTACTCGGATTTGGAGGATTTAGTAAAGAAGTTATTGTGGATAAGAAGAAAAAAGGTAAAAGGTCAAGTAAAGAAATTGACGAAGAAATTATTGCTAATGATTTTACTATAAGCAGCGAAGAGATTGATGAAAAAGAGGCTACGCGTAGAAAAAGAGCTAGGTTATCGTGGTGTGAAAATTGGAGAAGTGAATTTCATTGGCTGGAATTTGATAGAGAGAAAGCACGCATGTATTGTAAGGTTTGCATGGAGGATCCTAATTGCAAAAGTGAGTTTGCAACAATAGGTGCACAAAACATACAGCATAGTGCCCTAAGTACACATGCACGCTCTCGCACACATAGGTTATCATTGATTCGTTCTATGTCAAGAGGAAGTCTTGAAGTAGGATTGAGCAAACAAAATGAAACACATGACGAAGAGATTACCAATCTATTTCGTACTGCCTATTTTCTTGCTAAAAATGATATCCCATTAAACAAGTTTGTGCCAACGTTAGAGTTTCTGCGAGAATGCAAAACTCCCAATGTACCCGAACATATGTACAACAATGATAAGAGTTGTGCAACTTTTGTTCAATATATTGGTAAAGCATTGTCACATAATATAGTAGAACGATTAAAAAATTCTCCTTGTTTTGGGATCATGATAGATGAATCAACAGATATATCTATCGATGAGCACATGATAGTATATGCATCTTATCTAGAGAATCATTGTCCACGTACATCTTTTTTTGGACTTGTAGATGTTATTGGGGATCGTACTGCCGAGGGCTTGTATAATTCTTTAATAACATTGATCTTAGAAAATGGATTGGACTTAAGAAAGTTGGTTGGATTTGGATCTGATGGTGCATCCGTAATGATAGGAAAGAGATCTGGGGTGTCTACTAGATTAAAGGAGTCTTGTCCTTTCATGACATCTATGCATTGTGTGGCTCATCGCACAAATCTTTGTGCATCTAAAAGCATAGAAAAGTTTCCATTTGCAAAAGCTATTGATTCCACAGTTAATGAAGTCGCAACTCTTTTTAGAAAGAGTGTCATCCGCAAAGAGAAATTAAAAGAATTACAAGAAGAATTTGAATGCTTAATAATTCAATTGGATAAAATTCATTCAATTAGATGGTTGAGTAGATCAATGGTTTTAGCAAAGTTTTGTGACTCACTAGAGCCTCTTCTTGAGTTCTTTGAGAGTGAGAATCTCGTAGTCTTTAGCAAATTGTCTTCTCTAGAACTCATTTATGCATTACATTTCTTAGCAGATCTATATCAACATTTGACAAAGTTAAGTAAAATATTTCAAAAGTCATATGTTGATATTACTAGTATTCCTGGCATTGTGAGTGCTGAGATTTGTGCATTGGAAATAGAGTTTGTGTCAGAACCGGATATTGACATGAATGCAAGAAAGGAAGATACAAGGGGTTTTCCTATTATTCCTGATTATGGACCAGAGAAGGGTTTTCTCCATGGTTTACGATCTTCAATAAAAGGTGACCATTTTCGTAGCAAAAAGATATCTCGCTCTTCTGATGGCTCTGATATTGAATTGGTTATTAGCTTTCAAAAAGCATTCACATTAAGTGTTATTAAAGATTTGAAAGAGAGATTTGTGGATAACTCTACCTTGGCTTGTTTTAAAATACTCTCTCCATCTTGCTATCCTCCTGGAAAGCTATTTATGAATTTTGGAGCTGATGAATTAGACAGGTTGATATCATTTTATGGAGAAAGCAAACTTGCAAATGGTGAGTTAATGGAGAAATTTGTAGATCCAATATCTCTTCGAAGAGAATACCTTACATTCAAGATTCAAGCCACTAATGATTGGAAAGGGTGGAATTTGCGGGACACTTGGTCTTACATAAGTAACAATATCACTCTACAAGAAAAGTATGAAGGGTTGCTAAAGCTAGCGCAAGTTGCATTAGTCCAATGCTCCAGTACTGCAATTTGTGAGCGTGGCTTTAGTATACAGAATATTATCAAATCAAAGTTGAGGAATAGATTGACGACAAAGAGTACAACTTCCTTAATGCGAGTATCCATCGAAGGTCCTCCAATGTCAGAGTTCGACTTTAGCTCAGCAATAGAGCTTTGGAGGCTTGATGCCATTACGACAAGACATGCTTTTACAAATGAAGACTAAAAGGTATTTCTAAAAACTCTAGAGATTAAATACATTATTAATGCCTTCATAGCAAAGTACTAACGTATAATACAATCTTCTTTTCATTAGGAGATGGAGGAGCATGAAAGATTTGGGAGCTTGTGAGTAAAAAAATTTCAACTAGTCTTAGCTGCTTTTAGGACGCAATGCAATATTTGTAGTGCATTTATGCACAAGCATGGATGATATTCTTGTGAAAGCAAAATTCTATTTTCTTTAATGATAAATATCATTTTACTCATGAATTTGGCAATCAACAATTTAGTAAATTCTATTGATGTGACCAATCATTTTGTTGCGAGAGTGTTTTAAAGTCGTTTTTAAGTACATTCTCTTGATACTCGAGTTATTTTGTCGCAAGAGTTTTTTGAAGTGTAAAATTCTGAATAAAACTTATAAAACCTTCAAGAATTTTAGAGAAAAATTTTTACACTTGGCAATATAAGAACTTACTTTTGATTTTTCAGATTAAAGGTATAAAAAGATATAGGATTTTGGTTTTTTTCGAACACTGGTCTTATGGCATGTGAAGGTATGGAAAGCAAACAACCCGAGAGAAACTTCAATAGGAAGGAAACCCCTGACACGACCCTCCCCCAGTCACCGATGTCAGCGGGCTGGGCTGAACAAGGGGCCGGGGAGCAGGCATGAATTTCATTTCTAGGCCCTTCAGTATTTTTACGTGTAATTGTTTATCTCTCGATTTTGATATATCTATATATACATATACCATATATATGTATATATTTAGTTATATATATATATATGACATATATATGGTATATCTATATATACATATAACCTTCAAAATCTTAAGGTTTGTGATGTGTTGAAAAGAAAGTGTTTTTTTCTTTTTTGGTGAAACCATAATCTTCATCTTCTCAAGATGTCTATGTAGTACGATGACTATACACCCAAAAGTTTTGTTGGGTACAATTATATAATTATTTAGAACCGTTTGGTGAAATTTTTAGTATTTAACGACACGTGGAAGAACTCATTTTCTTTAAAGCTTATAGGTTCTTTGCATGGCTCCTTTTTGCATGGCGCTTTCGTCTCTAGGGTTTTCACTTCTGCTGGTTTACAACTGTCGGTTGTCGTTTTCCTTTCTTTATGGTGGCTTCGTCTCCGGAGTGTTCGTTTCTGTTGCTCTGCATGTGCCGATTGTGTTATCTAGCGATCACGCGAGTTCTCCTCATCTTCGTTCTACATGGCGCCTTCGTCTCCGGAGTCTTCGTTTGTTGCAATTGGCGGTTGTGTATGTTGTGTTCTTCATCGCTCGTCTACAGCTGTGCGTTGTGTATTGTACTTTTGCTATTGTGTGGGAGTGCTCTTTCCTGTCTCCTAACGAATTGCAACTGTTGGTCACTCTGCATGTGGTGTTCTGTAACCTTCAATTCTTTTCCCAGTTTTATGTTCGTGCTGTCTTTGCACTAGTATACCTCCATTAAACATAAAATGAATGCACCCCAAAAATACTTTATTAGACAGCATATTATTTTCACATACTTATATGTTGGGGTGCATAAATTATTATATTACAAAACATATTATTGAACATTTTATTTTGACATATTTATATGTTGGGGTTCATAAATTATTTTATTACACAACATATTATTGCACATCTCATTAATTTCAAAGAGAAAATCATAACATGCTTATATATATGCACAAGGACTATATTAATTTCAATATTCTAAACGTTTAATAAGCACCCCAAACATATTATTCACGCATGTAATATATTATTAGAGATTACGACGTATTTTTAAAAAATATAAAAGTCGAGATCTTATTTTGCTAAAATACAATATATATTAATGAAAATATTATTGCGCAAGATCTGTACATAGCAACTCAAAAGACAAAGAACCCATGAGAAATGGAAAGAATGCAAACTTAGAGCCCTCTGTACACAAGATTCCTCAATTACCACCAGAGAAGAAAACAAACCTCTTTGAAGTATCAGTAACTGTGGCAATAGGAAATAGAGACATACATCTCTCATGCTGGGAGTCACTTGAAGAGTTCTTTAGGATGGATTGTTTAAAAGGAATGTTTGTCTTAGAAAAAGGTGGTACTTTGAACCACTTACATTTTCAAATGGTTGTGAGTCTCATGGATCCATCCCTGATAAGTGTAGGTAAAACTATTAAAAGATATTTATGCTGAGATTTGTTCAAACCTGAAAGTGGTATAGTAATATGTAGAGGTTTAAGACAGATTAAAATGCACAGATTTAAAGGGATGATACGATATTGTATGAAAGATTTACATAAGCCACACTTCAAATTCTTCTCGCATAATATCTCCAGTGAGGAGATAACAAGAGGCCGTCAACTCTACGCTCTTTATGGACAAGCTGACTTGAAAAGCAAAGTATGTTTGTCACCGATTAATTTGTTTGAACGGGCATATGTATACATAGACAATTACATAGCCAACAAACTAGGTGCATCACTACAAAGTACTCTTCTCAAAATGGTTCGTAGAGGGAAATACTATCCAACAGCTTCGTGGATAATTCCAAAGACTGGATCTGGAATGAGCAAAACGAGGTCCTCATCTGACACAGTGCATAGATATTGATGTGCAAGTACTCTTGGTTATAGATATTCTAATCCTTTAATCCTGTACGTGCAGAATTCAACAGAGAAAATCAAGAAGATGATGAAGGTGAAGCTACTGATAGAGGACAAAGTGATGAAGATGTGAATGGAAACCATAATTTAAAGCTGGGTAGTCGTCGCACAATCCTATTGTCATTGACGGGCGACCAAGAAAATCAATCACAAGAAAACTATTTTGCATCATATCTTTTTGTTTGGGAAAGAGCATACAAGTTTAAAAAAGCAATTGTGGACAGAGATGAGTTTGTTTCGCTCTCACCAGAAGTCTATAAATTTGTGGGCCTCACCGAGGAAGAAGGTAGATTGTCACTCTGCCTTGTAATGAATTGGATTTCTAGCTTGTACTAGATTGCACTTTTAGCTTTTGCTGGATTGGATTTCTATCTTATTCAACATCTCCTCTTGTTTTCTAATCTTTGTTGTTGTAATAATATTATGTTATGTTGTAATAATATTATGTTCTACTAAGGTTATCGCTTCTTTAAATTTTTCCTCTATTAAGGTTAGCACTAAGGTTTAAAACCTTGTGCCTAAGCTTTTTTTTTCAAAAATTAAATAAGCGTCCTCGAAAAAAATTAATTAATACGAGTGAATAATTATTTATTATGGGTGATATGATAAATAAATTTACATTAATAAATGATTTGAACCATTACTAAATAAGGAATATTTGAACCATCTAAATAAGGAATATTATATTTCTAATCAATTTGAATTTGAACCATTAATAAATAAGGAATATATTCATGTGGAAGTCTGTGAAGTCTGTGGTAAACCTTAACATAAACCTACTGTAAATCTTAATATAAACAAAACCAACCACCAACGACCCATACACCAACAACCAAGGACGCCCTATGATGAAAAAAAATAGTTAGATCTTCCGGACAGAGAGTGTAAGGCTTTCTTCTCTCTCCCTCTATCTCGTGCTCTCTCTCTCACATACAATTTTTTCTGTTTTAATCCTTTAAAAACCAGTACACTTTGAATAAGGTAAGGCCATCTAAAGCTTTGTAAACGTGCATTTCCCACTCTGTTTCTCTTGTTCCATAATCTCAACTCTCTCGTTCCCACTCTCTCTCTCTAGTTCCGCAACCCTCTCAACTCAGAGCTTCCATTCTCTCAAACAACAAGCACCTCCCCCCCCCTCTCTCTCTCTCTTTCTCTCCTTATTCCACTCATAACATCAGAAAGTATCTCTCTCTCTTCTCTGCAACATCATAAATACTCTAAAACCATAGGAATTTTTCTTGGATTTTGCTCTTCCCATTTGAAAGGGTTTGATGGGGGTCAGTCTCTCGGTTCATTAGAAACACTCCAAGGTAGCATTAACTTGAAGAAAGAGGTGTTGCTATAAAGGGGTGGCCTTGGGTTAGATCAAGGGGTGCCTCCGGTTAGATCAACCTGTGTGCTAAGATCACCAACATCAACACCTGCTGTACATTGGGCCGAATTTCTTGTGTGACATGTCAGAACACCATTCTCTAAAGGCCATCTACTGGAACTCAATTCCTTTGTGTGGCATTTCAGAACAACATTTTTTAAAGGTTATCTCCTGCATGCAAGGCCATGTCAGCCAGCTAGCACACCATGTTAATTTCCCTGAAGATTGAAAAGTCTTGCACATTGCAGAGGCACAATCCCAGCAAGCATACCTCACATGGCTGATGCCTCCATGCCTCATCAGCAACCAATCACATTGTACAGTGTCTCATGTGAGCTCGTACAAGTAAGCACCCAGCTCCCTCCAAATGTACTTACATCCACCTCTTACTGGTGATCCATATGACAAGAGCCCACCCAAATGCCAGTTGCGGCTCAAACACCTCATTAGGAAGGCTGCCCCCTTTCAATTGATAGTGTGAATGCTTTATAAGAAGGGTCCAAGACAGCATCAGACAGCATCACACTTGCAAGCTCCTTTCTATACGGACCCCAAGATGGGTACAGCATTATACCACGTGATTGGTAGTGACTGGAGTGTCTCCGTGAGCAGCCAACTCCAAATGTAATTACATCTAGCTGTTACTGCTAATCCTTAGACAAGAGCCCCAGCTGCAGCTCAAACACACCTTCTAATACTATATTGCAAGCTCCTTTCTATATGGACCTTATTTTTCTGATCACATCATTTATCCCCGTACATTCTCTATTCCAACAACATAGTGGAACAACCGACCGTAAATCCCACCATTCCCAATGTATCCAGATTTTGCCTCACCACACCTGTACCCAACCCCCAACTGGACTATGCATGAGCCAAGCTCCTGGCCAGTGGCACGACAGCCCTTCGTCCTTATAATCAACAGATCTTCCATTTCACAGCCCTGTTAAGGAAACCCCGTTCACTTCCAATGGTAAGGTGTCTCCAATTACATGGCTCCACACCACCTCATTTAGTGAGCAACATCATGTGTAAAGTCTTTTTTTGTTAACATCAAGAAGCTTTCAAACATAAGCATTTAACATACACGCAGAAAATGACAATAGAATACCTTCAATTACTGAGAAACTTGATAAGATATTTACATGCCCTGGAGGTGGCTCAACCATGCAATGGCAGCTATGATGTTCGCCTTCACACTCCCCAAAAAACAAATAAATGCAAGCAAGATGTTAAAGTGTCCTAGAATGACAGGTCAAACTACTATTAATAGGGAGTTTGTATAGACAAACCAACTTGGACAATGCTTTGGGTATAGCAACTGACACATGTTAATCTCAGACCTGACATCAGACCAGACGTTAATATGTAAGTAGCCAACATACATATGTCAGACATGTTAATAAGACTCTTGCTAAACCAAAATTTTGAGACATCTTAACTTTTGGACAACTCCTCAATCCGCGGACAAAAAACTGTAGACTTCACAAGGCTTTGTTCAGAGACAGAGATAGCAATATTACTACACTGCGATGCAAAACACTGATACTCCCATAATATTGCTCTATACTTTGCCATGCCAGTGCACAGTTGACTAGTTGCAAAGTCTGGCATTGCAAGCCACCGCTTGAGCCCAATGCCTCAGTCTTCCTTTTACATCTTCGGGATCGTCACCTGCATACATCCATTAAGATCCTTAACATCAATGTAAGGAAAATACATGAGACTAATGGACATGCAAGGCTTCATGAGATTGTGAGAGAGAACTCTAGAGTAGCTTATGAGGCCTTGGTGAAACAATCACTGCAACTAGAGTCTAGGATACACATGGGGTGTAAGCTATGCATGTAATACATCAAGGGTACATTGGATGCTGATACATCCATCAAGAATAGCATAGTCATTGATTTCAAGCGAAAGATTTCTTAAAGTGAAATTGATACCTGGGCTGGAAATCTTCCATGAGGGGGTTGGTGATGGTGAGGAGCATCTGGCAGGTGATTTAATGGCCGGGGAGATAGGGGACATGCAATTTGAAGACTCATGAAGGTTTTTGGCAACAGCATAGTAGACTTCGAGCGCCGGGAGAGTGTCGCAGAGGTCCGGGATTGAGCTCTGGTCGAACCGGAAGCCAAGGTCGATGCAGCCCTTGAGCTCTTCGAAGTCATCATCAGTGAGGCTTCGCGTTCGGGATCTCCTGAGCTCAGAGGAACTGATAGCATCAGTAAACGGCTTCCCACAGTCAGAGACACTTCTCCCGAGGAGCTCGGGCTTGGCGCTTTCCTTGACATTGGCCAGCTCCTCATGCAGCATAAGCTCCCTTTTTCTCTCCCAAGCTTCAAAAAGCAAGCTCTCTCTCACTGAGAGAGAACTTTTCCTGCCCCTCCTGCTGGTTCTACTCTTGGAGGCCGAGGAAGCTGCTATATTAACAGGAGAGGTCTCTCCATCATAAGGGCTGAAGAAGCCACATCCCGGATACATGCCAGTATGCCCCATATCAGAAAACCCCTCGGTATAGACCAAGTCACTGAGATCACATGACGCCTCTAGCCCTTGCTGTTTGTACATAGCGTTGGGTTTCACCCCTCCCTTCCCAAAGTACTGGAAAGCACCCTTCTCTACCTCATGTGTCCCTTCTTCCCCCTCCATAAACAAACAATCCTCCTCATTGAACGATTCTGTGTCTTCCTCACTCCCTCCTCGATCTGCTCCAGGCTTTGTAGGGGACAAGAGGCTCAGCCGCTCAAAGGAGAGGTCGAAGGTAGCCATTGCGCTTGGGGACGCGCTGAATTTGCTCAGCTTTGAAAGAGAGCTGCTCACCACCATGTTGGAACCGCACAAAAACAAAACCCAAACTGGACATGCAAATGGGAAAAGTTTTATGTGAGGCTAAGACACCATCATGGAGAAGGCAGTGCAGCAGGCAGCGGAATCTGAGGTTGAGGTAGGCTAGGCTAGGCTAGGCGATGGCAGGGAGCCTGCCTCTCAGAGAATGTCGGATCCGGAGGGGGGTGAGGTCTAGACTCTGGACTCTGGACTCTGGACTCTGGCGTCTGGACGATAAGAATACAAGGAAATGGAACCCAATAGAGTGCATCATATATAAGAAGACAATCATGAGCAAAGTGGGGTGTAGTCTGACAAGCTTGAGCACCATGCAAAAACAAAAAAGCAGTGCTTTCCTCAACCCCGTGTGAAGCGAGGTACCTACAGTGACACGTCCACGCCAGGTCATCGTCCTCTTCCTTGTGAATGTCCACACTTTCATCCAGTGTTCCCTTTTCACACGTTGCCAATATTCGCCCACAACGTTTTTTCGTTTGTTCTTTGATTTATTATTCATCGAATAAATGTTCACTCGAGTTACGATTACACAAATGTTAATTAAAGTGGACATTTTTTTCAAAGGTTTCATCACGGTAATAGAATCGAAACAAGCGGGCTACAACAAGTTGCATGCAGTTTTCTCCTCATTTTTCTTATTAATCGGTGTCTTCTCTTCACTATCTTGGACGGCCGCCCCCCCTCTCTGTCTCTCATACTCCACTCTTCTTTTTTCACTGTATTGGCTCTCTCTATCTCCGTACCTATTTGAGGACAGCCACCATGACTTTGTCATGTTGTTGCAGACTAGCGATAGCAGGTACAGCAAAACTGTGTGAATTGTATGCCTATGTGCTGCAGAGTCTGTCTTTTTAGCCTACGCGTTGTTTTCTTTGCTATGCTCGTAATATTATTTTTTGATGTTCTGGCCTCCGATTTTGAAGCGCCCGTTTTGGTAACATTTAATTAAATGCCTAAGGTATTAATGCCATTATCCGTTCTCTTAGACCTTTTAAAACAGTTCCTTTTTCCCTCCTCGTAAAATTGTTCCTTCTCCCAACCCCCTTAAGTCTCAGAGGGTTTACACTCAAGGTTTATACCTCACGCTAGAAATAAGGGGAGCCCTCGAATGGACTACCCAATTCTTAAGTGTTTTACACATATTTCCTTTCCTTGCAATTTTTCTTATCCTAGTCACCGGCCACCTCATGCCCACTTTTCCTTTACTCGTGGATGGGGGAGGTTGGATCGACACAATATGGGTGTCAACTCTTCAATAAATCAAACATTTTCTCCAAGAGTGAATGGGGGTAATTAGTAATCTATTTTTTGGATTGGGTTGTCACAAAAACTAGTATTGTTTTTTTTCCATCCAATCACATCAAAGATTGGGTCTGGAGATCACCTTTTTGCACTAGGCTTGGCAAATGCGTGCACAAATGTTGCAATAGACACACACTATACGGACATAATGATGTTCTAGTGTCACCTCCTTTAACCCCCACAAGGGTTGATTGGCTAGAAAATGGAGGGCGTGCGGGGGGGGGGGGGGTGGTTGGAGTATCCAATGTGTAAACCCCCTCACTGTGTTATCCATGGCTCCTCCTACGTTGGTTTCTTTTCACCCATATAAATTTTTTACCACTCATGATCATGCTTGATTTATGACATGCAAGAACGCTTGCTAAAAAGCAAACGTTTTTTTTGGAAGAGCGGCATATAAATCATTATTTTTAGTGTATTTTTGAAATTTACTAAAAAAGTTAACGTGTTAAAACGTTTGGACCATATAAAAATAGGTAACACACTTGTCAAAAATCAAGCCTATTGGCTCTACATGGTGCACTTAAACAATCCACAATTGGGTGCATTTCCACATCCCATAGTATCTATGGTGTCCCTGCTTTTATCCACTTCTCAAAGAGCACTATGTGACAACAACAAAAAATAGAACCAAGCTGGCGTTTCTCCATTTTTTGGACACGCACATGAATTTATTTTAATAAGTTCTAATCAAACACTTATCAAGGCTATTCAATCATAAAACGTGTATTGGATCATGTGGCATACCATGTGGCATGGAAAGGGACATCTTGGTCGATAGTGCACAACACTCATGACCCTCAAATTATTTCCATTGACTTTATCAATAAACTCTCTTTTACAAACTTTTCTAGGCCTACGATATTATAGCTTTCATTGTCTTAATAATTTACAAAAACGAGCTTTGTAGTGAATGGACAAGTCTTCTTCCCCCCATTGTGTGTAAATGAAAAACATCCTTCACATATATCTAAAAGAGCACTAAAAAAGCTTTTGAAATACTTTAAACTAGTCATATCCAAAATCATTGAAATGTTAAAATTAACAACAAGCCAAAGTCACATGCACACTCTCCAATTTTAAAGGCAAGAATGAAACATAACATAAGATCACCTACAACCTTTTGCAAGAGAAAATTCCTAGTTGGAAGAAGTTGAATTAAAGTATGTACATTCATCTTACAAAAATGAGATGCATGAAGCATGAATTGAATTTGATAATTAGAGTCTACAACTCAAAGTTCATGAAGCATATAGAGACCTGTAGAGTGATGATGGAATCTTTATACTAAATAATTAAAGTAGCATGCATACCTCCAAACCATTTACAACAGTGATGGGTTAGTAAAAGAAAGGATACATGAGATGCATGAAGTATGAATTGAATTTGATAATTAAAGTCTACAACTCAAAGTTCATGAAGCATCTCGATTGGAATGGAGACCTTTAGAGTGATGATGGAATCTTTATACTAAATGGTCAATCTTACAATGATTAAAGTAGCATGCATACCACCCTTTAAAGTAGTATGCATACCACCCTTTACAACATTGATGGGTTAAAAGTAAGGATACAGACATGCAATTTTTCTTAATAAGAAGACAAATAGAAGATGTATTACAATGCATTAGGGAACACTTGGGAATGTTTACAACACATGAGAGGAGTAATCATGTTTTTTTGGGAGAAAGGTAATTATATTATAATATTAACAGTGGAGAGATTTACAAAAAGTTCAAAGACCATGGGCCCCAAACCGAGCACCAGAGGCTACTCCAACACTTTTACATTACAATTTAGCAGCTTGCATAACATATCCCATCTATCATCTTCCCACACAAAAGAAGATTGGCTCCAAGATACATGATATCCAAGTTGCATGCAAGCAATCATCATCAGTGTAGCCTTTGGGAAGCATCTTTTCCAATACATATCTGCGAGTCCACATGTGGCTTTTGTAAGATGTGATACTTAGTTAGAAGAAGTTAAATCATGTACATTAGCCTTACAAAAAATGAGGTGAGTGTAGCATAAATTGAATTTGATAATAAGGGTCAATAACTTAAAATTCATAAAACATATACGTCTAAAAAACTTACAATTATAAATTAGTGATGGGTTTAAAAGTAACTTACAAAGTTTATCAATAAGAAGACAAATGAAACATGGTTTATGATGCATTGCAATCAAGTGTCATTTTTTTACATGATGGTCATTTACTCATCCAAATAGCCCAGGTCACCCCAAAAACCTATTATTGGCACCATCATCACTTGTGTCACCTTGATAGGCCTTCTTAAAGCGTCAATTCAAAACTGCATTAAAAATTTGTATCTCAAAACATGTCAAGAATCATAGTTATTTATGAATCTTAACAATAAAAATAAAACTAGCATGATCAACAACCAATTTCCACAACCAAGTTAGGAAGTATTTAATATGTGCCAAAGACCTTGTAATGTGGGGAAAAAAAGTTATCACTAAAAGGTGATAAACCATGGAGAGGTATTACTTTTTTCAAATTATTGGGAGGTATTTGATAGCTAAAACCTCCCAAAATCTATGAATTTAATCAAACTTTCAAGTGTAGAATTTGTAAGAATTTTTGAGGTTCAAAGTACATTTGCATAATGATAACATGGCCACTGTGCCAACCATTTTCCTATCAAAACTCGGCCTTCTTCATTATGATGAACTACATGGAAACTTCAAGCACAAATTTTTTTACTATTGCATTTATGTTTATGTTCATTGGCCATGAGAGGGGATCATAGATTTTTGTTATAAATGGTCTTCCCACGAGCAATGTTAACTAGGCCATCCATATTTCTAGGCACTTGGCCCCAAATTTCCTAGTTGCTCCAAAATCAGCGCAAATGGGCTTTTGGTCACAAATTGGGCCATTGACCTCAGCATGGCGCTTTCTAGCATAAGAATTCAAAAAATTGTGCAATCATTTATTGCTATTGCGAATTTGCATGAGTCAGTGAACTGGGCATTGGGAAGAAACATACTTAATTGTTAATTAGAGGAAATATCTTTGTTTTTTCATAAGAAGGTGATTTAGAGAAGCACGTGAAGGGGGACTTCTTAAGACAAGGTTCAAGAAAAAAGCGGGTTCACTTATCCTAGAGCCTACTCAACTTTCAAAAAATCCACATAGCCTCCTTGTTGAGAGGAGAAGGAAAAATATTGACTCCAGTTTTTCAGAGAATAGTAGTAATTGGATGAAATTATGAAGAAAATTCTTATTTGAAATAGACTTATTCAGGTTCACTCATAAATATCAACACTGTCTTAGGAAGCATAGCTAGGGTCGAGAAAAGACGGGTTTGCTTTATCCATGAGCCTACCTGCCTCATCTTGAGAGGAGAAGGAAAGATGCCACCTCTAAATTTTTTTAAAATAGTAGCAATTAGATGAAATTGTGAAGAAAATGCTTGTTCAAGATTGCCGGCTAGCCCCCACCCAAGGTCGTTAATGCTGACCTCACCCATGCCAAACCGAAGAATCTGAGTCACGGTTTATCATGCTTACTCAACCCATGGTGAGAAAAATTCATGTCAGGTTCACTCAAAAATGTTTCCGGAACATTGAGCGAGGGTTTGATGATAGGGCAAACGGTCACTACAAAAAATAACCAAAGCTGGTGGGCGGCTGAATTTAGCGGGCGGCCACAACTGGCCGGGTGGTGGCGGCTAAACGGTCTCATATGAAACGTTTTATTTTGCTAATAATTGTCACGTAGGTACGTTCTTACTTTTCAGTCTCACTTTTTCTTTGTAAATTTCTTTTAGCGACGCTAAAATAATGCAAGCGGAGTCAGCAGGCTCAAAACCTATGGCGCGTATTACACGTGAGGACGTTGAGTGTACACACATGTGCGTGGGTCGGTGGCGCGCCGAGTGACCACGTCATTTCGGTTGGCGCCCGCTGCAGCCAGGTCAGCTAAAATGTCTTGCACATGCACAGCGGACATGAGAGGTCCAACTTGGGCCCCGACCCTTTCTCAATCAATTGGACACCGGCCCGGGCCTCCCACATTAGCCTTGTGAGTGTCGGTCTTTTTGTGTAATTTTCACGCTTAAATTCAGAAAAATAGGTTACTAAAGATTCAAGATTTTCCTTGGACTTGAAGGTTATCCTTTGTTTCACTAGTTTGAAAAAAAAGTTTTATCTCTGACACTAGCCCTGTCCAATGACCTCGGGGTAATGGGGGAGGAGACATTAGGGTTTGTAGGCAAGAGTAGTATCACAGACGATAAGAAAGGAGAATTCAGAAATTCTCATTGGAGACTCTGAACAATATGGAAGGAGAGGAGTCTACTTAGACAATGCTAAAAAAAAACGGGCATCCTGCGAGAAAAACTAGTTGAGATTTTAAGTCGCTCTTATTTTAAGGAATGATTTTTCATATATTTTAGTTATAAAATCGGCATACTGTAGAGATTTCGAAAACAAAAACCGGATAGGTTTAAGAGTTATCCTTATTTTGATTTGTTGAAAAATATGTTTTTTTCGAGCACTGGTTTACTACCAAGAAATAGCTTATTGCCTACCTTTTTGAAAGCTTTAGTGGGTGTTCAAAGACATCAGCGTGAGAAAGAAAGATGATCCATTTACAACCAAAATTTCCCCCACTACTAGTGATTAAAAAAAACCATCCTCTAGTTTAATTTGCACTACTCAAATTGAGAAAAACCGGTTGTAATACTGTACGATTTTGTGGCTCATGGTTTAATTTATGTTTGTTTAATATACGAGATTTTTCAAATAAATGGACCAAGAAATAGCTTATTGCCTACCTTTTTGAAAGCTTTAGTGAGTGTTCAAAGACATCAACGCGAGAAAGAAAGACGATCCATTTACAACCAAAATTTCCCCCACTACTAGTGATTAAAAAAGGCATCCTTTAGTTTAATTTCCCCTGCTCAAATTGAGAAAAACCGGTTGTAATTTTGCTTAGCCTTGAATTTAAAGATTCAAAATTTGAAACTTTAGTTATAAAACCGGCTACTCTGCATTTTTTCAATAAAAACCAGTTCACTGTTTAGAAAAAATGTTTATTTCTAACACTGTCCACTACCCCTATTAACCCTAGGTGGACTTACATATAACACTTCTTGCATAGTACACTGTCCACGCTTCGAGTTGAGAATGGAGGGAATCCAATGTTGGCGGCTTTTTGGACAATGATATTTGTCAAACTGAAGTTAAAAGGAAAGCTTAGAGCCCGCCACACGAGGGGCTAGGGGTACCACAGTGGGCTTCCCATGGGCACAATTAAATGGGCCGAGATGGCAATAAATGCTGGTACATAACTTGGCAAAGAGCGATTGCAAAATTCCCATAGAAAACTTGGCCACACACATGTGCTTTTGATGTAAGCATTTGCTCATGGGAATGCAAACCTTTCTCCCTATAAGTCCCTAGTTAGTTGTATTTCAAGTTTTCATGGCCTACTTTAGGTACTCTTCCCACCCCATAGTGAAGATGGCAAGGAAACTTGGCCAATAAAAAGGTAAGTGTGTCAAAAATGGCAATCAAAACTAGCACTATTGCGTTTTCCTTCTCAAAACTTGGTCGTTTCATCATGTATAAGTTGTCCATACTAACTAGGGGCCTCATTTAATGCTTTCCAACCAAGTTAACTTGACCGTGAGAATGTCCTGCTTTTGGGCCATGAGAAATGCAGGGGAAGATTGGAGCTAAGCAATCCCACATCTAGAAATAAAAGGAGGAAGGACCCCACAAAGGCAGACTCGAGGTAGTAGCTACCATAGATACAGGAAGATTAGAGCTGCATCATCCCAAAGCATAATCGGACCCCATAAAAACATGATGAAAGCACAATACGTTCCTTTCTCACATTGGCTTTTCTTTTCAACATTTAACTCCCATTGGTTACTTCATTTCTCTTCCTTAAAGACAATAGTTTAGTAAGCCCTTCAAATGAAAATTTAGGGTTGCCTTTCAAATTCCCGAATCAAGGGTCGTTTGGAATTGTGGTCATGATTTATTTTGAGAAACCAAAAAAACTTCCTTGAGCCAACTTGCCATTGTTGTCTACCAGTTGCTACATAGTAGACTGCAAATTATGCATGTTGAGCTCCCAACCTCCGAATTTGAGGGTGTCTATGTCTTCTTCCATTTGATTTTCACTCCCAAACAGTCCCAAGCTATAACGGGTTTGTCATTTCAAAGAAGTGGAACTGACCCCTCTTTAAGATCATGAAACCGAAAAATTCAAGTGAATAACCATATTGCTTAAGAATTTACACTATCATTAAAGTGGTCTCGATTCCTCTCAGAGGAGCTCTTAAATTAGTGTTCGGGAGACATTTTCGAGTGAACCTAACATGAATCCTTCTCACGATATGGGCTGAAAAGGAAGAGGCAAATTTGAACAAGCATTTTCTTTAATTACAGCTTTTTTTTAAAAAAAAATGGAGGAGGCATTTTTCGTTGTTCTGTCAAAATGAGAGGTGGATTTTTCATGAATGAAAATAAAGCGAACCCGTCTTTTCCCGAACGCTGCGCTTAAATGAAGATGTTCAAACTGGCTAAAGGATTATGGGGTGAGGCTACATACGGCCCTTGGTAAATGGCAACATCGTACCGTGTGCACACACTCCAACTCCAGGAGGTTCTCAAAAGTACGACGTCACCTAATGGCTGCCACTTGCCACTTTTTTACAACTTGCGTGTCACACGTGGAAACCAGCTGTCTTTTCTCATCACTTTTGCGTGCTCTACCGTGGAGGTGGTGGCGGGGACGCTTTTCCGCACTTCGATGAGACCACCAATCTGCCCGTCGCTGGGAACGTCGTCGCCTTCGTCGTTTCCACCTAAGATTCTTCGTTTCAACTTTCTACCTTTGGCCCATGGATGATGGCACGTAGCTACGCTTCCCATCGTACGTGTACCTGTCTGTGTGTCCGCGCGCACGTGTGTGTGAGAGAGAGAATCCATACCAAACAAGCATGCTGTTCGTTTAGTGTATCTTGCACCTCTTAAGAGGCACGCCCCACCAAGGGGGCTACAGGGCTATCTCAAATTGCCCACCAAGGGGCTATAGGGGTATCTCAAATTTAGGGGAACAGAGCCCCACTAGAGGGATATGTGCAAAAGAGCAATGGAAAAAAATTATTTTCATTGGTTGGTTTGTGTAGCTTTTCCCTCCAATCTTTTCTTGCAATTCTCTCATTCGTTTTTCCTCCTATAAAATCATATGAGAAGGTTTTTCATCAGCATTTGTAGGGCTTCGAGTTCTTCAGGACCGAGGAGGATGCCCCTACTAAACCTAGGTGGGACACCTCGTCTGCAAGGCTACTGGAACCTTGCAAACCCCAAGGTTTCAAAATTTCTCCTTCCTGGGAGGTTTTAGTTTATAAACAAATAATACATTTTTTTCACATTTTGCCTTGTATTGTCTTATCAAATAATTGGCATGATGACGTAACTGGCCAAATTTTGATGATGACTTAAAAAAGGTCATGCACAATGCATGTCATATGTCGCTTTACGATTGATTATTGCTTTTGTTAACATATTAGATGGTATGTGATAAATATTGGGTATCTGTTTTGGCGACTTGGATTATAAATATTGGGCATTTGTTGGCACATTGGATGATGATAAAACATGTGGATATTGGGCCACTTAATGATGAAGATGCAAGTGGACTAAAACAAGAGTAGGTAGGTTTGCTTCATTGCAAAGGATTGATGCTACAAGTTCACAAGGAAGCCTTAGTAAGGTGGAAAATCTCACCCCCTCATAGTAGAAGTGAATTTTAATGATATAATGCATACATAGGTGAAACAAATCATTACAATATTGAAGATTCCACCAAGTGGCTAAGCATGTGATTATGCAGGTGCATTAAATGGATTTGCTTAGTTGTAAAGAATTGAGCTGAGTAAAAATATTGTTTTGTTACAAGTTCACATGGAAGGCTTTAGTAAGGTGGAAAATCTCACCCCCTCATGGTAGAAGTGAATTTTAATGACATAATTCATATATAGGGTAGACACATCATTAAAATATTGAACAATCCACCAAGACGATAAGCATGTGATTATGCATAAAATGTTTGGTGCATGAAATGGATTTTAGCCTCCTTGATAGTACCAAAATGATGACTTCCAAAAACAAGAATGATCTTGATTTATTTTTTATGATAAAGGAAAATGCTTTTTTTGTAAACATAGTCAAGTTATAAGGCAAAGATGGGCTAGAGTTCACAATGTGCTTGACATTGAGGGGATAACTTAAAATTCCAAATGTTGCCACAATAATGTATGTTAATCATTCAATTCTTGCCATTGGTAACAAATGCTACACATTGCTTCGACAACTAGATTAGGCATTTGTGTAACCAACCTTTTCATCATCACTAGTGCTCCTTGATATTCAAGAGGTATTACTTATAGGATTCATAGTCAATGGTCATACTAGTCAAATGGCATCTTTTACTATCACAGTTTGTACATCTTTGAAACTCTTAATATAGAAGGGTGAGGAGATAAGTAGCAAGGTCTTCCTATCCTCATCTTCCAAGTCACTAGCATGTAAATTAGGACACATAAAAAAATCCCCATTGGGTTCCAAGCACAAGCGTAACCTCACACATGTGCATACATGCACACACACCCCCACACGTGTGCACATGTGCACACGCACACGCACGCACACACACACACACACACACACACAAAACAAACAAAAAGAGGGAAAAAAACTCTTATTCTCTCTCTCTCTCTCTCTCTCTCTCTCTCTCTCTCTCTCTCTCTCTCTCTCCAACATGACTGTGGCTAAATGCTCTCGCCAGAAAGGAAGAAAAAGTCTCCTAGGAAGCAAATCAAGCATTGAGAATCATCTTGAATTATCAGGTATACTGATGGATCCCTCTCCCTTTGCTCTTTGAGATGCTTTGTACAGGTTCCATGCATAAAAAACATGTTGGAGAGGTTATGAAATTGTACGAACTTGCCTTGAAAATAAAATTATTGCACGTGGATGTGAAGAGGTATCTAAACATGTTGAGCTACACTCACCTTGGGTTAGAGCCGTCTCAAGGAATCATGAATTCCAATACAAGATAAAACTTTACCACCATGGATCAAGAAGCATCTTCTCATGCAAGATGATCAAGAAAGAGCTCGAAGAGCATTTGATTTGGTCATTCATGGGCTATTAGAAGATAAAATACAAATTACGGTAATATACTTACATAAACTATAGGGATATCTACTCCTACATAAACATAAGGGCCATGTGGAGAGATAAGAACTTCTTCTTGACACTTTTCTGCCATCTAACTATCTAACTACATAAACATAAGGGCCATGTGGAGAGATAAGAACTTCTTCTTGACACTTTTCTGTCATCTAACTATCTAACTAATAACACCAATATGCCTATGGAAGCAAGGAGGGAAAGAGATGAAGCGCAACCAAGCAAGAATAAGACTCTTATATATAGAATCCATGTATGAGAGTAGATTGCATAGGAAAAAGACTCTTATGCATAGAGTCTATGTATACGAGTCTAAGCATAGAGTCCATGTAATAGAGTCTAAGCATAAGACTATGCAATAGACTCTTGTGCATAAGACTATGCAATAGACTCTATGCATAGGCTCTATGCATAGACTCAAAGCATAGAGTGTGCATAGACTCTTATGCATAAGACTATGCAATAGACTCTATGCATAGAGTCTTATGAATGGACTCTATACATAGAGTCTTATGCATAAACTCTATGCATAGACTCTTATGCATAAGACTATGCATAGACTCTATGCACTCTATGCAATAGAATCTATGCATAAGATTATGCAATAGAGTCTATGCATAGATTCTATTGCATAAACTCTATGCATAGAGTTTTATGCATAAACTCCATAAAACTATATGCATAGACTCTTATGAATAAGACTATGCATAGACTCTTATGCATAGGACTATGATAGAGTCTTATGCATAAAGCCCATGTGGACTCTATTCTATTATTATGCCCATTAGAGCATAGATAGGCCATAAATAGAGCATACATAGCTCTATGTATGTTCTATTATGCATGCATGCATAAATAGATCATGTATGCTCTATTATGTATGCACACATAGAGCTATGCATGCTCTATGTATGCGTAAAAACAGAGATGCGAATTAGAGGAATGGGTAGAAAAAATAATTTAATTACACTAATAAAAGTACTTCTATAAATGAGAAAAATGCTTGTATAAATGATTAGGAGGGAAAAGGGGCCTACCACTTCTATACTAAGATGAATAAGTAAGCAATGTAGAAAAACCTATAAAAAAGGGCATACCACTTCTATACTAAGCTGAATGAATAAGCAATGTAGAAAAAGGGCCTACCACTTCTATACTAAGCTAAATGAGTAAGCAATGTAGAAAAACCTACAAAAAAAAGATGAAAGAAGAGGGCAAGAAGATTAATTAAAAAAATAAACTAATTAACACTTTTAAGTCTTACCTACCAAAAAGAAGCATGAAAGAGGAAGAGGGCTTATTTCTAAGCATAAGAGAAGCTTAGAAAGGGAAAGGTGAGCGAGAAGAGGGGGACTAAGAGGAGCATCACAAACATCCAAGAGGTGAGTCCATCTAATAACTTTCCTTGTTAATGTTTGTTTTAAACACTTGAATAAGAGTAAGACTACTCCTAATACTAAAAACCTATTTAGCTTGAAAAGGACACTTACCTTGCTCTTATACTTACTTGATGGAGCTTGCTTGCTTGAGTGGGGGGAGATTACCTTGCTTCTTGATGGAGATTACTTGCTTGAGTGGGGGGAGATTACCTTGATTGCTTGCTTGAGTGGGGGGATATTAGATAGGAGAGAGGAAGAGAAGAGAGGAGTGGGGGGAGATTAGATAAGATAGAGAAAGATTCAAGAGGGGAAGGAAGAGGGAAGATTGCTTGCTTTCTTAAAAGGAAGAGGGAAGAGGGGAATGCAATAAGAGGGAAAGAGGAGATTAGATCAAAAATGAGTCCTTGCATGAAAGGAATAAGGTGGTAGTTCATTAAGAAAGGGAGTGGTTATACTTAGAGTTAAGGGAGTGGTTATACTTAGAGTTAAGGGAGTGGTACTTCATCAAGAAAGGGAGTGGTTATACTTAGATTTAAGGGAGGAGTTGTACATGACATGCATTGCATGGCAACATCCAATCCTAGCTTTTATAGTTATATACGTGGCTATACATGTGCAGCTAAATTGTGCCTAGATTGTGATTTAGCCACATGGATAACCACATTCTTACCATGAGGTGACAACCACTTCTCTCACTCCCTTATCTTCTCTATACATGTGCAGCTAAATTGTGCCTAGATTGTGATTTAGCCACATGGATAACCACATTCTTACCATGAGGTGACAACCACTTCTCTCACTCCCTTATCTTCTCTAAATTACGCGATTAAGTTGTGCGACTACATCCACCATTCTCTTGTAGTGTATAAGGGCCCTGAGGGTCTCATTTGTATCAATCAATATAGATTAAATAGCACCATTGGAATAGTCAAATATGTGTAGTTCAAGAAATATAAGAATTATGTTTTATTTACACGTGCTTTTCTTGTTCCTTCTCGTGATAATTTCCTTCCTCACAAAGGAGATTGATTATTTCAATCATTTATAGGCTTGTAACACTATTCCCATTTGTAAATCCCTTCCTTACAAATGGATATAGATTCTAAGGACTACCCATGCATCTTGTGAAGTATATTGGCTTGATGTTCATTTCATATATTCCTTCAAATAAAGGCTTGTAAAATCTAGGGCTATTTGAGTATTACAGGATGGTAACTCATGCTAGATAGAAATGCCAAAGTTGATATCTCAAGATTGCACAGTTAAAGTGACGTAAAAAGATAAAATGAAGAAATAATTAATTATTGTCCACATGTTCACCACTTGGATCTTAGTAATAAGAAATAATAATAATATCTACCTACCTCAATTGGCAAGCTTCTATAACTAAACCTCATCATTGGCTAAAGATGAAGTCTTCTATAAAACTTGTTCATTGGGATTAGGCAAACTATCTCCTATGTAGTTGCATCAAATTAATCAAATTCTCTCTTGTCAGATAAAGATTTACTTTTGTATGTATCTCTTTTAATCATTACACCCATCATTGTCAACCGTGGCATGCATGTGACAGTCAAGGTCTTCAAAAGCTATGCAATAGTGTAGAGTTTTTCAGCACACCATTAGGAGATACATGCCTCTAAAGATGTAACCATTTTAGTTCCACATTTTTCAAATGTTATACTAACTGGTATTATTAGGAATTTAGATTTAAAAAATGTATGTTCTACACACAATATTGCAATAACACCCTTGCACCATCTTTGAGGTATATCCCAAGTCTTTGGGCTAACCTTTTATTCTTTTAGTTTACTCATTAAACAATAGATTCCTTGAAATCCTCATAGTCTCTACATAAAAAAGACACTCGGATGCTCTTAATTGGTATTATAGAAAAGACACTCCTATGAGGCAAATTGTAATAAGGCATGTCCCATGCCATTAGACTATGCTTTTTTACCCTAATAAATTGGGCAATTCTTATCACCTTTTATTTCCTCACGGTATGTTCTCTTGTTCCCATAAATCATAATTGTGACCATGTCATGATTCAAGTTGGTCTAGTAGTCATGTGTGCACAAATGTCTTTCTTGAAGGTGTGCAATCACTAGCCACAAGTGGCTACATTTTCACAGTGTAGGTAGACACGGCCTAAGATGTCCCAATGGGTGCTGGGGCTGACTTGTTCCTCCCTCTTCTAGTTGACACCTAGAGAAGAGCTAGTGCCAAATTACATTGTGTGGTATTAACACCATGATTCTAATTACTCCTATTCTTACCTGTTCATGCTCATCTTTCTTCTTCTTAAACTAAATGTGGTGTGTCCCTTGGAGTTTTGATGCTAGTGCTCATGTTCCACCCATTATAGGGTACTAGGTCTGATAGGACCTTAGGTTTGAGAGGACCTTAGGTTTAACAAACTTTGCACATTATAGTTGAGGCTTGAGGCCCAAGGATCCAGGCAAGCCTAAGGCTCAAGGACATCATGCTCCTTAAGTTATACAAAATGGATGAATTTCTCTCCCATTGGGTGTCACATAATGTCTCCCACACTTCTCTTGCTACTATCTCTTACCTTGCTTCATTGCTTACTCAATGTGTGTCTCTCAAGCTTATAAGCTTCACACCCTTCCTATATCTCCACACCACTACACTCAAGATTGTAGATTCAAACATAAGACAATGCACATTCACTCAAGAAGCTCAATAAGTGGCCCACTTGGACATAGACTTAACCTAGAGCTAAATCTCAAGAAAATCATACTCATTCTCATACAAATCACACAAAAGAGATCTCATAATTAAAGCTAGGATACTTATGCAATAGAACTCACAAATCATAGGTAAACCTTCACTGATAAAGCATAGAAAGAAGCATGAGCAAGATGAAAAGCTAGAAAATTATTCATAATCTAAGATAATGCAATGTGTGGTTCATTAGGAAGTAGAGAATTTGACTTATATACATGTGGATAAGATAAGTAATGTGCATTTCACACTTGTCCAAGGACCAAAACTCACTTATACCTTAGTCTAGCTCTCTAGCCCTTATTATCTACAAATAGGCACATTATCAAGCATACCCTAGTGCCATCATAGGCTTTATGAGCACAATTACCTGTCATTTGATGGATTAAGCCAAGTGGATTTTTGTTGAGCATTCTAACTCTGTATCTAGCTTTGGTTGATGTAGATGCTTGATGTTAAATTTTCAATGTATACCCACCCTGAACACCCAACCCTTGGGGGTAATGGCATCTATAAGCTTATATCACCCACATTTTACGTCGAAATTGGTCCAAACTCTGACCATGTGCTACCCTTAGCATCTCAAACACTGTCATGATCTGCCTCTCGGATCCACTTACTAGCTTTGAAGCCTGTTGTTTTTAGTAGTGATCCAAAATCTTTTTGATTCAATGGTTGAGTAGGTGAATCCTTATTACCCTTGGACCATTTTCGTGCTCCCACAACTTGTTTTTGTTAGGTAAATGAGTGTGACACAACCCTTTGAGCTTATCGAGCTTTGACCATCATTTACTAGGTTAACATCACCTCATTCTTGGATCACATCCACTCCCTTAGATGTGAATGGGTGGAGATTGGCATGATTGGAGAGTGTTTTTTGACCCCTCTCATGATGAGTGATAAATTTGAGACTAAAACAAGCACTAAAAGTTGGGAAATATTTGCTATGTTCTATGTGGCACATTATTAAATATGACTTTTCTATGAATGTTGGGCATAACCAATCTTATAAAAATCCATACTTTTAAAAACTTCTTTCCAAGATTAGGGCTTGCTACCTTTGCAATTCTTATTGTGGCCAGGCATGTGCACTTGCATCTTTTAAAGCCTTATTTGGCTTTTAGTTTCTATTTCAATTTTAGAAATTTGCCTATAAACCAACCTATAAGAGGCACTTGGTCCCATGACATTGATATTTTGGGCATTTGGAAAGTTCTTAGAATATTAGAGATACATCGGAGACCCATTGAAATGATCAAGCATCTTCTTGCTTATATTGGAATATGGATTTCATACTATTCCATTTGTGAATTATCAACCTAAGTATTGAGTGTCTTTGTGGCATACCATCATGTGCTTGAACTCTTACTGGGCGTAAATTATCAATGGCATTGAATGCAATTGGGACTACATGACGTGATACTCTTCATTTGTACCATTTGAGGCTTTGCACTAAGGACTTAAAGTTAGAGGAGAAACATTGCAAGGATGTCGTTTACAATTCTCCATGAATGCCTATGATAACCTAGTTGCAAGAGAACCACCAATAAAGACTCAATGGTGCACCCCTTAGGAGTATTCTCCTCCATAGCCTCTTTCTTAGTCCATATCTTCACATCAGGCCTTCTTCCAATAGGGTAGTCAGTGCCATAAAAGTGTGTGCAGGATGTTTCTCCTTTAGATACCACCTTTGTGTTTTGGGCCCAAACTTTGGCAATCCAACTCTGTTATTCCTGTCAGACCCCAACACCTTAAAATCTTTCCCAGTATATACCTGCCACATACCATGAATTGGTTAAGTTTCCCTAGTATGTGCATCTAATCATCATGTGAGTGGCTCATCCTATTCCAATTTGTAATGCCTACACCAACTCTACAAATGTATTTTCATTTATCTTATTAACGTAATATACATACTGTTGAGAAACATGGATCAAGGCTAGGCTTAAGCTAAGGTGGATTAAAGCAAATGCTAAACATATTTAAGATAACATGAGAAAAAGTAAAGAATAACTAAAAGAGATGAAAAAGATATGCAACCAATTGGACTTACTGGATATTGCTTAAGATGAGTTGATATGTTTACATTGCTTGATGGTGCCCTTTTTATATGAGGTTGCTACTAAGCTGCTTGAGAGCTTATCTGGGATAAATTAGCTTTGATGATGTGGCAACTTGCTAGTGTACCTTACTCACTCTCAACCTTCTAGTGTGCTCCAATGGCACCATATTTCTCAACACCCCCCCTTGGTGCCAAATCTTTGGGCTACTTAAGGTGGTCGAATGTGAGGTTTTACAATAGATTTTACCTCCCCTTGATGGTGACTTGACCTATCTTTGAGGCCTAGAGGTCATATCTAAGAGTGAGGTCTCCCCCTTGATAGAGACTTGACCTATCTTTGAGGTCTAGAGGTCTCTTCTAAGAGTAGGGTTACAACATGATTTTGTTTATTACTTTCTACATTCCCCTATGTGCTATGAGCAACTTTGGCTCATGTGCTACTTTGGCACTTCCCCCCCTTAATGTTACTTTGGCTCTTAGGTGAGGGATGAATTTCCAGCTTGGGTACATCATCAGTCCTAGAGGCTAGATACAAGAAGTTTTTGTAGGAAGTAGGATTTTTTACAAGAAAGTTTTGTCTAGAGAAGGACAATGAGGCTAGAGTTTTCCTCTTTTGCTAACTTCATGCTTTTTTGCATCTCTTTGCCTTTTTCTCCTTGAATTCTTTTCTTCTTTTTCATTTCGACATTGTCCTCTTCATTGTGCCTTTGGTTCTTTTTCTTGCACACTGATGCAACATTATGTCATGCAGTGGGTGGTCTTACCGTGAGCTTCTTGAGTCTCTATGGCAGTGTCTAAGACCTAATAAATGTGAACACAAATACAATATTTTTACGGGAAGGTCTTAGCTTGTATGGCCATTGTCTAATCCTAATGCA
Organism: Cibotium barometz; assembly: GCF_041138505.1. Taxonomy (NCBI): domain Eukaryota; kingdom Viridiplantae; phylum Streptophyta; class Polypodiopsida; order Cyatheales; family Cibotiaceae; genus Cibotium; species Cibotium barometz. The sequence goes on along the minus strand of NC_141070.1, from coordinate 30,907,021 downwards.
AAACATGGAAATAAAATATGCGTCACTAGGATGTGCAATATGCATGCAAATCACACTTATTTTTAATGCAAGAAAATGTGTGATTACAAATTAAGTGCACGGGCACCAAAGCATGCCATCCTCTTCCTTCTTTTCTTCCAAGCCATGGCAACTTGGACTTCATGCATGACTGATTCTTTGAATGTAGTTATGCAAAATGAATTTATTAAATACCATGATAAGTCGAGGATCCTTGCATTGTTAATAACATCATCCAAATCATGAGGGCTAACGCATAAGCGAATGACAATCTTGACAATACCATTCTCCAATATGTCCTTGTAGCTTTGTGTGAACGAGTTGTCATGTTGCTTTTTCTTTTATCATGATATGTGAATTGCACGTGAACTACCTCTTATAGTGATAAATAATGTGAGGCGTTGGAGAGACACCTTTTCTCCAACCACGTAGGAAGAGAGCTCGATACCGAACACGATGTTGATGATGGGCAGAAGCATGTGGTCGCACAACGACTGGGCGTCAGAGGCAGTGTCTATATGAGTTGAGGATGTTGCCGCTAGCAAGGACTTTGTCAAGAGCTGTGAACAGATGTCAGAGGGTTGCTTTAGTGTGGCTGGTGCAAAGCAAGGCGCAGAATAGCAGTAGGTAGCCGAGGGCATGTACTTCAGCCAGTTCAACTACTACAGCAGCATATTGCAATAGGTTGCCGAGAGCATGTTCATCTATTGCAGCAAGAAATCCTCCCTCCCCATCAGCAATGTCCTCCCTCTCAAGTCCGTTATGGAGAGTGCTATTGTCTACAGTGTTGAGCAACATGCGGATTGAGATAAGTCTTTATGTGTCTCTATTACAGGCCTTGTAGTGCATAGAGGGCAGCTGAAGACAATGCATAAACCCACACATGCAATGGTGCTGATGCGCTTGGTAAGTGAGTGTGTGGGAAAGTGATATAGAGAGTGTGGTAACCACAGATGAAGATGTGTAACTGGTGTGTAGAGTTTCCTCCTCTTCCTCTTCAAGTGCAGCACTTCATTTAGCGACGCCACCCTTCAAGAGTGAAAGAGATAGGAAGATCTAATCCTAATGCACAATCTAACCTATTCACCTTGCTAAGTCTAGCCAGTCTGGCTCTGACACCATGTTGAGAAACATGGATCAAGGCTTAAGCTAAGGTGGATTAAAGCAAATGCTAAACATGATTAGAGAACATGAGCAAAAGTAAAGAATAACTAAAAGAGATGAACAAGATATGAAACCAAATGGACTTACTTGATATTGCTTGAGATGAGTTGATATCTTTACATTGCTGAAGGTGCCCTTTTATATGAGGTGGCTACTAAGTTTCTTGAGAGCTCATGTGCGATAAATTAGCTTTGATGATGTGGCAACTTGCTAGATGACCTTGTACCTTACTCACTCCCAACCTTCTAGTGTGCTCCAATGGCATCATATTTCTCAACATATACTAGCAGTGATGCACCAATTCTATAGCATCTAATCCTTGTCTTAAGACCTTCTGAAATACTAGACAATTTTTAGAGATCCAAATTTCCCATAAACAAGTATATTAACATAATATATACCAATTCTATAACATCTAATCCCTACCTTAAGCCCTTCTGAAATACTACAGTTTCTAGAGATTCAAATTTCCCACAAACAAGTATATCTAACCAAGCTGAACACCACATCAACTAAGCAAACTAGGCTAGATATCCCCTACCATCCATGGTGCTTTTCCATATAAACTTAATAATTGGAGAGCCATTGGCATTTTCTAAAATCAACCACTGGGCACAAAAACACTACATATGCATTCAAGACTAAATTTACAATGGCCACCCTGTCATGAAAAGACATCCTACCAAGCATATTGATTAGCTTTAGCTCAGACAAGCTTCTCGTTTTCCTTTTCCATTGCATTCACCCAGTTCCCTCTTTGCCTGTCTCTTCTCCTCTACTCTTAATTTCCATACCCTCCTAATAATTCCGTACATTTCATTTGCAAACCATCTCTAGGATCCATTCTCCCTTCCCCTACCACTCAACCTTATAATTGCTTTTTCAGTAAGAGTTACAAACAAATCATCCTTCAATAAGAAATTATTAACCCTCAGTTTCTTGGTAGGGAACTGTCTCAATTCATCTTCCCCACATTCAGCCACATGCCATCCTCGTTTTAGTGGCATGTGATCAAACAGAGCTGAGCACTTTTATGTAGACAGTATAAGGCACCCAAGTAGCTTGTTTGATATTGAAGAAGACTCTATCTATCCTTGAAGAAGACCCAGTATACTGCAAGCTAAAATAGGTGTGCCTAGGTTCAGATCCCCACACCCTTAGTTCCCTTCCATCAACAAGGCCTAGCTTACCTCTTAGCATTTCCCATTCTTCTTCTCCTACCCCATTAGTACAATGCTCCCACCACACCTATCCACATGCTTCTCCACCATATTAAAATCTCCCATTAGGATGCATGGACATTGAATATCCACCTTGTAATCCATTCCCACCTTATGATTATGAGCACCATACACATTAATCACCCACACCCTCTCCCCCTCCACCTAAATTCTTATCACCAAAATTCAGCCATTTGGATGATCGGTTATGATACTAGGCTTTAGTTCCTTCCTGACTATGGTCATGACCCCACTAAATCCTGTTTTAGTCCCCCCATACATAATCGTTTAGTCCTTGTATCTATCCTTCCTAAAACACTTCAACCCAAACAGGTTATGTTCTTGAATTGCAACCACTAAAAGTTTACATTCCTTCACTAATCCCCAAAATGTTACATTCTTTCTTCTATCTCTCAGTCCCTTAACATTCCAAGTACACCCTCTCACTTCACTAATTCTATTCATTCCAGGGTAAGATGTCCACCTTAGTCTCTTCCTCCACTGTTAATTCTCCCCTAGGATCCTCTTTCCCCAACTAAATGGCTCTCCAAGCAGTTTCAACTTGCCAGCCCCTCTTTAGATTTTCCACTAGCTATTAAGCGTCTTCCATCTGTTTCATTGTGACTTTTCCTTGCCTCCCCTTTTATCTACCTAAGGGTACAGCCCTCTTTTCCTTTATCTCTCACCTTAGTCCATCCTTGCTCTTTAGTCCCCCCTTCCTCAGTTAATACCTTCTTCTTTCCTTTAACCTCCTTTTCAATGCCCTTATCAATGCTCCCATCTTTATTCCCTCCTATTGATTCTTCTCTTTTCCTTTCCTCCTCATCCCACAGTTCCTAGCAATATGCCCAAAATCCCCACATTTGAAGCGAGCCCCAGCGAATGCCCCAAACACCAACTTCAACTCCATCTTCCCTAACTCCCCTAGGTCCCTAGGTCTACCTCCAATACCGTAGGAGTTTCTTGCAGTGTATTCCACATGACACACCTTGTTAGAGTGTCTCCCAATGTCCTCATCCGATGACATGAACAACATCGGCCCAATTGACTTCATCAGTTCCCCCATCGCTAGTCTCAACTAGGGTCGTAGCCCTTGTATCTTTACCCACATCGAGCATGCCTCTTGCAGACTCTTGTTAACATCAAAAACATGATCAAACGGCATCACATGAACTAGCTTCTGACCCATGTGAATAGAGGGGCCTTGGCAAATAAACCAACCACCATCTGGCCTCTCACAAACAAAACATTGAAGAAGCCCTTGCCCAAGTAGTAAACCTATGACACCACCCTTTCATGTAGCACCTCTTCTTACAACCATTTCCCCAACACCAATTTACTTGGTGGTCTTCCGAGACACATTAGAATTGCGCTACACATAGAGAACATCCCTATTTGCCTCTTCACAAAATCTGATGGGACATTTGCATATACCTTCCTCCCTCTGGTTGGTTTCTCCTGCTAGGTTTTGCTATTCATCGATCATGAAATCTAGTCGAACTATGCCTTCTTCGCCTCCCTACCTCCTTCTTCGTCATCGTAGTCTCTCTTCTTCACGTCTTCCTCCGCATCCCAATCTCCCTACCCAGCCTCCCTAGCATTGTCATTCTACTCCCACTCCGCTACCATCCCTTCGCTATCTCCTCTCCGTATATGCTTGCATGCGTTTAATGCGTGCTGGGCCACCTACCATGCATTGTGTAGAGCTCACCTCACCTAAAGGGAACCTCAAAGCTTTCTTCCTAAAAAAAGTAAAAATAAATTGGCGAGCAAAGCACTCCATGAGGACCCCTCATACCTGTGCGGGTGGCTTGTAACTTGGAGGAACCTCAAAGCTTTCATTGACTCCATCCTATGCTGCCTTAAATATTTTCAATGTTAGGCACTTGTGGGAAGCGTACCTAAAGTAGGGAAATTATCATTCGCTATGTTTAACAACATCTGACTATTGCAATCTCCGGTTTAATGCCACATTAGTTTGGGCCGCCACACTGGTGCGCACGAGGAGGCCACCTTGCATTGTTACAACCGTGAGGTTGTGAAGGATAGGCCAAGTTGTAGCGGGATAATAGCAAGGATAGGCCACCATGCATTGTTGCCAGGGCCACTTGGCCGTGATGCTGTGAAGGCCAGGTTGCCAGCTTGGAAGAGGATGGCCACGTGGGATCTTTTGATTCCAGCTCGAGCTCCACGTCGATGATGATTAAATTTCAACCAAGGACTAGTGTGTGAGGTGGGAATACTATCCAAGGCCCTTGGTGCCTTGGGGGTATGTTAGCCTGCGCCAAGGAATATGCATCTTTATGGGGATTAGGTGCAAGGGAGCGGTGTAGCACGGACCCACGTTAGGCACACATAGAAGCACTCACGCATCGGGTAGGCACGTTAGGCCTCCCGCGTTGCGCGTGAGGTTCCGTGATACCGAGTGCCTCCGAGGAATGGCATCCTGTTGTAAAGTTTCTATGGCATATTCCACCTAGGCGGGCAGCATTTTAAAAAAGCACGACCTTGTGCAATTGACAATTGTGAGAACCAATGGGGGGTGGGAAGGCGGCGACCTTGCGCAATTGACAATTGTGAGAACCAATGGGGGGTGGGAAGGCGGGGTCCGGACACTGATGACATGCCCCGATGCCAGGAGCGGGCCTTTCGCGGGCGTGTGCGCTACATGGCGCGCATGAGAGAGAGAGGTATTAACGTCGAGGGCAACAAGCCGCCACGTGCGAACCTTTCGCGAGAGTCTGATGACAGAGGAAAAAATTTAGACCTCGAAAAACTGAGTCCCAGTCACAGTGCACACATTTTAGCGTTGTGAACTGTGGTGGCGCGCACGCTGGCCGCCGGTGAACATGCAGCCATGCAGTCACGTGTGTGGGTGGTAGAAAAGCGTCGTATCAACGGCGAAACGCGTCGGTGGGAGGCGCGACATCTCTGGAGTGGACGCGGCGGTAGATATTTCCGTCTGACACGACCCGCTTGATTGATGGTGTGGAGACGAACAAATTTAGTAATTTCTTTTTTTTTAAAAGTTGGACGATTTTTATTACACTAGGTACATCGGGTCCCCATACCTTTTTTACAAACACTGTTCACGAGGTACAAGGTAGCACCATGCAATGTAGGCAGCCGTGGATCAAACCCATTACCTCTGGTTACAATCCATCTACTTTAACCAACTGACCTACCGATTGCTGGTAAATTTTGAAATTTGAGTCGAGAAAGATACACTAAGACTGGATTCCCATTACCTCGGGTTACAATCCATCTACTTTAACCAACTGACCTACTGATTGCTGGTAAATTTTGTAATTTCAGTCGAGAAAGATACACTAAGGTTGGATTCACAAACGTCCGCGGACATAATCATTAAAGGCAATGCTTACTACTTAGGCTTAACTAGGATTTGGACTTGAAAATCACTAGAAAGTGTTCAAATTTCAGTCGAGAAAGATACACTAAGGCAGGATTCACAAACATCCGCGGACATAATCATTAAAGGCAATGCTTACTACTTAGGCTTAACTAGGATTTGGACTTGAAAATCACTAGAAAGTGTACAAATGCTGGGATTTATAACTAAAATGTGTAAATTTCAACCCTTAAAATTAAAGCAACGTCGAATTCCAACCGAGATTTCTAAATTTCGGACGAGAAAATTGCACTACAAGCTGGGTTATGTGAGCACTGCCAAGTTCACATGGTGGGACCCACATCAAAGGTATCAGCATGGTCGACGCACGGATAGGCAAACCAACCGGAGGCGGAAAAGACGTACGCATTCCTAGCGAATGACCCAAAACCGTGGTGTGATCGAAAATATTACTGTACCACACACTATTACACGATCTCAAACCCCTTACACATTGGTCTTAGATTTTTTTTTCTAAACCCCTTTGGTTCTTAATACTTAGAATGTGTCAAAAATGAGTATATAAAGGGACACGTAGTGTAAGATATGTATATACATGTGTGCCACCAGTAAGACGACTTGAACAAAAGATCATTGCTACCTACCACCCTCAACCGTTCTTCTTACTCTCAGTGTAACAAAGTTTGCAATTATTTCCTTAAATATATCTTGGGTTAAGTACTCCAATTCTTGCACAACAGGTCCTATCATGCCCGCCGTCTGTGGTTATTAAAATTTGGAGAGATAAGAATCTGGGTTCCGAGGTTAAAGAACCTAATAGCCCTAAAAAATGTGTCTATGAGTTACAAGATATCTTGGTACATACGTATATATTTGGAGCCTACTTGTTATCCCAAACCTGGCGAATCATGGTGTTTCTCGCTGATTTCCCTTACAGTGAAAAGGTAAGACAACAGTCTATGGTGACATACTAGTTAGGCAATGCCGTGGGAGACGTGTAGTCATCCACCAGAGTTTTCGAGTATAAACACCAACTCCCATATGGTCAAGGGGTCACGCTAAACATTTGAGCACCCCTTCACTCACACTCCCTCAGCTCTCTTAATTAGCAACACTCTACTAAAATCTCACTCACTTTCTCATGAACAGATAGCATATTTAGTAGAACAGTGACACTGAGGACTTAGACATAGAGGACAACTCGGAACAACAATGAAGCTTGCTCTTAATTATATTCTAGAAACATGACGTATCAATATAGACTCCAATTTCTCAATAGTGCTAACATTCCCTGAGTACAAACACACTCTCTAGCTTCATGAACACAAATGTCAACTAATAGTTGAGAGCATACAACAATAGCACTCTTCATAGATTCCATCTACATGAGCATCTAGCTCTATTCTTGCCTAACACTGAGCTATCCTCTCATCACCATTTGTAGTGATCGGGTGCCCTTTTACATTAAGTCTTCTTATTCTTGGTAACGGATCTTTGGTTGTTACAGTTCTCCACCTCCACACGTGTGATACTGAGGTGGTGCACTCACGACATGGGGAGCGGGTTGTCGATGCTTTCTACCACTATTGGGCTGCGGGGTGCAACACCTTACATGCCCAGTGCTTGAGCTTCTGCTCCTGAACCACTCTCCCTGATAAATTTTTGTTTGAACCTTATGAACATTTGCGGGGGAGTATGGTCCTGGATGTATATGTCATCTGAGTAGGTTGCATGCTTTTGTATCCTTTTAGTATTTATGCCTGATCTTTTGAGCATCCCAAACCCCGGTTGTTGGTTTATGATGTCTTCTGATCAAAAACTTTTATCACCAGTGTGAGTGGGGTTTGTCCTAGAATCTTCTTTTCCACCATTGGTATGGGCCTCCACTTGACTTGTACAGCTTCTTCATGCTGTGCTAGATCATCTCACCTAGATCATCTCTAGGTGAGATTTTCTCCTTTTTTGCTTCCAGGTCTCCGGTACTCCACTTCCAGATGTTGACACTTGTGGGTCGTTTCATTCTAGGTGGAAGCATCCTCCTTCCCTCCACGGTGTCTATGAGAACAAGAATTGTGAGCATGGATGTTCCGGGGGAAGAGGTTTCCTGGTGAGTATTGACCTGATCTTGTTTGCATTCTAGAAGTATGGTGGTAGTTCTTTATTAGCTCTCAGCAACTCACAGAACATCACGTGAGAATCTTCAAAGAAAGGGTTGTTCAGGCTGGCCCATGGAGCTGCTGAGCTGTTGACCAGCCGATCTTTGAGGTGCTCATTCTCTTTGTGTAGGGCGTGGTTGGCACAGCATCATTCAATTTTCGGACCTCAACCAATAGCTCGCCCCTTTCTTTCCTAGGTACTTCGGGCAATGACATTGTCGTGTTTTTAGTGGCTAGTTCAGTATCGGCCTTTATTTTGAAGTCTGGCCACTTCCTCCTTTGCCTCCTCTAGCTCTATCTTCCATTGAAGCCTTGTCTTCTACGTTTACTGCACCTTTTCTACCATCTGCTTTGCCTCCTCTATTTGCATCTGGAGGACAGTTTTGTAACTTTCCCAATCTTTGGGCCCTTCTTCTTTGAGCTGATTCTCATTTTCCATACAGTGCTGCAGCTCTAATTCCAGCACATTTAGCTCATTGATGTGGCGCCCATTTAAAATTTAGTACTTATTCCCAGCCTTTTCTTGTAATCCTCTGCCTGATCCTTGGCCTTATCTCTGTCTTAGAGGGATTCTCTCAATATATCTACATATTCTCTAGAGGGTGTGGCGTCTTGCAATTCCTACTATAACACCTTATTTCTTTCCACACCAACTTCTTTGCCTCCTTTTCCCAATGTTCTGATTTCCAAGTGATGGTCTTCAGTGTTTGTGCCAAATTATGGTCTTCCTTTTCCACTTGCTTTCCTTTTCCTGAGGTACTTGTTCTAGAGGATTCTTGGCCTATTGGCCATTGCTGTTGCTGTTGAGGCTGATGTTGTTGTTGTTGTGACTCCCTGTCTACATCATCATCATCTCTATCCAGGTCATGAATGACCTGTTGTGGCTTGCACGATATCTTTTCATGAATCTCCACCAGGGCTTGTAGCACCTGATCCCACACCTTGCTAAGTCTAGTTTTTGTTATTTTTATTACTACTGCTTTGGCATCTAGTGGGAGGCACATAACTTCCTCTTCTTCTTGGTTTTTCAAGGCTTGGTGGGCTTCTACTTGGGCGACTGCCAATGCCATTGTGTTGTCCAGTATTTCATTCTTTAGTCCTTGGATGGTGTCAGCCCAGACCTTTGTTGGTTTCCTTGCTTCAGTTAATTCTGCACGGATTCCCTGCACCCGAGCTTGGAGCAAGTGCCTTTTGCGCTAATGAGGGCTTTGATCTTCCCCTCACTCAGCTTCTTTTATTGCACTAGGGACATTTCTGCCATGGCAATCTTTTTCTGCATCTCCTTGTTTTTTTGTTGTGCCATCATCTGAGCTTTGGTCTCCAATTCTTTGGCTTTAGCCACGGCATGTACTAGCATTCCATGCTATTTATGACTATGGGCACACATGTCATTGATTGTGCTCTGAGCCTTCTTCTCATACTCTTCCACAGAGAAAAGAGGGCTTGCGAGAGGATGTTCTGGGCTACAGACATTAGCCCTTTGTTGATATGTAGCTGTTGGCTCCTGCTTCTAGTTCTCTAGGTAGTTTGAAATTATGGCTTGGTCCTTCCTACACTTTCTATGCCAAGTTTGCCACCCAAGGCTACAGTTCTGCTAGTATAACCACTTCTATCTTTATGGGTTGTTTCCCCTTTTGAGCTTCTTCTTTCTTCCTCTGTTGTTCTTCTTCTTTCCTCTTTATCTCTTCATCGTCCTTCCTTCTCTTTTCTTCTTCTTGCTTCTTATTTTCTTCCTCTTCAAGCTTCTTCTTCCTTTCTTCCATCTATACGGCTTCCTGTTTTTGTTTCTCCTCCAGCTCCCTTCTCCTTTCTTCTTCTGCTCTTTGTTTTTTTACCTCTTCCAGGTCAGGTAGCATTTCTTCATCTACCATGTGCTTTCTCTTCTTGCTGGCTTCCTGAGCATCCTTTGCCATTCCTCCTCATCATGAACGTCATCCTCAAATGAACTAAAGGTGACCTTGTCGGCTTTCAAGGATCCTTTAGCCTCCTTGTATTGGTGTCTGACATGGATATCTCCAGTCCGGCGATCCACAGCAGACTTGGTAGTCTGAGTGATTGCTCGTAGATACGCATGTATCACTATGGGCTATTTCTCCTTGGCCCAGGTGACTGTCCTCTTCACCAAGTTTTCTTTGTAAATGGTGGCGGCCCAATTTATTTTTTCCCCTGCCTCTTCTTCTCTAAGCAATCTGTAGTTTTTGTTTGACATGTCCTTTGTCTTGCCCATAAACATGACATTTTTCAAGAAGAACATAATCTGCTTCTGTTGGGTTTCATCCACCACGTCCTTTACCTGATGCACGTTCCTAGTTTTAGGGATTTCTTCTTCCACCCTCAGCTTCATATTTGTGTCCATCTTACCCTCCATTGGTAATCCTAGCGCATGATGCACTGTGAGCTCTGAAATTTTTATGGGCTCCTTTCCCTCTGTGTGAACTGTATTTGTCTCCAAAATTTGATTTATTAGTTTTCCCCCATCCTCGGGTCGTGTAGCTCTTCCCAACATTGATGCTCTTTCGAGGATGATCATGGGCATGCAGAGGCTTTTCTCAGGATTTTTCTCCGACCTCTAGGACTTGTTGATCTTTGGCATGGTGATGTTTTTTGAGAAAGTGTTGTAGATGGGTGTAAGAGATGTGAGCAAGAGAGCATATTGCGAATGTGCATTTTTAGGCTCCTTGTGTTCTTTTGCGATGTTTTCTTCTTTTTTTGGGGCATTGTCCTTTTCAACTTTCCTCTTTTCGATGTGATGTGACACTTGATCCACATTATGGCCCACCATCTCGGCTTAATGGTATTAGAGCATTCTTGTCGTCCACCAGTCTTACCATTGCTAGTGGGGTCTTAATGATGTGGTGGCACCTGTCCTCCATACAGTTGCTCATGCCAACATTGTGGCCTTTTGAGTTGTTGACATGGATTAGGCTGGCGCATCCTTGGTCACTCGCTTTTTTATTTTCCTGGCTTTGATTAGTTGTGGAGATTAGAGGTTTTGCAGATTGGCCATCCTTCCACGGCTTTGTGGTCTTTTGAATTTTCCACATCCACTTCCACTAGTGAGATCATGCCACAACAAATGCTCTAGACCGACTCCTGACCTTCCGCTTCTGCTTCTCCCGGTGTAATCACTTCCAGGTGGCCTTTGTATTTTCTCATCCTGAAGCCGTTCAGTGTTTTTGGAAAGGGTGTACCATCCAAGTTTTCTAAGGCAAAGACATTATGGGACTAATTGGGTCTTTCACTACTACAAATGGTCCAATCCATTGGATTTTGAATTTTTCGGGGTGAGGTCCTAGCTTGGAATTATAGACCAATACAAGATCTCCTTTCTCAAAAATCTTATGCTTGAGATGCCTATGAGTCCAAGCCTTTCTTCTTCGTTGCACTATCTCTGCCTTTGGCAAGTTGATTTGCCTCTCTTATTCTAAGGCTAAGAGTTCTTGTATTCTGATCTCTCTGGATTCTTCCATTGGCAGCTTCTCTTGAATGGCCACTCTTAGACTATGTACCACGAATTCCATAGGCATAACTACTTTTGACCCATAGACGAGCTTGAATGGTGTTTGCCCAATTGAGACTTTGAAGGATGTGCAGAATGCCCATAGGGCTGCATCCAACTTCTGGTCACAATCGTTTTTGTTAGCATTTACAATTTTCTTAAGAATTTTAGTTAGAACCTTGTTGGTTGATTCCACCTAGCCATTACACTGTGGGTAGTAGGGTGAGGACTTTTTGTGGTTGATTCACTGACTATTTCTACTAGCAACCTATGCCTAGCAATGATGTCTTTGAAGAGGAACTTCATCACTTCTTCTGCGGAGTTGCTCTTTACATCTCTAGCTTCCGACCACTTGGTAAAATAATCGGTGGCCACAATGATGCACTTGCTACTTTTTGTAGGTGGTTTGATTCATCCAACAAAATCCAATCCCCACTTCATAAACAAAGATAGAGGTAGTATAGGTGATATGGAAAATTTGTGAGAATCTTTGGGTTGACCCATTCACTGATAGACATCACAATTCGTTGCGTCACTATTGGCATCCTTTATGATAGTTGGCCACCATAGGCCTGCTTGCAAAATTTTTTGGGATGTTATTTCTTCGCCCATGTGTCCTCCGGTGATCCCGCAATGTGCTTCTCTTAACACGGCTTGCTGCTCATGATTCGGAGCACACCTGCATAAGATTTGGTCTATGCCTCTCTTTTAGAGCTACCCAATAATCATAGTGAAATTTTGGCTTCTTAAGGCAATTCTCTTTTTCCTATCAGCAGTGTATCCTTCCGAAAATGTCCCATCTTCCAAAAACTGCATCATGTCATAATACCAATTCTCTTCCACTTCAGTTGTTGCTGCTACTGTGAATAAGTTGGTGTCAGGGAATTGATATTCTATGCCCCCCAAAGCAGGTTCTCTGGAATCTAGTCTGGATAAAAAATCAGCCCACTGTATTTTCTTTTTTGGGTGTGTGTTGAATGGTAAACTCAAATTCTTGTAGTAGGAGCATCCATCTTGCCATCTTCCCCACCAGAAAAGCTTTGTTCACCAAATAAATGAGAGCTTGATGGTCCACATGGAAAAGAAATTTGTTCCCCAAGACAAAGTGCTAGAACTTATTCATAGCATAGATCATTGAAAGAGCTTCTTATTCTGTTGTGCTCTAGTTCCTTTTCGCCCTTGTGAGGGCTTTATTGGCATAATGGATGGGCTGCATATAACCTTTCTGTTTTTCTTGCATTAGTGCATTGCCCACCACTGCTCTGTCTGAATCCACATAAACATAGAACATTAAATTCCATTCCGGGTTGGTCATTATTACTGGTGTGTAGATGACACCATGCTTTTTATCTAGTGAAATGCCTTCTGACACTCTAGGTTCCATTCATACCTTGCATCCTTTTTGGTTAGTGCATATGTAGGCTATATGGGCTAGATAGTTCAAAAATCTTACATGCCACTTCACCTTGCCAAGGAATATTTCAAGTTGCTTGATGTTCTGGGGAGCAAACATTTTGGATATTTCCTCCGCCTTAGCTTGATCTATAGCTAATCCTTGGGCTGACACAATGTGACCTAACAATGTTTCGGATTTTACTACAAAAGCACACTTGGCTAGATTCAACTTCAGCCTTATATCTCTGCACCTCTGCAAACACAACCTTAAATAATAGTTATGCTTTACCTTATCCGGTTCTTCAGCTTGCATATTGTTGCATTCCGGGGTTCCTTCTTCTATTGAGTTCTTCAATTCCTTGCTTAGTCCTTCAATGTCTGCCACATCAGTATTTGGCCTTGAACCTTGGGCATAAGTCTAGCACTTGTCTCAGGTGAACCTATCTATCCAACAGCATTGACATTATATTGGTTTGTAACCAATCAACATTTTGGAGGTCTTCTTCCAGGTATTTCTGATTGAGGTGCTCTAAATGCTTGCCTCCGCTTGTTTCCAGCAATCCCATGATGATTTTGCATGAGCCATCCTCTTTTTGCTTACTTTGTCTTTTCTCTATTTCCTTAGTAGTTTGCATTCTCACCTTTTCCCATTGATCCCAGTCCACAGCTACCTTCTTGCGGGCTTGGGGTGAGTTTTGATTATTTAGCAAAGTTATCACTTCCCCAAATTCATTAGCCTTAGCCCTTGTGACTGCCAAGATGTCATGCACCTCCTTTTGTATGTCATCTTCTTGCATCATGTTGGTGCTTGGCAGATTTTCTTTGAGCTGCATCAATTCTGCTTGTCTTTCTTCATCATACTTTTTTTATGACACATTCTGCTTTGGTGTGTCCAGGTTGTTGACAATAATAACATGTGAAGGTTGTAGAACCACTAGCTCATCCTTGGTTTCTCCTTCTTGAATAATTCCTCTGCCCTTTATTTCCATACCCTCCTATTCTTGGGGGTCTTCTTTTTCCGCTCCTTCCATGTTGTTCACCATGGGATCTCTATTTTTCATATTGTATACCTAAAGTTCCGTGTACTATGATTGTACATGTTACAGATGGTGCAAGTTGGTGGCATAGTGCATTCATCCTTGAGGTGACCTTCTTGCTCTTGCATTGGGAATAGAACACATTCTTGCGGAATTTTGAGTCCTTTCTCTTTTTCATTTCTTACATTAGTTATTTTACCTGCAACATCAATTCATCGAGGCTTCCTTGTGCCTTCCCGATTTTCTTCTTTTTGTCTACCATTGGTGTGTCCTACACAAAGTGTTGCTTGAATTGTCCTCTTTAGGGGTGACACTCTTCCTGGGCTTCTTCTTTTGTCTCCTTTCTCAACTTCTTTTTTCTGCCAGCTCCACCAGTTCCTCTCAAACTCTTCTTCAGTTTTCGCTTGTTTTGTACTGACTACTATGTGGATATCTGGCTTAACCCCTTAGACAAACCAGTTAGTAACAATTTGCATCATGGAGGGTCGAATTTTTAGTAGCTTTGTTGCATAAGCTTCCACATCCATATCGTCTTGATAGAGCTCTCTCATTTGATCATAGAGTTGAATTGTAGACTTTATTTTACAGAATCTTCCCATAAAAGAAGTCACATGTGACTTCTTCATAGGTATGGAAATGGTTGTCTTGATATCTTGACAACCACTCCGTGACTCTGTCTTTGAAGGTATTCATGAAAGCATCTCTATGAATTTCACTCAACTTTGTCTCTTCCACATCTCGAGTTCTGGCTACTTTCCAGTATTGCTCAAACCTCTACATGCAAGTCTGCATCTTCCGCTTTCTCTCCTGAATACACCGAGAAATTCTTGGCTAATGATGCCATGGCTCCCTTAAACCTTTTTTGGGGGTTTTGTTATGGTTGTTCTTCCTAAGGCCCCTCTCTTTAGATGCACTTGGCTTAGGATATTTTGCCACCACTACTCGGCTTTCTCCACTTGTATCTCTAGGACCTCTTTCACACCCCTCATCTCCCAAGCTGCTCCCATCACTAAACTCTCTCCAGGGACATCCTCATGGACTCATGAAGGCCTTAACCTTGCAAGCTGACCATCCCTCTCTCCCGAAAGATGACAAGATCCTAGCAGCCCCCATTAAAGAATAGTAGTAGATGCACCCCCTTGACTGCCCATTTAACTGGCACGATCCTCTCACAATAAGATTGACATTGATAGAGCCCTCCAAATACTAGACAATGACAATGCCCAGACCCTATCCCTGACACTAACAGGATCACTGATCACCTCGACATAAGCCTTATCAAGTTTTATCGAGAAAAAAAATTCCATCAGAGGTCTAGATCTCACCATAGTAAGAGGGAGGGGGGGGGGATATAAATGACCATAGGCTAGGGTAACCCCAATCACACACAATCTCATCGCATGAGGGACCATGGGGGGGGGATATAAATGACCATAGGCTAGCATAACCCTGATGATGCACAATATCATGGGGGAACACCTTGTGTGGCGATGCCTTACCTTCTCAAGGCCAGATGTTGGAAGAGTAATGATATGCCCCAAGGTATCTCGAGATCAGCCCCCTTTATTTCCTGATCAAATGTAGATGGGCCTGGGACCTTCTCGAGCAAGAGCTATAGAAGAACCTGAAGTTACAGTTCAACTTCCCATGGATAACCCCACCTCGACCACCCCTCATACTATTGTTGATGTCGAAGGCCATGCCCTATTGACCTTCATCGAATGCAAAGCCAGTCGAGAAATTTCACCAAAAAGACAACGATGAGTTTGAAAAAGCAAATGGTTGGGGACCATATCAGGGTCTAGCATAGCATCATAATCTTAGATGAACTTTTACATGGTACAAAGCATCCATTCTTAATTCTTCAGGCAGCAAAGATGCTTTTGGCATCAAGCATTGAAGCAGCAAAAGCTTAAAAAGAAAAGTAAGCCATCAATTATCAGCAATGTTTGATAGAAATTAAAGAGACCATACAATCAGCACATGTGGATTTTCCAGCTTGCTCACTTGGATGGTGGATGATACAAAAGCAAACAAGAAATTGTATACAATTAAAAAAAATTTACACATACCTCCACCTTTGGTTAATGTGTCGAGTGCGTTAACCTCTTCAGTGTCAAGTTGTTCCTAAATAGTACGATGAATAGTACGATGGTACGGATATTCACCCATTTCTTGACAATTAAAAGGAATAGGAAAAATTAAAAACAAGAGAAAAGATAGGATTTCTTATCTCATATGGAATGTCGAACTAGATGTGAGTCCTGCCAAGTTAGCTCAATACACAAATGCATAATTTTTCAAGAAATAATCCATGTACTCTTAAAAATTAGAAAATTAGCCATAGGTCAAAGCAACATTGAATGATATCTTCACTAATAACAAGCTGTTTATATTATTCGTACTTCATGAGGATTTAGAAAACAACATTATTCACAAGAATTTGACAACTCTCAAAATTTCTCTTGAGGTAAGTTCTAAAAATCTGTAGAAGAAATCCAAACTAACTATATGTACATAGAATCCTTTTTCCATAAAATATGATGGGAATAGTCAAAAAATATTTTCTTTTGTAAAACATTTTACTGATCTCATTTAAGCTTATTTGAAAGCTTATTTGAAAAACTAACAAAGCTTTATACTAAGCTTTATCTCATAAAGCTTTTAATATTAAACTTATTAAGAGCTTATGAAAGCTTTGCTATTAAAACTTGCCAATGCTCAATGCCAAGTGCTGGAGAAAAAGTCGCCCACCATCGCATCAAAATATAAAAATAAAAGTAAACATTTGAAACTTATAAAGCTTTTAAATATAAGCTTTGTAATAATCAAAGCTTTTAAGCCTCCATAAGCACCAATAGATAATCGGTGTCTGAAAATTTCTCCCCCCAAGCTGAATTCGCAGCGCTAGGCACCGCCAACGGGATCGACAGAGGTTGGAAGGAGAAAGGAGAAAATATTCAACGCCTCTTGGAAATTTTTGCGCAGCCTAAAAATTCCTCCCCTCCCTTAGTTTGCAGCGCTCGCCGCCCGGGTATGAAGGAGGGAGAGAGAGAGAGATGCGCCCAGCGCAGAGGAGGAAAAAGAAAATAAAAAATTAAAAGTAATTTTTTTGAAAACTACTCTTGAACAATTCTCATCCCTCTATTATAGAAACTGAGCAGAGGAAAGGTTTAGCAATTCTGATTATGGCTCTCCATGCTTCTCTGCTTGCTCTTTCAATCCGTACAGACAGATTAGGAAGAGGAAGGTGGTTTTATGGTTTTGGAAAACCACTAATGGTTTTTTCCTAGTTTTACCCTTTGGACAATAGATTGATGGAGTTTGATTACCCAGTGGTTAAAAACAAGCTTTATTTCATCCATACATAAACAAAAATCCCTAAATGTGTATTCTACTTGTTCTTCTTTCATTTAAATTCAAGAAAATTACCAAAATCACCTCTGTTTTTGTCTCTTTCACCTCTTTTGACGGCCTTCAAGAAAAAATAAATTACACCAAAGCTTTGATACCATGAAACGGGACCTTTAATTTTCTTGAAGAGAATAATCAAAAACTCATAAAAATACATCAAATATTAAAACAACTACTTGAATTAAATTGAACATTAAAGCATATGACAAAACATAAGGCAAGAGAAAGAAAAACATCACCATCAACTCCATGCTGGGTGCAATCTTCCCCCCCTTGTGCGTGGCCTTTCCCCACACAAGAGTATTTCTTTATTAGCTTTCTTTCCACCAAAATTAGGCCATAGCCCCCAAAAATATACAAAGTGTGCTTTTAGAGAGCACGACACTCTTCCACAACAAAAATAGAGTGTCCTAAAAATTGGGGCTAGGGTAAAGCCTTTGGGCTTTAATAAATTCCACATTATAAATGTATCTTTCCTAAAGTTCAAAATGGAAAAATCATTTGCTAAGGTTACAAGCTATGCTTGTAAAAATAAATGGGATGAACATAAGAAACATTCTCCTCAACATTAATCATCAATTCTCGTAATCTTCTTGACCTGAAAATATAAGCCCAATTAATAATTAAATTAATCCCACAAATATTAAACAGGCACAAACCATAACCAACTCATGACTACCAGGCGTAAGTACTTCCAGGGATCACCCTGCCAATACAAACCTAACTGAAATAATCATAGACGGCCCCAAGCATACGTCATATACCGCACGTATTAATATTTATAGTGGTCACACCCACGATATTAACCTAGCCGGCATGACACAAGAGTAACCTAGGCGTCCCCAAATTACTCAAGAGGGAAAAAAATAATATTCTTAAAGAGAACTTAAAATATATTCTCATAACACCTTATCTCTGAGCGACTATGTGGAGGAGGAGGAGAGCTGGCTATATTAGATGCAAACAAAGCAAACGCTCTTCATTGTTTTTTTTAAGGCTTACGTGGGCACAAGTGGGGAAGCATGGACTCTTATCCATTCGTGTGGATATACAATAATGTTTTGGGAAGTGACTAGAAATGGACTATACCATTTTTAACTGAGGAGCAATCCCTTGGCTCTTTTGTTATTTTTTCTCTAAATTTACGCAAACCCATTGCCCACACTCTAGTAGTGTATTTTTACAAAAAAGAGTTGTTTTGATGGAGATTTGTGGTGATTTTTCTCTCTTTTATGTTTTTAAAAGAAAATGATTTAGCTTAATTTATTGCTTGATTTATTGTTATTGTTGTTGTCTTTAGATTGATTTTAATGGTTCATTTAGCATCCACATTGGTTAATCTATGCTTAGAATGCATCATTTTATGCGAGCATTTAGTGAATGTTATCCTTTTTTATTTTTAACATACAGTTCGCATTTTAATCAAATTTTTGTTGCATTTGCGCAGCTTAGAGTATTAGCATGCATTTTATCTAGCTTAATCTTTAAAAAAATATAAAAAAACCTGTAGTAAGTTTGTGATTAGTGAAGATGAAGAGTAAAAGAACTCAAAAAATAGATCTTTTAGTGATTTTGGGATAATCTGAGCTTAGAGTAAATGATTAGGATTTCATGGAGTACATTTTGATGTAATAATGCACCAAATTAATCCAAAAATATCATGAGAAGAGTCTATAATAATTAGAAGCTTGATTATTCTTTAATTATTTATTAATTTACACATTATGCCATGTATATGGCTTAACAATATGATGCCTAAATCTAATGATATACTTAACTGTGTATAATTAATGGTTACTTAGAGTCTCTTACTCATTTCAAAAAAGAGAAAATTAGTGGTGTAATCTTGGATTAAGTCTTAATGAGTATTTTTCACAACTCATTAGTGGCTACACCTTGGTGGCATTCAACAATAAGAAGATGCCTACTAGTGGGTTAGGTGTATCCACATTTGGGTGTCTTTTATAATGTGTAAGCAGGGTGTTGTCGTGTAGTCGGTAGTGACTAAATGAGAGCTCGACCGGGATCCAAGTATGCATGCCCGAGAGCAGCAGCAGAGCAGGCGGCGAGAGTCCGGGGTTCAAGGGTGAGATGTTCGGTTCATAGCACCCGGGCGTCCGGGCTAGTGTGGGCAGGAAGGCCACTACATATAGCCCAGCAGAATGGGGGACTCCTCATTCTGCTCTACGGCTGGGAGAGGCCTTCTTCCTCTCCATGTATCTCCATGTAGTATGATAGCGTAAAAAGTGTAGAGGGTGTCATCATATAAAGTGTTGACTTCTTTGCCTCCCACTTCCCTCTTTTTAGGGAAACCTCACCTATACACTAATTGAAAATTCAAAACCAATCCCTGCACACACAACCTAGACTCATAACCACTCACCCAAAAAAAAAAGAATCACGCCTTAAAAAACTCAAAAGTCACATCATGAAAAACTCAAAAGATAATCACACCATGAAAAGCACAAAAGTTAGGCACGCTATGAAAAATTCAAAAGATAATCACGCCATAAAAAAACTAGACACCGTGAAAAACTGAGGTGGTAATGACTTTTTATTAAATGTTTTTGATATATTAATTGTAAAATTAATGTCATCTTTTTTGTAAGTATTGATTGCTCACCTCCCATAATATTGTGATCATGGTGCACATTAGTTACCACCGAAGTTAAATGTGGATGGAGTGGTCAGTACCCCAGATTTGTGTGTCATCATTAGTAAAGAGTCATCATTTTTGGGAGCCAAGATTGTAATAAGGAGGAATTTTTTATGTGTGGATGATGGTAGCATGATTGATCTCACATCGCATGATTGTGAGACAGTTTCCATGCACTCTTGGACTCCATTCCATTAGGATCATGATGGCGACGGACCCTAAGATCTTCAATCAACATTTTGCATGCTCTTGTGGGGCATGCATGGATGGTGACTATAAAGATTGTACTATGTCAACATGGGTTAGTTCCTAGTACCTATAGGCCACCCATTTTGGTTAGCAAACTATGGAACATTGACAAATTAACAGATTTCTTTCAAGAGCAAGGTGATGTTTTTGGCAATCTCATTGATAATGAGGAGGAGGTTAATTATTATCTCATAGCATGCAATAAGTCAAAGTGCATCCTCGACCATGGCACAGTGGATGAGCCATGGATTTCACTTTGATGGACACATCATAATTATGGTAGGATGTTTCGACCAACAGAGCTAGGCAAGGAGATTCATTCACTTTCATAATTATGGATTTCACTTTGATGGACACATCATAATTATGGTAGGACATTTCGACCAACAAAGCAAGGCAAGGAGATTCATTCACTTTCAGTAGTGGAAGTGGGATTTAAAGGCCTTTCGATTTTTCCATTTAGTGGTTGCAATCAAGCTTAAGTTTGATTGAGTATGCAACACCAAATGTGGATCTCAGCCACATTGGCATCTTACCTGATCATAAGAGCATATATTAAGTACTTTGAGAGCATCAGAGAGGGTGGTAATGGCTAGGTTCTTTAGAGCTAGTGATATATTGGCTTACAATTTATACCTAGGGAGATCTATTAATAGTGCGACTAAACTCAGACTAGCTGAGTTAGCTCACATTATGATGTGTACTTGGTCGATCTGCTTATTTTTTATGAGATATGTCTTCGTTGAGAAAACTTTTTGACCCCAACATGCTCGAACAAAGTCTACTGGTGACTAAACTTTGCAAGTGTGTAGGAGGCACCCCTCTCCACACATTTACAAGGTTTGGTCACCATCAAACGTCATCCAACTGAGATATGGTGCTCCATCTCACATTTTCTACGTGAGTTTTCCCAAGAGGGCCCAAACGTCCAAAAAAAAGATTTTCCCAACCCCGTTTTGCCCAAATAACATCTAATGGTGACCAAACTTTGTAAGTGTGTGGACCCCTCTCCACACACAGGCAAAGTTTGTTCATCATGTTGTTTAGGTAAGATATGGTACTCCACTTCCCATACTCCCATTTTCTACGTGGGTTTTTCAGAGAGGACCCAAATGTCAAAAATGTGGATATTTTCAGTTCCATTATATGCAAATGAGATCCGATGGTGACTGAACTTTGTGGTTGTGTGGGGGAGCCACCCCTCTCCACACACTTACAAAGTTTGGATATCGTTTGGGAACATAACAAGGTGGTGCTTTATCTCTCGTTTTCTATGCACGTTCTCCCAAGAGGACCCAAATGCCCAAAATATGAGTTTCTTGACCGCGTCATGCCCGAATGATGTCTGATAGTGGTTAAACTTACTAGTGTGTGGGAGACACCCCTATCCACACTTGTAAATTTTGGTTCACCATCGTATGACATCACTCTTATGCACCCCTCTACACACACTCTATAGTGAGGACAACATGGTAGTTAAAACACAACCCCCAAAAAAAAAAATCATAAATCATAAACATCAACCAAGTGAAACACAACAATGATCAATGAAGACACATCGCATAAAACATAAACATCAACTAAATACATCCTAAGTGAGCTAACCCAGCTAGTCTAGGTTAGCTCACTATCAATAGATCTAAGTACAATGTAAAAGTGAGCTAACCTGCTAGTTTGAGTTTAGTCACTATCTATAGGAACCCATATCATCAACCCTCACTAGCAGAAATACATATAATCTTGCATTTTCTTCATGAATTAGTCAATTCTTGCTTTCACAAAAAAGTCTATAAAAATGCAAGCAATAGTGGAAGCGCTTGCACTTTAATGAGAAATTTGCTTGATGAATGGATTCAAATTTATTCATCATAACTTTTCCATTTTAGAACCTTTTGAGAACAAGTTCAACCTTCTATTGATATATCTACTTCATGGAGAGGGTGTAGGTGTGTAATCCAGTAGCATGGTGCTCTAAACAATCAAATCCAAATGCTTGAAATGTTAACCAAAAGATCAATCTATAACAGATTGGAGAACCAAAAAAAACACCGAGGACAATTATAACATGATACTACACTACAGGATATGAATAAAAGATGAATACTCAAATGTTTAGAATGCTACACTACAGGATATGAATAAGATGAGTTCTCAAATGTTTAGAAAACTTTTAACACATCACATTCATTTGGAGATTAGTAATGGTGATATTGGTAACAGAAAGTGGTGTCAACTAGCTATAATATAGATCATATGATCAACAATTTTTCTACAGATTTTCTCTCTTCATGGCCAATTGCCATGTGAAACCGTGTGCTTCAGTCTCTCATTATGGACAATTGTCCTGTGAAATCCTATGTACTACCCAGGCATACCCTCTGAATTGATCAGACCTATCAGAATGAATTTTTTTTCGGTTCAAATGCCTAGGTGAGCTAACAATATCACGTGAGGGAGACTAACAAGTTCATGGCTAGAGCATTAATCTGATCTTGCACGGAAGAGAGCTTCTACTTTAATATACCATCACAGCCATGAATCGCATCATCCAATCTTGGCCTTCCGACCTTTTCATACGAATGATAACAGGTATTAGCATTGTCAGACTCCACCAATGTGGAGTCTAACATAGGAATGATAACAGGTATTAGCATTGTCAGACTCCAATGTTCAGGCTTTCCAGCTCCAACAGTGATGATCAATTTACCACGGATAATTTTGAACCCCATGGAGGCCACCAATTGGAGACAAATAATTTGGACCTTTTTTGCCAAAACAACCTTCAAATTCTTTCAAGGGTCAAAAACAGGCTGCCTTATGGACCAGCATTCCCAGACACAGACCTGGCTTGCCTCCTTAGCGCCCACACAATGCAAATCCATTCTGGCCGGGAATGCCAATCCAAAGGCTCACACCCAACTCTGATGGACAACCTTTTCAAGGTAGGAAAAAACACGGACACTTGCAACAGAATGCCAAAATTTTCTATTAGATTGCCAATATCTAAAAGTGAGGCAATCATATTAATTCCACTTTAAAACGAGAAGCTGTTTTCAAATAACTACCAGCCATCAGCAACATAGCTGGACCAGAGTAAATCTGTATCTTGTTTAGAAAAGGTCAAAATTTGCCATCTCTGCAAGAATAACTGTAAAAACACATCAAAAAAGCCCTCTGCTTACTTTTCATCCTAAAATCTCAGCCAAAATACAGAAAAAAAAATGTTATTAACTCTTAAAGCTAGGCTTTGCAAAAGCAGACGCAGATTGCGATATAATTTTTCACTCTGGGAGAGCAGGAGGAGCTGCACCAAATCCCCCTCCTCCACGGCCAAAACCTGGTCTTCCACCAGGACCACCCTGGGCACAACACCACCATTACCAAGTCAAACACTCTCATGGAAGAGATCAACCAGAAAAAGATAAACAGCAGCAGCAACCAGTAACATACCCTGAATGAGGGTTGGAACCCCTCAGGCGCTCCTCCCTTGTCACCAAAACCACCTGGACCACGTGGTGGACCCCCACGATAACCATCTCGATCTCCAAACCTTGGTCTGTCACCGTCAAAACGAGGCGGCCCTCTGCCAGAGCAACAAAATTTCATATTAAGTACCAAACCAGGTTAAACATGCATCAACATCATATATTGTAGCATGTAGGACACGAGTGAGATCAGACCTTGGTCGGTCCCCAGGAGGTCCACCCATCGGCCTTCCAGGAGGCCTGGCGGACTTCTTCAGTGTGGCAGGGACTATCTCTGAAGGTAAGTTAAGATAGATTCTCAGGTATTCAATACCATCATTAGTCAAGTACCAGTAGTAGTGCATCCAGGCAAAATTCTCTTTGACATATTCCTTGGATTTGAAGCTCTGCATAAGCTTGATAACTTGCAAATTCGGCACGTCAATGTCAGGATGCTTTGGAAGGTTGTAGTCCTTCTTGGCATAAAGTACTCCCTCTGTAACAAACCATCATATGAATGTTAAGCATGAAGAATAATACTTGGAAGACAGAAAGTGACAACTCATGGAGGTTTCAAGAAACGTTCAGACCTTTGAAGAGGTACTTGTACACTTCCACGCGATTCTTCTTGGGGATCAACTGTCATTGAACGAGTGGATGTTACCAGTTAAAAAAGAAACAAATTCAGATACTGCAAGCAGTGCAACAATGGTAAAAACCCATTAAGAATTGTAGGCTGCAGACTCGCTGGCCCAAACTGGACTTCCTTAACGTTGAGCATATTTATTAGGTAGTTATCAAAAATTGAGTGTAGGCTATGAATTTTGCATACACCACACGGTGTTGGGGTATACTATGTTGTTAGAGCTCTGAGGCTCCAGCACTAACAGGATTGCATGTACCTGAAAATATTAGACCTAGCCAGATAGTACATTGTTAGAGCCACCATCTATTTCCACAAGCTGATCCAATGCTCATTTCGCATTACCATAAGAACCCTTGCGAAAACCAAGAAGTAAAAGGGAGAAAACCACAACTGTCAAGAAAAAAGGCACAGTCCGCAGAGGATACCATTACTTCTCAGAATCTCAAAGCACTTCAGGCCTGCCCTGTCCACAGCAGCACCATGGAGAAACATCATGGATACCATTACTTCTCAAAACCTCCAATCACTTGAGGTACTTCAGACAAATGCCTGCCCCGTTCATGGCTGATGCACCTGTTTCTGGCACCATCCCGCAGATATCAGCAAGCATCCAGCTTGCTGGCAAGCTTTACCTAAGGTGCCTGAGAAGATTCAAATAATGCCTGCCCATGAAGCTTGGAAAAGCCTTGACCTTACCGGTTGAATGTCTCGTCTTTGAGGTAGAAGACACGACCCGACCAAATATGACCTACCCTGAAATAACTATGCTCCTGGGACAAGGGATCATGACACTCTCGGCAGATACATGCTGTAATGACGAGGCACTTCTGATAACTTAACCTAATTCTTGATAGCTTCATCAACTGCTGAGAATAATTACGTTGAGGTGCTACTGACATCAAAAAGAAATGAATATAGCCAACAGCAGTATGATATGTCGCTAAAGAGGCGTACTTAACTTGAAAATAGAGTTCTATTAAGTAAGATAAAATAAAGGGGAGATCTCAACCAATCGGGGGCACTTGAAAAAACAGCAATGGCAAATCAAATCCGAGCCATTCGTTCGTGGTAGCGAGAAACAAAAACAGACCACTACACAACATCCGGCATCCCAGTCACGCCAATCGGAAACTCTCGAGACACGCAGATCAAAAGGCAAAAAAAACCTTTGCTCCCAGAAAGCTCAAAAGAATGCAGGGCAACAAAAGCTTCAATCTTCATGAAGTCAGGAACGCAGATGAGAGACGAGACATGGGGACACGATGAGAAAACAAAGCACGAACAAACAAAGACTTTGAGGAACGAGAAACCTACCATGGCCCCAGCGATGGAGAAACAGAAGACCTGCAGATCCCCTCCTGCGTTCTGCGACGATTATGAAAAGTTTCTTCCCTTCCACCTTCCCCGAATATGTAAGGCAGAAAACAAAACCCTAAATTTTACTTTCATTTCATTTCATTTTGAAAGGTTAATTTTTCGTGTCATTTCATTTCATTTCCACTAGGTGATATGGTGCAGAATTGGGTTCTCTGGATGTCGAGGTGTGTGAAGATCAAGGGGTTCTATGGTTGAGCATGTGAATGCCCTTTGACGGAAATGTCGTTTTGGTTCCTAATCTAAAGTCTCAACAGCTCAATCAGATTCGACGATCTTGAGGATGATGATGGATATGTGTTTCTTATCTTTTTGTTTTCTTGGAGATAATCACTTAGACAAGTTCTTGTTGGCACTTGAATGATTAAAACATGCTTATGGTGTTCGTGCTTCTTGTATGGAATTGGTGTGGCCATGAGATAAATGAACTTGGTGAAAGGAATAGTAATTATTGTAACCCTTAAACTCCACACCATAACTCAAAGAGATGCATTTGTCACTCTTTGATGCAATTCGGTTCTTTGTGCTTGTGGCACATAAACAAAAAACTCTCAAACAAATGCTCTCAAGTTGTAATTGGAGGTATTTTATATAAGGACATATATTGTAGGGTGAGTTAGCAAATGAATATTGGGGAGAGGCATTAGATGCAAGTCAACCTCGAGAGAACAATGCAAGGTTATTAGAAAAAGGCAGGGTGGGGCGAGCGGCCCCAAGGGGTGGATTTGGGTTCAATTATTAATGCTCCACCCCTTTTGTTAGTATGTTTTATCCACTTCTAGTTGGTTACACCATACGAGGTATTCTATCATGCATCTAAACCATTGGATCAAGATATGATACCACTAACCTCATTGTTAGGTATACTTATGGGGCATAGATTGTGCTGGTGCAACTCACCTTACACCTTGATATACACAAGTGCACTGAATTGTGATGGAAATGATCACTACCCAAAGTGGGTTGAATCAAGGGTAATAATCAAGATTTGTTCATTATATCAAGAAGAAAGGAGCATCAATTGCAAATTTGTATGAGCATGCATTACTTTTAGAGATAATCATTGATTACTAAATTGAGCTCACATGCCACGTGTAAGGGCTATATACTAATAATAAAATGGTTTCCTAGCCAAGGGTCAGTATGTGGACACATGGTCACCTCAAACATGGAGACAAATTGAGATCAAGATCCTTCATTTCAATGCCATACCCTCAAAGAGGCCAAGGTTAATGTCCAACGGTGCATCAATGATCCTTATTTCAATGGCATACCCTTAAAGAGGCTAAGGTTAATGTTCAATATTGCATCAATGAAAATATTCCTCAAGAGATATATTCTCTATAGTAAGGTTATGAACAATATTGACCTCTCTATTGTTGGGATTCGGAGTTTTCATGTGTGTGTGTCCCCTCGTGTGTGAACCTCTATTTATGTGTTTGTATGTGTGTGTGACTAGCCCCTAAAAGGGTTATTGTGTATATGTGTGATCTTCTATGTGTGTGTGTGTGTGTGTGTGTGAACAACCCCTAAGGGTTATTGTTTTAATGGTGTTTAAACACACTCTTATAAAATGGATAAGATAAGTGTGCCATGTGGCATACACTTTATTGAAGTGTGATATTTGTATGGGTCAAAAGATAAGTCTACAAGCCTATAGCATTATACTTGGTGAGTGAACATCATTTTTATCAATCTAATCACATCATCTCATTGAGTCATGCAACTCTCTCTCTCTCTCTCTCTCTCTCTCTCTTGCTGGTTATAATTTGGTCACATGTCTACACCATACTTGTACTCCTCTCACAGGCTACCCTTGTCAACAAAATTTAGGGCATTTTAAAGATAAAGTGAAATACATCAAATTAATGCTCTTACAGTTACAGTATTTTGGGGGCTTTTAGAAATCAGGCCAATCCAGCCAAATTGAAGCTATAAAAATTTGAGGGATTTTTAGAAGTAATGTTGTACTTATCCAATGTACCAGTTGACTTGTACTTGGCCTTCCAAACCCCACTTGGTGTGTTTTGTGTATATGCGCGTGCGCATGCGCATGCATGCCAAGTGTGGGTGCACATATGCAAGTGATTATGTTTTGTGCACACGTGTGTGCATGTGCATGTGTATGTGTGTAGGGGGTGTGCATCTGTAGGTTTTTAGGTTTTTGGTCTTTGTACATGTGTGTGAATGTGGGTGCACATGCGTGTGAGGTGCTGTGAGGGGGTGCAACTAGCCCTGATGTCAACCAAGATTGGCCACATAGCTAGGTGGTCTTTCTAAGGGAACTCTACCTCAAGGGTGAGCAGGTACATTGGGGGCTCATGACCTTTTTGGTTCTTTTTTTTATTGCGTGTTCACTTCAAGGCACACCTTCTATTTTTCATTGTCAGCCTCTCGTTTCTCCTCATTTTTCTTATAAATTTGATAGAGCATGTAAATTTCCATTTGGTGTTCTTGACACTGTACATAAGTACCATGTCCTTGAGTTAGTCAATAAACCATTGTTTTCAACCCCATCAATACATACGCAGATCACAATCTTTACTTGCTTAGTTACTCTAAGGCAACTAACCTCTAACCTCTTTGTGAGAGGGTTTACCTTAATGTTATGCATTATTTTATATTTGGAAGGCTTGGAACCAAGTGTTCCATTATCATAGTAATTGAAAATCAAGATTCGATCAAGCTCATGGTGGATTAAGGCATATTAAAAACACGGTGTAGACATAGTCTAAGTGTTAATTAAGATTAGCAAAAGATTAGTAGATTAGTAAATGACACAAGAATATAAACAAATAGCATAATCACCTACATTAGAGTTGATCCAAGTACATCTTTTTATAGCTTTCATAGAGCTCTTAATACACAAGCTATGTGCACCCTTGTGCCATCCAAATGTCAAAAAATGCCCACACTCCATGTGCCTCCTTGTGCTTTCTATGTGCTACCTTTTGACCATTAACTTCACCTTTACAAGTAGGACCTCTAGTCTTTCTTCCTTTCTAATTTGCAAGCTCTCCCCCTTGCTCTACTCATGTTGTACCCTCACACATTGCTATTTCATCTGCTTTAAGCCCGAATGTGTAGCCACTTATATGTTAGTGATGTGTGTCTAGACGTAGGCTAATAATGGGTCAGGGCACTTTTTTCCTCTTTAGGAGGTTTTTTTCCCTCGAGCATATATATGCACTCTTATGAGTGTGTGTAAGTAATCTTATCATGTCACTTCACTTGTACTTCACTCGTTCTCATCAATCTACTTTGAGTGTTGTGCTTTCATCTATGTCTCCCAAATTGCTACATCTATGTGTGTGTTGTTATCTTGATTTCCACTCCAACAATTGGTATCAAAGCATGTTCTCCAGGCCCTCACCCCCTTGTCATCTTCTCCTCAATTTTCTCTTTTGATTATCTCAAATTAAGTTATCATCTTAGGTGGAGAAGGTATACCCTATAGTGTGATGTTAACTATATTAATAGCATTTTTACGCATTTTGGGTTTGTTTCGGGGCTCGTTCACATGCTATAAAGTTTCCAAAGTCATCCCAAGGGAGTGTCAGTTTGAACTATTTTTGTTAGATTTTGGGTTTTCTATATAGCAACATTTGGTGTGTGTAGAGATGGTCATGGTCATCTTTGATATCGCAGCTTTGAGGTCATTTTCAATCACTTCAACATCATTAACATTATCATTCCTACCAAGTATCATTTCCACACTCTATACTCTACAATTTTTCATGCATTTTTGTAGGTTTCCTTTATCATCAACGGTCTTCTACTATCCCTCTCGATTACATTCATTGGGCATTACTAGTACCTGTAAATAGTTGAGATATTTGTATTAGAGATTAGAGATTAGTTATTTGCAAGTTGAAATGACAAGTAGTGATGTATTTGGGATGCTTCGCTAGGGATAAGGTTGATGAAAGATAGATCAGTAAGAGATGTCCAAAGATTACACCTTATGCATAGTGATGGATGTGGTTCTATGAGGACACCATTGATTGGGGGATATCTCTACTTTGTGACCTTTTCTTGATGACTACTCCTCCAAGAACACCTGGGTATATCCATTGAAGGCTGAATGGGAGCTTTTTACATGCTTTAGATACTTTGTTTCTATGGCTGAAAATGTGTCTATATGTATTAGCACCCTCCATATAGATCGAGGGGGGGTGGACTATATATCAAATGAATTTCATGTATATATAGCTGAAAGAGGCATACAACATCAATATATAACATTAATCCTGCACAGTGCCTTATACACCTCAGTAGAATGGTGTGGGTGAGAGGAAGAACAAATATCTCATGAAGATGGCACATGTTAAAGGCCAGGATTTGCCTCATGTTTTTTGGTTGGAGGATATTATGTGTCCCACTTATGTTCTAAATAGATGCCTCGCCAAGGCCTTATAGAAAATTACCCTTTACAAACCTTGGAATGGCAAGCAGCCCTCTATGGCTCATTTGCATGTTTTTGGTTGTCTTACTTATGCTCTTTTACCTCAGAAACAATGCACTATGCGGGATGACAAGTTTGTAAAATGTATTTTTGTGCAGTATAGCTCAAAAAGCAATGGACTGGATATTAAGGTAGCAACACATACATAAATACATCAAGCAAATATAGACTCTACTATTTGGCCACAAAGTAGATTTTGGTGAGTATAGATGTTGACTTTGTTGAAAACTTAGCTCACATGACATCTTTGATACACTCCTACCTTTGTAACAATGTTGGGCAGCCATATGTGGAGCAAATGATTGCTCAATAAGGTGTTACAAATCAGTCCATACTCACTACAAATGAGCCCAAATTTTAGCCATCGGGTTTGTCAACTGTGGATGATGCAGTGGATGAGGAAAGGACAGCCATATAGAGGATGCCAAAATGGTTGGTGCAAACATTACGGGATAGCAAATTAGCTACTCCTTTACGTCGATACGTGCTAGGTAAAGGAGTATAGGCAATGAAGAGGAACTTGAGGAAGCACATGAAAATGATAATTGGATGCATGCCATGCAGGATGAGTATGACTCAATCCTCAAAATGACACTTGGTATTTAACAGATTTGCCTTATGGTAGAAAGGCCATTTGTACGAAGTGGGTTCATAAGATTAAACGAAAGTTGATTGTAGCATTAACAAATATAAGGCAAGGCTTATTGCATAGGATTATGCTCGAGAGAAGGGCATAGATTATGATGAGAACTTTGCACCACATCTTATATAACTACAATAATCAGGTGTTTTATTGGCGCTGGCAATGTATCATGGTGTTTTATTGGCGCTGGCAATGTATCATGGTTGGATATGAAGGCTGCCTTATTGAATGGTGATTTGGATGAGGAGGTTTATGTATCTCAGCCTTGTGGTTTTGTTGAGAAGGGGCAAGAATCTAAAATATGCAGGTTAAGAAAAGCTTTATATAGGCTTAAGGAGGCTCCCATAGCATGGTGTGAGAAGATAAATACATACTTGGTTGCAAATAGATTTTGCAACAATCCAACTGAGAGTGCTCTCTAGTAAAGAGGATTAAATATTATTTTTCGATCATCATTTTATACATTGATGACATATTCCTCATAGGTCCTAATTAGGAGAAGATTTTAGCCTTCAAGGTTGAATTATATGTGGCATTTAAGATGATAGATTTAGGCTCATTGCATTATTATTTATATATATATATATATATATATATATATAGTTTATGCAACATGATGATGGTACGGTGATGTTGCAGTCAAAGTATATACAGAGGCTACTTACACAGTTTAGTCTTGAAGATCGTAAGCCTGTTACTACATCAGTAGAGGTAGGTGCTAGGCTTAGTCTCTAGGATGTAGGTGAACTATTTGATGCATCACTTTATCTCATCAGGTAGTTGGGTGCCTCATCTATCTATATAATACGAGGCCATACATTCAGTTTGGGGTCTCCCCGTTGAGCAGGTTTATGCACAGTCTTGGAAGTAAGTATTGGTAGGCTACCATGCAAGTATTTAGATACTTATATGGAACTTAGGCATTTGGTCTATTCTATGTTAAGGGGGTGATATTTAGCTACATGCTAGTGATTCCAATTGGGCTAGATTTTATGACATGCAAGTGTCCACTATTGGCTTTTGCTTTTACGCTCTTTATTTGGATGGTTTTACAACCTTCTTGGAGAGGGATAGTATGCTTCACCACTTATGGAGAAATTCCCCTTACATTAGTGTATTTCTAAGTAAAAATATCATGAAATTCCTTGGGCAAGTCTATCAAGTCTTCTTCTTATTCAAGGAAAAGGTCTTTAGCACAATAAGCATTGGCTTAAGACAGGGCAAAGGCTTGAGGCTCTCCACCTCGGCTTCTTTGAACTTTCTCACCGTGTACCACTCTATCCCCGAAGTTGTAGGTCTTGAAGTACTTAGGCACTTGCCTTAGATCTTCCTCTTGAGGCTCAGTGACCTCTTTGAGTTTTGGTTTCTTCTCTTTCTCATCTTTAACTTTATTGAGCTTACATATGTCATCGGTTGGGCAAAGCATGGTGCTTGGAGCTTGTGGGGTCTCCTCATTGACTTTCTTGGTTGCTATCTTGGCCTGAAGGGTGATCTTTTTTAGGTTATCTTCGTATATTCCTTTGTATACAACACATGGCATTTATTTCATTGCTTTTCCCAAGCTTTGTTCATGGGCACTTTTGGTTGTCTTTTGGTTTTGGTTGTGGAGGGAGGGTTCTCAACGTGGCAGGCTCATCCTTCTCTTTTTCAAGCTTACGTTTAGCTGTGGGA
Source organism: Cibotium barometz (assembly GCF_041138505.1). Taxonomy (NCBI): domain Eukaryota; kingdom Viridiplantae; phylum Streptophyta; class Polypodiopsida; order Cyatheales; family Cibotiaceae; genus Cibotium; species Cibotium barometz. The sequence goes on along the minus strand of NC_141070.1, from coordinate 30,874,580 downwards.
TCTTAGATTCCCATTCATTCATTGAGAATTTCCTTGTAAAAGAGAACTTATCAAAACTCAAACTTCTAAGAATAAGAAGGTTATGAGGAAAGGTACGTCCTGCATGTGATATTTACACTCGCTTTCTTTGTACTCACTCTGAGGTGGGCTTGGACCAACCAATGTATAAGGGATGTTCACTGATCCTTCCCTATAGGTGTGATACCTTTGAAGGGGAAAAAATGAAGTCATGTTGCCAATCACCTTAGAGAAAATGTTACGAGGTGACTATGATGACCCATGGAAAGGCTAACTATTGCCTCCCACTAAGTCCTCCTTCATTGTATATCTTGTACTCTAGAGGAGGAGGCTTTGGAACTGGCTCTTTCTTGCCACTTGAGAATGTTTATGGGTTTAGTCAAGGACTTTGGCACATGCTATAAGGTTCTCTCCTAGGTTCCAAGATTGGCTCTGGTACATAGGGTTAGTGGTTCATACTTGACCACTTGCTCAAGAACTAGCTCGAGTATAGCATGTACCTTCCTCGTTAAGAAGCTTTCGGGCTTATTTCATTCTCTCTTTCTCCAACATGGGGTTGGGGTACTCCTTGAGTTTCTTTGGAAGGTTTTGTTTGGGAAGAGCAGGTTTGAGCAAGAGATCACTCATTGTTTTTGCAAGGGAGGTAGTTTCATAACTCTTGTCTGAACCACTTGTTGGGAAAAGTAGGTTTGAGTGGCAGATTGTGTGCTATCTCTACAAGGGAGGCAACTTTGGAAATCTTGTATGAGCCACTTTCCATTGTCAGGATATCATTGTCCTTGACAACTAATCACACATTATGTTTTCCTCTTTGAGGTCTTCTTCTTTTGGACATATAGCATTGGTTTATTATCCTTTTTAGGGGGGCTACTGTATTTGGGGCTTGTGTCTTTGGCTCTTTTGATGCTTGCTTTGACTATTCCTTTTGCTTTTGCTATCCTCGTCTTAGTTTGGAGCCTTGTGCTGGCATTGAGGGGGACTATATGATAAGTCCTCCTTGTACACAAGCAATTAAGGATTGTTTAACATAGTAATAGAGCTTTTCTTGGGGTGATTGTTACTCTATTATTATAATCATGTTGGGGTGATTGTTACTCTCTTATTATAATCCTGTTGGGGTGATTGTTACTCTATTATTATTATAATCATGTTGGGGTGATTGTTACTCTATTTGATGATCCTTATGAGCGTGGTTGAATTCGCACTTGTAACAACATGTGCCTCCATAAGGAATTATGTTGGAGTTTGGAACAAGATTAAGAGTACTTGGAGCACTCGGAGGATTTTGTGTAGGGCCTTTGTTTTGTGAGCCTTTGCATTGGTGGCTCCCTACCATATCATTGAGGTCTCTCACTCTTTTGTTAAAATATCAATTTGTGAGGGTACAACATGAGTAGAGTGAGGGGGAGAGAAAGAAAGAAAGACCAAGGGTCGTAACTCAAAGGTTGATTTATATGGTAACTTGTAAAAGGTAAAGTTAATGGTCAAAAAGGTAGCAACATGAGTAGAGTGAGGGGGAGAGAAAGAAAGAAAGACCAAGGGTCCTAACTCAAAGGTTGATTTATATGGTAACTTGTAAAAGGTAAAGCTAATGGTCAAAAAGGTAGCACATGGAAAGCACATGGAGGCACATGGAATGTGGGCATTTATTGACTCATGGATGGCACAAGGGTGCACACAGCTTGTGATTTGGGAGCTCCATGTGAGAGATATAAAAAGATGTACTTGGATCAACTCTAATGCGAGGCGATTATGTTTTTTTATATATTGTTGTTGTGTCATCTTGCTAATCTCTCTCTAATCTCAAATAGCACTTACACTATGTCTAAATCATGTTTTTAGTATACTTTGATCCACCATGAGCTTGATCCAAATGGAGATTAGAGGGTTAATAGAGAATGATTTGATTATTTCTTTAAGAACTTGCCTCTAAGTTATAACAACACCACCATATGAGGTCACTTTGTCCCCATAAAGTGTAAATTTTATAGAATGAATCACCCAAATGAGGCTAGAAAATAGCCCAAATTCCACCTTTCCTCTTGAGCAAGTTATTTTGCTTTGATTGCTTAAATGGAGAAGTTGTTCATGCTTTCCTTGATCATGTGGATAAAATTGTAATTTTTTGTTAATCTTTCAATTGACGCTAATTACCTTAGGTATTTTGTGCCATTGAGGGTTCATGCTAACCATTAAGGACGCTCTAAACCTTTGTAGATGCTCATTTTCAAATTCCCATTTGATTTGATGCCCTAATCATCCTCCCCAAAACATGGTATTCTCTACTCCAAAACCAAAAAAAATACCTTTGATAAAACCCTTCTAATTCATGCTTTCATTGGTGTTGTTGGGTATCAAAAGGTCTAAATCATAAGTTTGGATGCTGCTAAAGCTCCCCACACCATCAATTTCAATTTTCCTCTTGGTTTGAGTCTTCAATTGTTTAATGAAAGTCAAGTAGTTTAATGAAAGTCAAGTAGTTTTCAATATAAAACCAAAGAGCATGTTTTTGAGCGGTGTGGTTAAGAACTAATCAAATCATTAAATATCTTTTCTACTGAGGCTAGACACTGGTCTTGAGACATACTCAAGTTCATAGACCTTCTCATTCACCTCATTTACATATAATGTCAATCTCGTTTATATTTGAAAAGTTTATTAGGTGAAGGGTTTCATACTTGGCAAGTCAAGGTCAAGTTCTTGCTAATGAAATAATCACTTTGGGGGATTGTCCGTGGGAGAGAGAAGTGCCCGGAGAGATGATGATGTAAGAGAGAAGCCATAATGAAAAGAAAATTTGGTTAACTTGAGATAAAAAAGGGATTAGCCATCATTGCATTAGGATTAGGGGATGGATTTATTCATCACATTACATCACAAGATACATCTAAGGGTACTTGGGATGGGCTAGAGAAATTGTTTGGGATAAAACAAAAGAATTAAAAAATAAGCTTAAAAATATAATTCTTGGCTTGGACATCAAAAGGCATTAACTCTCTTTCATACACCTTAACAATATAAAGAGTATAACACAACAATTGGCAGGCATTGGGGCATGGATTGAAGAGGAGGATGCAATAGTCATATGCCACACCAGATTGTTGAAAAGCATGACACTAGAGGAGCATAGCCCCTTGGTGGCTATCCTCAAGACCCTCCTAGATCCAGCCATTATAGAAGTGGAAGCAATAGTCATAGAAGAAAAGTAAATTTGAGGGAAGGCATCCCAAGATACATTAAGTGAGGAGAAAGCAAATTTGAGGGAAGGCATCCCAAGATACATTGAGGAGAAAGCATTCTTCTCAAGAGGACTAGGACTAAGAAATAGAGAAGGATGAAGGATACAGATACACCAAGTGAGGAGAATGCATTCTTCTCAAGAGGACTGGGACTGAGAATTAGAGAAGGACAAAAGATAAAGATGACATACTACTATTGTGGAAAGGTAGGCCACATGGCAAAGGATTGTTGGCACAAGAAACATGCTGAAGTAGCAAATATCATGATCTAGTATGAAGACAAGGCACGACTTTCCAAAGATGAAGTTATTCTGAGATGAAAGACATGGCTTCTCACCCCTGTTTATAAGCCCATCCTTGTGTATGTAAACTGCCAAGTCAAAGCAAACATTGTATTCCACAAGGCAAGTTGAGACAGACCACTCTAGCATATGACTAGGAGTGTAGGTCTAGTGTATACAGCATGTTGGGTGATAGACCCTCATCACATTGAGGGGGAGTGTTAAAATAGCAACGTGTGAGGGTAAATTATGAAAAGATGCAGGGGAGAGAGAGCTTGAGCGCTTGCAAGCGCACACACACTCACAAAACCCTAATAGAGAACACACAAGGTGAGAGGTTGAAAATCTTCTTCTTCTTCACTCAACACTCAACACACCATGTACAAAGATAAGAGTACTCACATATGAAAAGGTACTCAACCAAATACATACTAGGGTTCTCTATAGTGTGAACCCAACTAAATGAGCTGGCGCTATAACTATGCCAGTCTCTAGAATGGCTGTCATCCCACTGGCCGCATATCACCCATGATCTCACCAACAATGCCAGTGGTGTAAGTGTGGGGCCTATCACACAGCCTGTCACACAGCCTGTCACACAGCCTGTCATCCCACTGGCCGCATATCACCCATGATCTCACCAAAACAATGCCAGTGGTGTAAGTGTGGGGCCTATCTCCTAGGCGGGTCATCAGTGTCCATCGCCTCACTAGATGAGCTCAATATCTCAACACTCCCCCTCGAGCTCAACTCCATCCAAGCGAAGCCCTGAATCTGCGGATCTTCTCTGTACCCAATGCTTTGGTGAAGATGTCAGCTACCTGATCCTGTGTGCTAACATAAACAAGGTTAAGGTCTCCTGCCATGACCTTCTCTCTGACAAAATGGTAGTGGACCTCTATATGCTTTGTGCAAGCATGAAAAACTAGGTTCCTGGCCAACTGTATACTCCTAATGTTGTCACAGAAAATGACAACTTGTCTATCCACTATAGACCCAAATCTGCAACAAAGTAGCTTTCTCAACCAAGCTACCTCACATGTTGCCATAGCAGCACCTCTGTACTCGGCCTCTGTAGTACTGGATAGAGCAACCGTAGGCTACTTCTTGCTGCTCCAAGTCATAGCAGCACTCCCCAAAGAAAACATGAAGCCACTAGTAGATCTTATATCTGAGATACTACCAGCCCAATCAGCATCTGTGTACCCATGTACACATATCTCTGTCCTAATCAACATCTGTGTACCCAATTAGCATCTGTGTACCCATGTACACATATCTCTGTCCCAGTTTCATAAAATAGTCCACAATGCAAAGTATACCTCACATACCTCAGTATGCGTCTCAATGCATCCAAATGCGGCTTCTTCTGAGGAACTTGCATAAACTGACTCACCAACCTAACAGCATAGCTCAAATCCGGCCTGGTGATCGTCTTGTAGATCAAGCTTCCTACTATGCGCCTATACATGGTAGGATCCTCCAAAATCTCTCCCGAGTCTGCACTCAACTTGCCATTCTGATCCAATGGCACTGAGATAGGCTTACAGCCTGTCATACCATACTTGGACAACATGTCCAAGCCATACTGTCTCCGTAGTAATCCAATACCATGTGGTGACCTAATCACCTCAATGCCTAAGAAATATCTGAGCTTGCCTAGATCCTTCATCTCAAACTTCTATCTAAGCAAGATCTTTACATCAAAGATCTCTGCATCATGGTCCCCCATAATGATCAAGTCATCTACATAGATGACAACAAGCACAACCCCTCTATCACTGTGTCTCACATACAACGAGAAATCTACCTAGGCTACATGAAAGCCAATAGTGACAAGATATTCAAAAATCTTGTTAGACCATGCTCTTGGTGCTTGTTTTTTAAGACATACAAGGCTTTCTTCAACCTGCAAACATGCTCGGGGTGACTCACATCCTCATAACCAGGTGGCTGCAACATATACACCTCTTTCTACAAATCCCCATGCAAGAATGCATTCTTTACATCCATCTGATGTAAAGACCATTTCTTTGATGACGCAGCCACTGCTATCACAACTCTCACTGTTGCCATCTTGGCAAGTGGGCTGAAAGTGTCCTCATAATCAATGCCATATGTATGTGCATATCCTTTGGCTACTAATCTAGCCTTGTACCTGCTTATGCTTCCATCACTGTTATGTTTTACTTTGTACACCCATCCAATGGCTTTCTTGCCTTCAAACAATTGCACTAAATCCCAAGTCTCATTTCCATATAGTGCGTCCATCTCCTCATCCATAGCTTTCTCCCAACACACATTTCCAACAGCCTCATCAATGCATGTGGGCTGCACAACCTTTGCCATTTATGCATAGTGATGTGCCACATAACCATCATAGGTAAACCTCTGCACAGGATTCTTCACTCTCCCAGATCTTCACAGCTTTGCATTCATGGCTTCCATAGCCTTCTTTACACCAGGTATTCTCATAGCTGGGATCCCAAGCTCCTCATCAAGGCTCATCTCTGAGCCACTAGACTCTCCATCAACATGAGAATGCCCTGCAGAAATGTCAGGCACACTAAGGGGCTCAACCACTTTCTCTTTGCCTTTATGTGATGTACTAATCACATTTGCACGACTGGTATTATGATGCAGCCTGCCACTCCATGGTCTATCAACTGAACCACTAGATGAGGACTCTCCTGGTCCACTCAAAGATTGTGATTGCTGACTTGCATTTTGTGCAACCACATTTCCACTCACATCAGCCCCAACAGCTTCTTTTTCAGCAGCATACTAGCTGCTCATCTCATCAAAAACAATATCCCGGCTTACCCTCAACTCACGTGTAGTAGGGTTATAACACATGTATCCCTTTTGCTCAAGGGAATATCCAATAAATACACATTTTTCAACTTTTGGATCCAACTTAGTTCTCAACTCATTTGGCACATGCACATATGCAATGCATCCAAAAACTTTTAGATGAGACAAATCAAGTTTTCTGCCAGTAAACCTCTCCTCTGGAGTTACATCATGTATGGCTGCAGTTGGAGTCCTGTTTATGATGTAAACTGCTGTAGAAACAGCCTCAGTCCAATAGCTATGCGACATATTCTTCTCTCCCATCAATACTCGCGCAATCTTAGCAATGTGCCTGTTTTTTCGCTCAGTAACTCCATTTTGTTGCGGAGTGTATCTGCATGTAAACTGTCTCCGAATACCATTTTTCTTTAAAAATTCAGAGAACTCATTGGAGAAGTACTCTCCTCCTCCATCTCACCTTAGGCACTTTACATATTTCCCTGTTTGCTTTTCAACCATAACTCTGAAATTCTGAAAGTGAGTGAACACCTCACCCTTCTCTTTCATGAAGTATACCCACACTTTCCTTGTGTGGTCATCAATAAATGTCACATAATACTTGTAGCCTCCCATAGACATGGTCTTCGTAGGACCCCATACATCTGAATGCATAACATCTAGTGCATTTCTGCTCACATATCTGTTATGTGGAAATACATGCTTTGTTTGCTTTCCAAATTGGCATGCTTCACATATTTTCTACATACCTTCAACTTTAAACTTTGGCAGCCCTGTCACAATTCCTTTAGTCTGCATAGACTTCATTCTTTGCACATTCACATGTCCAATTCTTTTATGCCAAATGTCTGTGTCTGCAACAATTCGTGAACCATTTGCAAACATCGTAGCACTCACTTTAGGCATGTTTAAATTCAACATAAACATTCTACCCACTCTGTTGCCTTTTGCAACCAACCTGCACTTGTCTTTAAAGTCTTCAACATAACAACCATCAGGGTTAAACCAAACCTGCAAACCTACTTAATCATCTGGCCAACTGAAACCAGATTCTTTGTTATGTTCAGAACATGAAGTACATCTGCAAGGTACTTCACTTTGCCATCCTGCATAGACAATGGCACATCTCCAACATGGGCAATTGGATGAGCAGTGTCATCCCCTGTTTCCACAAAACCTGGTCTTTCAAGTTTTTTCATCTTCTTGAACCACTCCCCATGACTTGTCATGTGGTTCGAAGCACCTGAATCAATGTACCATACATCATCTTTATGTGCTGCTTCAACATTTTCAGACATGGCATTAACGACATGCTGCATAACAAACAACCTTTCATTATCCTCACTGTTTCTGCTCGAGGGTGCATAGTTGTTTTGCTGCAATTTTCCATTTTGCATGTCAGCCTGCTTCTTATAACAATCTGCCTGTTTTGCATGTCAACCTGCTTCTTATAACAATCTGCCTACACATGTCCAGGCTTACCACAATAAAAGCATCCACGTGTATCATTATACTGCCTTTGCCAATTTCCACGACCTCTTTGACTCCCCCTGCCTCTGAATTGGCCTCTTCCACCTGCGTGTTGTTGTTGTTGTTGTTGTTGTGAATTTTGGGACTGTTATTGTTGCTGGCCTGCTCTGCTGGGCCATAATTCTGATTACCTGTTCGGCCACCTCCTTGACCGCATCCACGGCCTCCTCTACCTCGTCCTCTTCCTGAACTTGTGTAGAAGGCCTGTTGCTCTGAACTGTTTTTGTTTTGTGAAGACTGTTGGTCTTCACCCAAGCTCTTCTCTTCTATAATCAACATAGACACCAAATTTGTGAAATTGGGAATGTTTTCCCTAGTCTAAATGGACGTCTTGAACGCCTTGTATTGTGGCCCGAGACCACGTAGACAGACTTTCACCTTATCATCATCATCTACTGAAACACCAATAGATGCAAGGGATTCCACAATATCCTTTATCTTCAATGCATAGTCATTCACAAACATACTCTTTTTCTCCACAATATGAAGTTCATTCTTCAACTGTATCTTTCGTGCCTTGGTATTTGTTTCATAGAGTTTTACCAAGTTGTCCCACGCCTCCTTGGGGGACTTAGCATCCTGTATGTGCCCAATCATGGTGTCATGTATATTGATATAGAGCCAATACATAACTTTTCTAGCTCCTTGGTTCCAATCCTTGAACTCTTTCACATCTACAGCAGTCGGATTGATCTTCGGTATCCCCGGTGCCTCTTCATGCTCACCTTCTATGTAGTCCCAATAACCCTTTCCCAGTAAGAAATTCATCAACATGAACCTCCAAGCATGGAAGTTGTTCTTATCATGCTTCTCAGCAACAATTTGGTTTATGCCATCATTTAACATCTTGCCAGACACACAAATTTACCAGAAATAGCACTTTGGTTTGTCTTGCACAAACTGCTGTATTTTACCAAAAATAGCACTTTGGTTTGTCCTGCACAAATTTACCAGAAATAGCACTCTGGTTTGTCTTGCACAAACTGTAGTACACTCAAATGTGACAACCAGTGACCTCAATGTGCATACATACACCCAATGGCAACTGTTGACCTCCTTGCAGCACACACAGTGTCTGCACAGCTAATCTGTCTTCCTGTAGTTCTTAAAACAGAGTTCTGCAGAGAATCGATGACTTACCCGCAGTGCTCGAAATCGCATGCTTTCCGAAAAATAGAGGTCCTGACGCTCTCGAAACGCATTTTCGGCCCAAAAAAATATTACCCGATAGGACAGTATAGTTGTCCTATAGCTTTACTCCCACGAAGAAAGCTCCTCAATCAGAGATCGTTTTGCCGGTGCCTCTCGTAGAGCTCCCGACAAGGGTACTGTAGCGGTACTGTAGTACACTTAAATGTCACAACCACAGTGATCTCAATGTGCATACATACACCCAACGGCAACTGTTGACCTCCTTGCAGCACACACAGTGTGCACAGCTAATTTATCTTCTTGTAGTTCTTAAAACAGAGTTCTGCAGAGAATCGATGACTTACCCGGTGTGCTCGAAATCGCCTGCTTTCTAAAAAACGGAGGTCCTAACGCGTCCAAAATGCATTTTCAGCCCAAAAATGTGGTCCGCTAAGATAGTATAGTTGCCCTATAGCTTTACTCCCACAAAGAAAGCTCCTCAATCAGAGATCGTTTGCCGGTGCCTCCTGTAGAGTTCCTGACAAGGGTATTGTAGCGGTACTGTAGTACACTCAAATGTCACAACCAGTGACCTCAATGTGCATACATACACCCAATGGCAACTGTTGACCTCCTTGCAGCACACACAGTGTCTGCAGAGCTAATCTGTCTTCTTGCAGTTCTTAAAATAGAGTTCTGCAGAGACTTACCCGCAATGCTCGAAATCGCCTGCTTTTTGAAAAACGGAGGTCCTGACGCACCCGAAACGCGTTTTCGGCCCAAAAAATGTGGTCTGATAGAATAGTATAGTTGCCCTATAGCTTTACTCCCGTGAAGAAAGCTCCTCAATCAGAGATCGTTTGCTAGTGCCTCCCGTAGAGCTCCTAACAAGGGTGTAGTCGCCAACACAAATAGGGAAGAGTAGTTGAAGCTCTTACCCTAGTACTGCTTGATGTGCTTCTCTTGCTTGCAGCTCAGCCCTAGCATGAACCAGGCTCTGATACCATGAAAAGATGCAGGGGAGAAGAGAGCTTGAGCTCTTGCAAGCACACACACACTCACAAAATCCTAATAGAGAACACACAAGGTGAGAGGCTGAAAATCTTCTTCTTCTTCACTCAACACTCAACACACCATATACAACAATAAGAGTACTCACATATGAAAAGGTACTCAACCAAATACATACTAGGGTTCTCTATAGTGTGAACCCAACTAAATGAGCTGGCGCTATAACTATGCCAATCTCTAGAATGGCTGTCACACAGCCTGTCATCCCACTGGCCGCATATCACCCATGATCTCACCAACCATGCCAGTGGTGTAAGTGTGGGGCCTATCCCCCAGGCAGGTCATCAGTGTCCACCGCCTCACTAGATGAGCTCGAATCTCAACAAATTACGAGTAAAGGTGGAGAGCATGCACATTAGAAAGGAAGAAAGACTAAGGGTCCTAACTCAAAGGTTGATTTGTATGGTTACTTGGTGAAGTAAATGGTTAGAAAGGTAGCACATGAAAAAGCACAAGGAGGCATATAGAGTGTGTGTATTTATTAACACATGGAGTGGCACAAGGGTGCACATAGCTTGTGATTTGGGAGCTCCATGAGAGCTATAAAAAGATGTACTTAGATCAACTCTAATGCAAGGTGATTATATTATTTGTTTATATTCTTATCGTGTCATCTTGTTAATATTATGCTATTCTCAATTAGCACTTAAATTATGTCTTAACCATGTTTTAGTATGCTTTGATCCACCATTGATCTAATGTTGATTTTCAACTTCTTTATTGCACCATGGCTTCAAATAGAGAGGTACAGTCTATGGTTGCAGCTTATTTAGGATACACATATTGTTGATGCTCGTATGGATCTTGCTATTTATAAAACTCATTGCTCTCTTGTTCCTAGGATTCTGTCTCTTTGCAGGCAAAGAGCTATTACATTAGTGAGGTTCTTGGAGGAACTAGTTATTGAGATGGTAGTATCGGAGGTGGGTATGGTAATTATGGGGGTTTATATATACCTCTCAATACGGCATTTTGGTAGGCAGACACTAGAGATTATGTCGGTTGAGAAGTGGTGGCAAGTGGGGGTGGCAAGGCTAATGGTTGGCATGGGAAGCATTTGCCATGGTGTGGAAGTCCACCCTACTGAGTTTCCTTGGTACTAACAAGGAGCTGTGTCATGGTTCCCATGGTGATGGCAATGAGCACAAAACCTTTGGCCTCCACATCGGACACTTCATACTTACACATCAAATTACATCATGTCCTGCTTAAGGAACTAGCTGGTGCTAACCTTGACCCTACCATTGCTGGCCTAATCGATTGAGCAAATTTTCTACCAACTCATCCATGCTCATGCCCTTGACTTGGACTCTAACTATGGGCACCCTTAACCACCATTAAGGCTTTTGATGATACGTCCCCTATCTCTTGATTTGGGTGGATGACTTCAACATCGTTTTGGAGATTATCTATAAGGTCTATCAATACTCATCAAAGATATAGTGTTTAGACCTATAAAGATGGTCATGAAGCCTCTTACCCTTGAGACTGATCATAAATTGATTAATGACCGATAAGTCATCTTTGTCTTTCTTTCATGAGTGTTGCATCTCATATGGAGATACTGGTTCTACAAATATAGTCTCGCATTGTCTCTCCTTTCTCTTGCTTGAGGTTATAGATCTATATAGTAAGAATCCCATAATGAATATGTGTCTCAAGACCTCATAGTTAACCTTTTCAACTGGGTTTAGAGACCTAAACAATTGGCTTCAAGGCAAAGTCCAAATGATTAGATCTTGGTGGGAATGTCAATCCTTCCCATGGCCTTACAAATTTAATCGAACTTCTCTACGTATTGAATGGGATCACTAGTTCCATCAATTTTGGTTATCATCCTTGAGATGTGGATTAGCTTTGTTTTCCCAACTCTGAATCTCTAGGTGCTACGTTTGTGACAACCCCCCTTCCCATTTCAAATGCCATCCTATAAGCATGCCTTCTACACGTGAACATGAACATGCCTTCTGTATTCACGTGAATATGCCTTCTATATTCACGTGAATATGCCTTCTACATGGTCACATGAATGTAAGGGAGTGGTTGCACAAAACCCTCTCTTTTAGGGTTTGAGATTTATTGTCTTATGGGGTTGGGCTATGTGCACTTGTTCTACTTTAGCTTGGCTTTAAGGATGTAGGCTCACTCTATGCAGAGGGCACGTTATCTAAATACCCTTATGAGGATCCATTGGTTTTTTGAGGTAGCCTCCTTGTTGACATGGGCTCTTTACCCTTCTATTCCTCATATGAATAGAGAAGAACTAGAAATTGGTTCTCCATGGTGAAGAAGCCTTCATAGTGGGTTGTTTCGATAGAAAAGGGACTCTTTCTTACACTGTGTGTGCTTGTTATTGGGGTGTTTTGTGGAATTCTTGTCCCTAATGATATAATGAAATATACATGTCATAATTGTGCGATGATTTGTGGTTGTTAAGAAGCTTTCTATACATCTTGTGTCCTCTCTCAAGCTATGGTATCTTTATGATGATTTAATAAGTTGTTTATGCTTGTTCATTCTTTCATACTTTCTCTCCTCTTGTTTCCATTTCTTCCGTTGTTTCATGCTCTAGATACCCATGATTCTTAACATGGTATCAGAGCCTTGCTAAGGTTAAGATCCCCTTTTCTCTCTCTCTCTCTCTCTCTCTCTCTCTCTCTCTCTCTCATAAACCATTCCCAATCAAGAAGGTGGTGGTAGAAGAAGGAGAGAAGCTTCAAGAAGGTGGAGAGGAGAAAGTGAGTGTTGACGAGCTTCTTCAAGAAGAAGACAACCATCACCAACAAGAAGAAGAAGAAAAAGAAGAGGAGAAGGAGGAGGAAAAAGGAAAAACTCAAACTTCTGTCTATATTTTTCGTTAATGATCTCTTTTTGAAACTTGGAGCCATGCATGGGAGCTGTGAAGAAGCTTCTAAGCTGTTATCTTCTTAGCTTCACAACTAAAGGAGGCGGGAAGCAAGACATCAACAAAACGCACAGCCGTTGTCCGTCCGTCTACAGCTCGCCGCCCGTGTGTCCACCATCCGTACTGCAACGTCGCCGTCTACCTGCCGTCCGTCGATTTGCTACCGTGCCATCTTGCTGTCCGATTGGACACCTCTACTACGCTTGCCGTCTTGTGTCGTGTGCATAGTAAGCATAGTGCATCCACTAAAGAAAAAAAATGCTACTTCCTAAGGTTTTAAAAACCTTGAGTTTTTATTAAAAGCTTTTTTTAAATAAAAAAAACCCTTCTTCTAAACGTTCTTTAAATGTTTCTATGAGGTTATCTCTATACTTTTTTTTCTAACGTTTTTTCAAGTTACCGTTTTTTTCTCTAAGGCTCACAACGTCAAAGGATTCAAGATGTGTTCTTGTTCATAAAAAATCAAGAGGTGCTTTTGTTTATCAAAGATCACTCGTCAACCTTGAATTAATTTTTTGCCTTGTAAACAAAGTTAGACACTGCCTTTGTTTATTGCAAAAAGTGGTAAGACCTCTCCTACCCCTATTGATCATAACGAAGGAGATGGGAGCCTTGATTGAGAAGTTTGATGGTGAGGGTTTCCATACTTGGAAATTTTAAGTAAGCTATATGATAAAGGTCAACACAAAGGGTGGATCTACATCTACATCAAAAACTCAAGACTTTGTGATGGAACATGGTATATCCAAATCCAGCTTGAAATGTAATTTTCGTGAGAAGAAAGGACATGTTGAAGCTCAATGCTTCAAGAAAGATCCGTCAAAGTGAAAATGTAACAAGTGTGGTGAAATATGCCATTTTGGAAGAGATTGTACCAAAGACGTCACTAACGTTGAGGGGAATTTTGTAATTTCCTCACATGCCAAACAACTCTTCTAGTTGAGGAGTGAAGCATGCTTACTAGAATTGGGAGTGAACCACATTACTCTATAACTCATCTCTTTTGTAAAATACTATCATATAAAGGCTACCTACCTTATCTTCTATCCTATGGTTAAGAGGGGGTCTTTTTTAAACTTGTATGTCCAATGCTCACCTTGTCCCATGGTGGTATTGAGAGGGGGTGTTGAAATATATGATGTACAATGTTAAGGATAAGAGGAAGAGGTATTGGAGGTGTGAACACACTCAAATAAAGTGGAAATATGGGTGGAAAAGTGATCCAGGGTTAGCCCAACCCTAGCCCTTGGTAAAGCCTATATAAAGGGTAGGAGACCCTACTTTTTACAACAATAAAAGTAACACGTGAAGGAGAAGGGTAAGCTAACTTTGGAGTGGCTAAAATAGAAAGTAATACAAGAAGCTTTCTATACACCTTGTTTCCTCTCTCAAGCTATGGTGTCCTCATGATGATTTAGTAATGCTCGTTCATTCTTTCATACTTTCTCTCCTCTTGTTTCCATTGCTTCCGTTGTTGCATGCTCTATATACCCATGATTCTTAATATTCTCGAGGGAGTGAAACTTGAGGTTCATGGTCCTAATCTTGCTTCTTCACTAGAACTTTGCCCAAAAATAGGTAGTTTAATTCCCTTTTCATGAAGTTTATGGCCTTGTTTAAACTAGGGCTCATAGGATTGTAGGAGAGTGAGGCTCCTATTTCTAAGGATTCCACTGTTTCTCTAGTCACATCTATGTTTAATTGGCTCATCTTGTCCCAAATCTCCTCACTTGAAGTGGATCCAAAGGAGTCTAACCTTCTTAATAACTGGGGGCACTTTGTTGATTGCTGGTTATTTTATTAGGCCCAAGATTGGCTGGTTTGAGGAAGTATGGTTTAATTCACTAGTATAATCATTTTTGCCAATAATTAGTCTAGATCAAGTTCACATCAAAGTTTTCACTAAACGGTCTCATGCTTTCTAGTGAAACGATCTCATGCTTTCTAAAGGAGGTATGAAACTGATTTCAGACATGTCTAATCTACCGATTTCAAACATGTCTAATCTAGTTACGTTATAAAAAATAATTTTTTTAAAGAGTTCGAGTTTTGTATTTCTAGGTTCACGCATGTGGATTCACATCTCTAGGCTTATGTATGGAGGCTCATGTTTGTAGGTTCCTGCCTCTAGAATCATGTCTGTAGGCTCACGCCTTTTTTGTATGAAATATGCTCATGAGGGTCTGGTGAGTTAGATTCAGATCGCGCTTGGTGGGCTCATGTCTACAAAGTCATGCCTCTAGAATCACAGCTCACATATCCAACCTTACATATGGTGTTGACTCACGTTTTTGAATCGCATCTTTTTTCGTGGGACTATGGACTCACATCTCCCAACTCGAGAGCTGGCTTGGTTTTTCTTTGAGGTTTTTTGTCTTGATGGTGGGCATGACTAATTTTAGTTAATGGTGGATATAGAAGTGATTAAGTGTTTTTTGATTATTTTTATTGCTTTTACATGCTCTAAGCTACCAATTTCAATAATGCATAAAAAATATGAAATGCATAAGTAAAAATTAAATATCCCTATTTCATCCACACCTAATAGAGCTTAAATCTTATATTTTTGGAGTGAAATACACTTCTAATTATAATTTCTAAGCTATTTCTTGATTCAATGCAATGAAATCTAAGCCTTATGGGCTCAAAAATTATGCAAAATCATCAAGAAACTAAGGTTTTTTCCCTTCCAAGATATGAAGCTAACAAACTTCAAAACCAATTAAAAAACAATAAACTAACACATCCAAATATCTAAAATTATATGTTTTTTAGAGTGTGACCTCCTAAACAACATCGAGAAATATTGGGTGATGGAAGAACAAAGCTAAGCCATTGTTTGGCGGTGCCAAATATGTTATAGTTAAGAGCTTACCTTAGCCTTTCCAAATCATATGTCATTGGGTCTTGCCTTTGAGCTACAATGCAACTCTAATGAGCACTAGTCCATTGTGTCTAGTCCGTCATATGTCCTCACTCTGTTGTTGTCACACTAGAATGTTCCTTTTTGTTAAGGGGGTAAAGGTAAAGCTCCTAATGAGCACTAGTCCATTGTGTCTAGTCCATCATATGTCCTCACTCTGTTGTTGTCACACTAGAATGTTCCTTTTTGTTAAGGGGGTAAAGGTAAAGCTCTTTATGCCCAGATGGAGGCAAAAAGAGAATGTCCTTTGAGCTGCAATGCAACTTTGAGAGCTAGGAATATTGTGTCTAAATATCCAAATATCTAAAATTATATGTTTTTTAGAGTGTGACCTCCTAAACAACATCGAGAAATATTGGGTGATGGAAGAACAAATCTAAGCCATTGTTTGGCGGTGCTAAATATGTTATAGTTAAGAGCTTACCTTAGCCTTTCCAAATCATATGTCATTGGGTCTTGCCTTTGAGCTACAATGCAACTCTTATGAGCACTAGTCCATTGTGTCTAGTCCGTCATATGTCCTCACTCTATTGTTGTCACACCAGAATGTTCCTTTTTGTTAAGGGGGTAAAGGTAAAGCTCCTAATGAGCACTAGTCCATTGTGTCTAGTCCATCATATGTCCTCACTCTGTTGTTGTCACACTAGAATGTTCCTTTTTGTTAAGGGGGTAAAGGTAAAGCTCTTTATGCCCAGATGGAGGGCAAAAAGAGAATGTCCTTTGAGCCGCAATGCAACTCCTAATGAGAGCTAGTCGCAATGCAACTCCTAATGAGAGCTAGTCGCAATGCAACTCCTAATGAGAGCTAGTCCATTGCATCTAGTCTATCAAACCAAAATGTTCATTTTTACTAAGGGGGAAAAGGGAAAGCTCTCTATGCCTAGATGGAGGTAAAATGAGAATGTCAAGGTTCTCTCTTATAAAAGGAGGATAAAGAATCTAATGAGAGGGAGAAACCCACAAGCATATCTATTCAAGCTTCATTCTTGCATATATCTTATTGGATTCTTGCATGCTAGATGGTGGCTTGCAAGAATCCAATAAGAGAAGAGCTCACAAGTATTCTATTACAAGGGAATTATGAATACATATTGTATTGATTAGTGTCAAAATTGACTTATATACAAGTGACTAGTTTTCACACTAGGCTGGTCAAACTTAAAAAATGGTTAGGCCACAATTACTAGTCTTAAGCTAGCATATATACACAAAGTCCATAGAATTTCTTGATTTGACATTGGGGATTATTCCCAATTATATATTATATATACACTTGGTAGAGGGATGCTTACATTATATATATACAAGTGAAGCATGGGCTTCAAGGTTACCAATTGAGAAATAGTAAAAAATCATTTGCTCATCAATGATTATAGCTTTGCTGACTTTGTTGGAGCACTTGATTATAGCTTTGCTGACTTTGTTGGAGCACTTGATTGGGCTTTAGCCTTCTAGCTTGCAAGTTGGTGTTTTATAGCGTGGCGGCACATGGGGGTGTTGTGGGACTCTGTTGATGTGTTTGTACCTTGGGGATCCTTGGTGGTACCAATGGATTTGGTGTGATGATATCTTAGGGGTTTAGCACCATGGGTGGATCCATTTGGACAAAAGAAAAATTGGGTATAGCCACCTCTTGGGGCCTCTGTAATATCTCTTGCTGCTTAGTGCTAGGAAGAAGTATTGGTTCTTAGGGCGGCTTGGTCAGGATGGCCACTTTTGCTTCCCACACCTACTAAGGCTTCGGGGTTGGTATTGAAGACACTAATGTGGGTCTTTTCACTCCATATTGGGTTTAGCATTAGATGGAGTGTTTGGCCTTGGGTTAGGGGTTTTAGGTAAGGATTTCTTTGTCTTTGGGGAAAAGATGCAAGGGTTCCCTTCATAGTAGTAACTTTGGGATACTAGAAACTTTGTTATCTGAATCCAACGGGGAGTTAGTTATTGATTTGGATTCAAGGCTTGGAGCTTCTACTTGGTTGGCTTCAGATTAGGAGTTTATGGCACTAATGGCTTTGGATTAGGAGTTTGTGGCACACTGATGGCTTTGGGGAGTTGGTTATTGATTTGGATTCGGCTTGGAGCTTCTGTGCTTGGTTGGCTTTAGATTAGGAGTTTGTGGCACACTGATGGCTTTGGGGAGTTGGTTATTGATTTGGATTCGAGGCTTGGAGCTTCTGTGCTTGGTTGGCTTTAGATTAGGAGTTTGTGGCCCTAATATGGCTTTGCATTAGGATTTTAGGGTCCCAAAGGAAGGGTTCCCTTTATAGTAGCATTGGGCTACTAATAGTTTTGTGTGGATCTAGTAGGGCTCTTTTTATGGGTGAAGCCTTGGGCTACTAATAGCATTGCATGATCCAATGAGTAGCATGTGGTTGGCTATTGAAAACTAGCAAATTGATTTGGATTTCAAGCTTGGAGCTTCCACTTGGCTTTGCCTTAGGAGTTTATGGGGTATCCTTATTCACACCAGTTGGATAACTTTGCCTTAGGAGTTTAGCTTTGACTAGTAGGGTTTGGATGCTGAGAGTTTACGAGTATCCTTATCGACATCACTAAAGGTATGATAACTATTCTATTGGGGAGATCAAGCATTACAGATATCTTTTACTGCCAATTAATTATGTAATCAATGGTCCATGATCCATCCACTCTCGTGGATAATATCATCTTCCATTGTGCTTTCTAGTGTCACATATAAAACTTGCAAAGAAACATGCTCAGTTCCAATATAAACTCTATCTCAAAACAACTGATGGTGACAGATAATAATTGCTTACTTTAGAGTAATATAAAACTTACAAAGACATTCCCAGTTCCAATATGAAACTCTATCTCAAAACAACTGATGATGATAGATAACAATTGCTTAATCTAAAGTAATATTAGATGTTGAAAGATTTAGGATTGTATTTGAAAAAACAAGGATTTGGATGCTGAGAGTTTTGGGGTATCCTTATCCACACCACTAAAGGTACCATAACTGTTCTATTGGGGATTACAAATCTCTTTTGCCAATTGATTATGCAATCAATGGGGGGGGGCCATGATCCATCCTCTCTTCCAAACGAGGATAATATTATCTTTCATTGTGCCTGCTATTGTCACATATAAAACTTTCAAGAGACATGCTCAGTTCTAATATAAAACTCTATCTCAAAACAACTAATGGTGATAGAGAACTAATTGTTTTACTACAGTAATAGTAGTTGTTGAAAGAGTTAGGAGTGGGTGGCCCAATGAGGTCCATGTTTCCTAAGAAAATAAGTTGTGAAGTTTAAAGTGATGCATTTACTCCATTCAAGCATGTAAAATAATGTGGAATAGGGGACCTTCTAGAAAGTCATTTTCCACTCCTAGAGGGGGTTCTCTTTTTATAATTTAAGAAAGTTGATTGACAAATATGCATCAATCCTTTTCTCACAGTGATGAATAAGTTGAATTCTAGAAGAATGAGCAAAACCATCCGGTGATGCCCCCAATTTTGTAAGGCTTATTCACCAAAAGTAAGGTAATCTAACAAAGAAAACAAATTTGGTAGCTAGGAGATAGTGTGTGTACTTCTTTACAAAGCATTGCCACCAAAATGGGACTTACAACAAAGAGGTGAGGAATGCAAGGGTCATAGTCATGGTTTGCACCTTAAACATTCAAGATTGAACAAACCTCTCTTGTGGAGAAGCAAGGATCCTCAACCTTTCCATTTTGGTGTCACCACAATGGAGCTTTGCACTTAGGTAAGGAGGAACATCGAGGGAGAGAGATATAGAGAGGTTAATTTCTACCTCAATACCAATCGTGAGTGTAAGAATGGGGGAGAGTCGGAGAAGGAGAGGGAGAGGAAGAAGAGGAGAGCAAGCAAATTCACTCAATACACTCACATGCACAATCCACCAAACAAGCAAGCACATATAAAGAAAATAAGAAAGCATGCCTCACCCACCACAAGAGCATAAGACTAGACTTAGTTATGATAATGGGATATGTTTATATTCTCATTAGTCAACAATGATTTATGAGAATTTCAATTCTTAGCCTAGGGAATGTCTGGGGGCCCAAAAGCTATAGTGAGCTAGTTTCCTAGGCTTTCCTTGGCTATGTATAAGCTACAAGTGTTTAGACATGTCATTAGCTCGATAAATAGAGATCAACCAACATTAAACAAATTAAAATCTTGGTGATATCCCATAGTCTATTAAACAACATTAAACAAGTTAAAATCTTGGTGATATCCCAGAGTCTATTACATAAAGCACATTGCATGGGTTCAATGATGTGATAAAAAAGGTGTAGCCACACATCCAGAGTAATGTTAACTAGTGTGATCACACATCTAGAGTAATGTTAAAACTACTATGGTTTTAATAGATCCCACTCCTTAATGGCAGTTTTTTCCTTGGAGGAGATGGAATGCTGAAGTTGTGCAAGGTGATTATGAACTTGTGATGACATTAAGAAAATTGGGGAGCCCATGGGAGAAGATCTTATAACCTGGTGTCAAACATATCCTCAAAATCAATGAGCTGGTGGGCTAGGAACCATTTCACTTGCTGGTAATATCTAAAAATCTATTGGAGGGTGGGGCTTAGTTGATGTTGAAGGCTAGCCCACCATGGATTTGATGGGAATGAGTGATCTAGCTAGGAAAGGATCTAATCTAATCTTTAATGAGCCTGAAAAACTTGATGGTGGAAAAGACTTGATCATACATCTCCCAAAAGTGCTACATGGTATGGATAATTTCACTAATTTATTATGGCTCTCTGAGGAAGGAATGATAGGAAAGTTGTACAACATCTTTTCCCATGTCTCCTTCTTAGCCTTGAAGAAATCTTCCCAAGCTCAGTAGTGCATCACTCAATGGGGAAGTAGAGCCCAAGGTCTCTTAGGTAGCTTAGTGCTTGGTAGTTGATCCAGTACTTCGCTCCCATCATCTTGCTCTCTTATGAGTAATGCGGTTATTTGAGATAAGTCTCATTGTTGAGGTGGAGGAGGTACTTGTGGAGGAGGTACTTGTTGAGGTGGAGGAGGTACTTGTGGAGGATTTAGAGCTCTAGCTTCCCAAATGAAAAGTCCCTCTCCTCTAAGGGCTAGCCATAGTAGAGAATGCTATTATTGAGGGTGTCATAGGGTATATCCAACACCCTGAGGAGTTTACCACCCTATAAGGAGTTCTTTTTTTAAGGAGGTTGGATGGATTTATCTCTGTCTTGTTTGGTATATCCATTGGTTCCTGAATCTTGATGTGTCTCACTTCCTAAATCTTGGAGGGTGGAATGATTGTGCTAAAAGGACATCTCCAAGTGGTGACTAGCAATCATGCAAGGGTGGTGAGGTTTTATAAGGAAAGGGTTATGGGGTGAAGTATCTCCTAGTAGGGAGAGCCAGATAGCAAGGAAGGAATGAAAAGGGGAATGGAAGGGGTGTGTAGCAGTTCCAAAGTTAGATGGTATTAGTGTAAGATTCCTCCTCAACCCTGAATAATGTATAAGCTTTTATCTCAACCCCTTGTAATCATCCCCTATTTCAGAATGCAAGAAACATATTGTTTTCTCTTGTTTTGGCCTAGAAAGAAAAAGTGTTCTAGAGAGAGGTAATTCAGAATTAAGACAATTTTGGATATAAAATTCCTCCTAACATCTAAGATGAATTCCCTTGAAACAGAAGTTCAAAATGAAATTTCAAATGTGCATTAGGAATTAATTGAATATGTGTATTATAGGCCTTAGCTTCAGGGTCCACATTTTCAAAAAAAAATTTGGATTAAGGTCCAAAAAAGGTTTCAGAGGGCCAATAGGATTAATCCAAGTGTTGGGATGAGATAAATACAAAGAATAAAAAAAAATACCCCAAAAATGAGTAAATGCTCACATAAGATGAAGAGTTGTCTGAGTACAAGGTTTAGTAGTTAAAAATTAAGGTATATTAGTAAAAAAAAGAGATATTTAGGTGAAATGATGCAGGTGGGAAACCCACTTGAGGTAGGTGCCTTTTTTATCATCATTGCTTGGCTTTTTTAATTCAAAAAAATCAAGATATTTTTATCTCTCCTCTCTCCTGGAGTAAACTGGATCAAAAAGGGAGCCAAACTGATCCAAATCTTGTCCAAATTGGGTCAAATTGAAGCTAGGAGGCTCTAGAACCCAGTTGGGCTTGGTTAGTGGCCTCCCTCACCTATAAATAGACCCTCATTCCTTTGTATTTTCATATTGGAGCATTACCATGCCAGTATTTTCTCTAAATTAGCTTATTTCTATTATCTCTCTAATTTCCCTCTTCTCTTGAGAGCTTTGGAGCTTCTCTCTCCTCCAACCTCTCTTGAAGATTACTCTCTCTCTCTTGGTGGCGAAGGACTTGCTTGAGGGCTTCACTTCTAACCAAAGAATCAAGCCCAAATCAAAGGTAAACCTAATTTAATGGTTGATTTTTAATTCTCTCAATGATTTTCTTCTTCTCAACCCCTCTAAAGCTATAGAAGCTTTCTAAGCAATGGTTTGTCTTCAAATCAAGCTTTTCCAAGGATTCATAATGTCTATTTAGATTAATGTTAATTTTTATGCTTAATCTTGGGAAGTTTTTCCGGGTATCCCCCCTACCTCGGCCTCTTATGGCTCTAGCATGTTGATTCATATGTACCCTAGAGTCCGGTGGTATTGGGACATTTTCCATGTTTCTATTTACACCATCATCTAAGTGTGCCCATCCTAGGCTCCTTCCTTGTAACAATAAGCCTTTCATGTACTCTCTCCCTTAGTGGTTGTCCTATGCTTTCAGGTATTTTAGTGCTCATTTCTTGGTCCAAGCTCAATGGTTGTCCCTTGGCAACTTGTAGAGCTTCCCTTTCAAGCTCTTCTCCATATCCAAGGATTCCTCAGGCTAAGCCCATGAACCCTTTAGACAGTGTTAGAGAAGAAGTTTCCTTCTACCCCACCACCTTCTCATTAAGAGTACTTTCCATGAATCCCTTACTACTTGATGACTCAAAAGAGTTCAACATGTGCAAAGTAAACACACTCCTTTGCATGCTAATCGTGCAAACTGCCCCAAAGCTTCTCTAGTAGGAGGATCCTAGTTGGTTAGATGCACTATTGTTAGGGGCAATGTCATCACCAACAACCTTCCTGACCTTAAGTGCATGAAATTGTTTTAACTAGCCAAAATTTAAGATTTGCACACACTTGGAGTTTTCAAATCTGTAGCTAACAATTTTCTACAGAATCTCGACGTGATTAATAATCACGGGCATGATTTTGACATAAATCATGGAATCTTTTCGGGGTATTCTCAACTGTTTACCACTTGCTCTGTTTCAGGAACCCTCCTACATAATTCTCCTTTTGATTTGGAAAATATTCAAAATGATTTTGTAGGGTTGAGAATCATGGTCGTGATTCTCTGTAGAATCATGGCTATGATTTTTTCCCAAAATGGTCCAAGGATTGTTTAAATGAGTTTCCTGATACCTCTAGACCCCATTTTAGAGGTGTATTTGATCAACTAGTCAAGTTTTGTTACCACGATTTTGGGTGGTGATGTGGTAGTCTCACGTCATGAATAGTAGTCACGGTCATGATTCTTTATTGTGACACGATTTTTGAACCATGATTGATGATGTGTCAATCATGACGTGTTTCTTAACTGTGATGTGATTGTTGGTTACGTGGTAGACGGAAGCGATCAAAAATCACGTCGTGATTCTTTTTTCATGACAACGAATGGATAAGAAGGAATCTTTCAAAAATAGGGTGCATTTAAGGTGCAATTCAAAAAATTTCGGATTGAATAAGTTGTCAGAGAATCAAGCCATGAACAGAAATCACGTCTGGGAAAAGAGACTTATAAGAAGATGCCAAGGAATGCAAATAGAGTATAAAAGACTAGTTTCCCTTGGCGGTGGTGCAAAAAATACTATAGGATACACCATCCCTCCCCTAATGTGAAGGATAATGCTCGGTGTCCACCAAGCTCGTGTCTTGGTAGAATCCAAGATTTGCTATTTGTAGCTAGCACCTCTTGCCTCCTCCTCAAGTTGACACAATGAGGTTACCATGCTTTACACAAGGACATTCACTCCTCTCAACTCTCACACTCAAGAACACAACCATGAAAGGAACATTACCAAGAATATAGCTCTCTCCTCTTAACTCTCTCTCTCTCTCTCACCATACACAAGCAAGAAACCAAGGATATAAGATTAAACTCAATTGGCACAAAGGGGGATTGTTTCTTTCATTATGAAAATAGTGTTATTTATACATCTTCACACTTGGGCACCTAAAATTTAATAAAAGATGGACTTAATGGTTACAAATTACATGGTTTTGTGGCATATCCACCTACTCTCATAATTACAACCTTTAGAGTGCCATTACATGACACTTATATGCTATCTCTCATGTGTAATGTGTAATGGAAAGATGCTAGGTTAAACCCAAAATGGGGTTAACAACATCATTGTCTAATATTTCCATTTTAGGTGTGATGCTATGAGCTTAATGACCACCATGTCTCATGGTTTCTCTTTAAAAGAAAAAAAATTCTCTCTAAGAGATTTCTCTCTCTCTCTCTCTCTCTCTCTCTCTCTCTCTCTCTCTCTCTCTCTCTCTCTCTCTCTCTCTCTCTCTAAAAATCTATCTCTTTCTCTCTCTCTCAAAAGAAATCTCTTTCACATTAAAATTTACAACGATCAAGTAACAAAATTTATTTGAAGACAAGGAAACATTTTATTTATTTCTTCAAAATTTTTGGAGAAATCTTAACCCCTTGATCCAAAAAGTTGAAAATATTGGTACTGGCCTATTATTACAAACTTTCTATGTGGTTTATACAGAGACTAAGATGGTTAAGTCTGGCTACGTACTTGTCTAAGATAAATAAACTTCTAGCATAAATCCTAGATTCTTTTACAAAATTTACATTTTTCATAATCATGGCCAGACTTAAGTTTGAAACATAATGTGGAAAATAGTCTAATATCTATTTCCACAATATAGGGTTGACCAAAATAATACTCCTTATAGTTGAGGTAATCATGGCTAGACTTACCTTTGAAACATAATGTGAAAGATAGTCCTATATCTATTTCCACAATATAGGGTTGGCCAAAATAATACTCCTTAGGTTTGTTGTTCTTCATGAGTGGAAGGCAAGTTTTGGGAACAGCATCGACCGCTTTTGAGTACCTCTGTGTGTATTCCTCTATAGAGATCTCCTCCCTGCTCAAGTTTGAGGCTCTTCTCACGGCTTATAAAAACTCTTCCTACACATGTAAGGTCATGAATTCTCATCTAATGAAGGAAAAATTTTAACCACATGGTTTTGGAAATCCTTAATGAATATGATCTTTACCTTCCATATAAGTTGTGAAAACATAGTAGCAAGCATTGTATACCTAGGGGCTCTTGTGGCCTCCATCGCACATGCCTTACTCACACAAAAAAGGGGCTCACAGGAGTTCCTTTTGTTTGGATTGGGATGAACTAAAATCGTGGATTGTGGGCACCTATAATTGCACAATCTAAAAGTTTCTTACATCGTCAATTGAGCTTTACATATATCACATAATCCAAGATCACATGATGAACTAAAATCACATGATCCAATCTATTGAATCATGGATAAGGATGAACTAAAGTTGTGGATTGTGGGCATCTAATCATGCAATCCATCTTCTTAAATCACCAATCGAGCTTTACATAAATTACACAATCCAAGAATACACCTGATGATCACATGATCTAAGATCTTGAATCTTGGATTGGGATGAACTAAAATCATGGGTTGTGGGCATCTACAATTGTGCGATCCAACTTCTTAAATTGCTAATCAAGCTTTAAAAAAATCACACGATCTAAGATCGCACAATAAACTAAAATCAGACTATCTAAGATCTTGAATCACACAATCTAAGATATTGAATCACATGATCCAAGGTCTTGAATCATGGATTGGGATGAACTAAAATCATGGATTGTGGTGGGCATCTACAATCATGTGATCCATCTTCTTAAATTGTCGATCAGGCTTTACATAAATCACATGATCCAAGATCACACAATGAACTAAGATCACACGATCCAAGATCTTGAATCATATAATCCATGATCTTGAATCACACAATCCAAGATCTTGAACCATGTGATCCCATCAACTAGCTCCATCAAAAGGCCTAGTTCCAACAAGTACTCACATTTGTAGCTTTTGGTGAGAGGAGTGTGGCAGGGAAAAAAAAGGGGAGCAGTGGTAAGATCTTAAACCACACAATCCAATATCTTGAACCATGTGATCCTGTCAGCTAGCTCTATCAGAAGGCTTCGTTCCAATAAAAGTACTCACATGTGTAGCCGTTGTAGATTGTGGGCATCTACAATCGCATGATCCATCTTCTTAAATCGTCGAATCGAGCTTTACATAAATCACACAATCCAAAATCACACGATGAACTAAAATCACACAATCCAAGATCTTGAATCACATAATCCATGATCCTAAATCACATGATCTAAGATCTTGAATCATGTGATCCCATTGTCTAGCTCCGTTGGAAGGCCTAGCTCCACAAGTACTCACACACATGCCCCCTCTGGCCATGTATAAAAAAAGGGCTTTTTTTGTTGGTTTTCCCTGGTCACCATAACCTTGCATAGGGCCTCTTGTCGCCTCCATCTCATCATATGTCCATAATCAGACAAAAAAAAGGCTCCTCTGATGGTTTGTGCTAATGCAT
Organism: Cibotium barometz; assembly: GCF_041138505.1. Lineage (NCBI taxonomy): Eukaryota > Viridiplantae > Streptophyta > Polypodiopsida > Cyatheales > Cibotiaceae > Cibotium > Cibotium barometz. Next base: position 30,847,948 of record NC_141070.1, on the reverse strand, counting down.
ATCATCATAGGGGCTCATAGGAGCCCCCCCCCCCTTTTTTTTCCTAAAAATGCAGCATTGAATGCTTACCTCTCTCTTGGCCTTTAGCATGCAGCACCCTCCTATGCACACCTACTTGAGAACGGCTCATGATGATGACGATTCGATAGCCTCCATGCTCAGATGGCTTACATGAGATCTGACACACCTTAACGTGCAATGAGAGAGGGAGAGTGGAAGGAGAGAGGGAGAGGAAGGGATGAGGTATAATTTATGGTGGTATTATATCTATCTTGAAATTGTTGTTTAGACATTTTATTCATGTTATATATATGTGTTGTTTGCTTGTGGAAGCCTATGAAGGTACCACACATGTTAATGGATTGTTGTGTGGATGTCATATGCTATGAGGTGCTTCACAGGAAGGTGAACGTCCCCAAGACCTTGACTCCTCTCGACCAAACATGGGTGTGATCTTAGTACGATTGATGTGATGGACAAGGAAGTGACTCTTGTCAAAATCATGGGGAGTATACACAACGAAAGCAATAGTTGATGGCAAGATAAAGCAACATATATGAGAGAGAGCAAGAACACAAGATGTAAGCTTCTATATTATGTAAATCTATTTCAGCCACTCCAAAGTTGACTTAACCTTCACCTTCAAGTGTTTTGTTACTTGTGTTACAAAAAGTGAGGCCTCTTGCCCTTTATATAGGACCCACCAAACAAGGGCTAGGGTTGGGCCAACCCTAGATCCCTTTTCCACCCACATGCACACTTTATTTGGGGTGTCTTCACACCTACATGACCTCTTTCTCTCACCCTTTACCACTTGTACATCATATATTTCAACATACCCTCTCAATGCCACCATGGGATAATGTGAAACATCGAGCAAGGTGAGCATTGGACATATAAGAACAAAATGACCCCCTCTCAACCACGCAATAGATGACAAGGTAGGTAGCCTTTATAAATTAGGCTTTTACAAAAGTGATGAGTTATAGAGATATGTGGTTCACTCCCAATTCTAGCAAACATTCTTCACTCCTCAACTAGAAGAGTTGCTCGGCATGTGAGGAACTTACAAAATTCCCCTTAATCTTAGTAACATCTTTGGTACCATCTCTTCCATAGTGGCTTCGTGCATCACCCTTGTTGCTCCTTTGCTTTGATGAAACCATCTTCTTGCAAAAGGCAATCTTCAAGTTGGATTTGAATGTACCATTCTTCATTACATTGGCTTCATTGGTTGCATCTTTGTGCTTCTCCAATCCTTTCTCGTGGTAAAAATTCTTCATGCGTACATGTCTCCTTTCCATCATGCTAGCTTCTTTAGTCTAGCTGTCACATAGACTAACACAAGGCTGCCACCCATGTTTCAATAGCTTATGTATGTGCTTCTCAATATGCTTCTTGCTTTCACCTTTGCACCAATGTGAACATTAATTTAGGAGATGTTTTACCACTTGTTTATTAACACAAGGGCAATGTCTAACTACATTACAATACGGTAGAGAACTTCCATGCATATGAGTTCATTAAAAAAATTTAGGATCGGATTTCATGCTTGATGTGTCGATTTTGCTAGAATCATTCATGTTTCCTTACATAAGGATTATTCTAGTCACACTCAAGGGAGTTGACAAAATAACCAAGCATCACGATATTATGATATGAGGTCCCAAGTGAGTCGCTCTACCCTTAGTGAGATGCACATTAGTCTAGTAGTGGATACTACATGATTCATAGACTTTATTCAAAGATCTCAATGATCCTTGGTTACAGCAAATCTCTCTGAGGGGCACATGCTTGCTGAATGGGAACCATAGTATATCATGGTCACATTCAGATAGAGCTTTGCTCATCACTTTAAATCATTTTATTCACAACCCACAGATTGTGATGTTAGCTTGGAAGGGGGTGATGTAAACCCAATCAATGCTTTGACCGACTCTATGACGTTCAACAAGGTCAATGGTCAACTAAGAAATCAACCACCAAAGATTAATGGAGTAGCCATAGGATTAGTGTATGTGAAAGTTAGAGGTTTATTGTTAAGCACACAATATAGCCACTGTAACTCATGGATGGGTATCCAAGACAGGTCCACATGGTGAAAAGTGCTAATTATAAGGTCAAATGTACACATTAGAGGTGGATTGATGGTCTACATTGACTAAATAATGCTTCAGGACCACCTAAAGATCAAAACTTAATGGCATGACAAAAAGCCATTTTTAGCTCAGAACTTCAAGGAACTAGGTAAACATACTAATAGATGCCCATGATGGCACTAGGGTATGGGGTGTTCCTAGGCCTTATTTTCTAAAATAGGAGCTTAGAGAATAATAAGATAAATACTAGACTAGTAAATAAGTGAGTTTTGGGCACCAGACAAGTGGAGACAAAAGTGAATGCCCATAACTTAAGTTGTATATAAGTTAAAATATCATAGATCAATAGACCTTTAAATTTCTCTTTTGAATTAAGGATCTCATATTCTCTCTTCCTTCTTGTTGGGCACTTACTTCTCATGCTTGTGTGTGTGCTTCTTTGTTCTTCCATGTATTGATGCTCTACTAGATTCATTATAGCTTGCTTGTGAGTTATTTGGGCTTGTAAGAAGTGGAACTAGCTAAAGGTGGGAGTGTTGAAAGATGAGGAATGAAAGATATGTGAGAGATGAGAAGAAGTGATCCCTAAGAGAAAAGAAGAAACTAACTAGAGAAGGTGTGGAGAAAGAGAGAAAACATGGGAGACATGTTGTAAGAAGATGATTTTTTAGTGTTGAGGAATGAAAGATACATGAGAGATGAGAAGAAGTGATCCATAAGAGAAAAGAAGAAATTACTAACTAGACTCTAGAGAAGGTGAAGCCAAATATTACTAACTATAGAAGGTGTGGAGAAAGAGAGAAAAATTGGGAGAAAGGTTGTAAGAAAATGGTTTTTTAGTGTTGAGGAGTGAGATACATGAGAGATGAGAAGAAGTGATCCATAAGAGAAAACTAGAAATTATTAACTAGAGAAGTTGTGGATTTAAACACCGCATCTATAAACTACTTTGGTGGGAAATCGTATATCCCCTAAAATGAGAAAAGGAAATACTTTACATAAACTTGAGTCTAGCTCTTTCAAGTGATAGAGCTAATAAAGGAAAGAGAGGGTAGGCTGAGTACACCACCTTAGGCCTTGTCCAAGTACGAGAACATTGGTGTAGCATCATCCATGGCTAGTGACACTAAACCCCAAGAAAAGACATGTGTGCCCACCTTATGCCTTTTCCAAGTATGAGAACATCAGTATAGCATCATCCATGACTAGTGACACTAAACCCCAAGAAAAGACATGTGTGTGCCAATAATGACTGAGTGAATTGGCAAGAGAAAGGAGATGAGGAGCACAAATGGGTGGGCAAGTAGGGGTGGAGGAGATGAGACAAGGAAAGGAGTTGAGGAGCAAACACAAGCAGAGGAGTGAAAGGTTTGTGGGCAAATAGGTAGTGGTGCATATGAGGGATGTGTGTTAAGGTACTAGATGGATATAAGGCCTGTTTCCATGTGGGGCTTGGTTGGCAAGTAGTTTTCACTTCTCAGAAATTAATGAAGAAGAAGATAAGCCCTCTGAGTTCAACTTGTGGTTGTGAGGTGAACCCCATAGGATTGGAATTGTTCAGCTCATAACCAGTTGCGAATTTTAATGGGCGTGGAAATGGGCCTATAGTGGAAAGTACAAGAGTGTATTTATAAAAGAATGGTGTTGCATCTTGGCAAGTCTCATAAATGTTTTGACTTCTGTGTGCCATCGATATTGGAGCCAATAAGTGAATCATAGAGACACCATCTAGTGAAGGTTAAAGTTTGAGTTTTTTTTAAAATGATGCTTGCTTGAGAGAAGGAGCTCTCAAAAAACATTTGGTCGATGGTCTTTTAATGGTGTTACAATATTCCAATCGGTGAGAGCTAAAGGAGAGCGAGGCAATTGAGAAGTCAAATGTATGTTCGTCGAGTTGCAAGCTAGGCGTTGGCAACTTGGCGAGAGAGATATGATGAGTCAAGCAACGCGAATGCAGCAAGTTGATAATGTTGGTTTTGGTGATCATGTGTTCCATTGAGAAGGCCCCATCCTGGCTGGCAGATCGCATGATCGTGAGGTGTGCTTGTTGAAACACGACAAAGGGAGAATACGCAATATTGGCTGTTGGGTGGCTGACGACAAGATGACAGACACAGTAGTAGCGAGAGGTGGGCCGATTTGATACTGTAATTAGTTAAATTAATTACTATTGATAAGTAGTTAATTATTGGACGAAGAATTAATTCATGAACAGTGAAGAGGATGAGGACGCGAGGTGCATCAGAGTCAAAGCGTGTTGCGTGTACATTTTTGGAGGTGGGCAGCACCGCCCACTTATTCCTGCAATTGGTTTTGATGATGGCAATCAACACGCGGTTAAGCTACGATGTAGTAGCCCACGACGGCGGCCGCCCACACTAAAATTAAATCTGGTTTATATATTGGCACTATATATATCGAAGCCATATCTTGCATCGAGCACACTGCAAACACTGCTGATTGATCAGCCTTGCCTTGTAATCGCTTTGTATTTTGATTAGATTTCCACCAAGTCTTCTCCATGCAAAGCTCTAGATATAACACACACAGCAACAGCAACAGCAACAGCAGCAGTAGCAGCAACAGCAGCGGCGGCAGCTGTGGAAGAGCTTCCTCTATTATGACTTTGTCCGATCAGCGCGGCTTGGCCTGCTTGTTTGTGCTTCTCACCGTAGTAGCTCATGATCGCACTGTGCTTGCCAATGCTAGCCCAGCTCTCGTTGGCCGCCGCCTGGCTGCTCTTGTGCCCTCGACTCCTCTGGTGCTCAGCTATAACAACGGCCCCCTCCTCATCGACAACGGTTCACCCCTGCTGGTGCACCTGCTCTGGTATGGCTCCTTCACCCCTTCGCAGCGCTCCGTCGTCACCGACTTCTTGGACTCCTTGCACAAAACCCACGTGGCCCACTCTGTATGGAGCTGGTGGAAAACTGCAGCTAGCTACGTCGACAAGTACAATGCCAGCGTGTCCAATTCCTTGACGCTGGGCAACGAGTACGTCGACGCGGGCTGCTCCATGGGGAAGAGCTTGAAGCGTAGCGACATCCAATCCCTCGTCCTCAACGCCCTTCAGCACAAATCTCTGCCGTCCATGGCCGCCCGTAGTAGTAGCATCTACCTCGTGCTCACCGCCGCCGACGTTCACGTTGAGCGCTTCTGCATGAACTCCTGCGGCTTCCACGACTACACCTTCCCCGCCCGCAGCTCCAGCTACCGCATGCTGCTCTTCGGCTGGGTAGGCAACCCCGCCTCCCAATGCCCCGGCCAATGCGCCTGGCCCTTTGCCGGTCCCCAATTTGGTCCCCCCAACCCTCCCCTGCTGGCGCCCAACCAAGACGTCGGCATGGACGGAATGATCATTAACATCGCCACAGTCCTGGCCGGTGCCGCCACCAACCCTTTCGGCACCGGCTACTTCCAAGGCGACGCCTCCGCCCCTTTGGAAGCCGCCACCGCTTGCGCTGGCTCCTTTGGCCCGGGCTCTTACCCTGGGTACCCTGGACGGTTGCTTGTGGCCAAGAAGACCAAGGCGAGCTACAACACGTATGGCATTCACCAGAGAAAGTATCTACTGCCGGCGTTGTGGAGTCCCCTGACTCTGACCTGCACAACTCCTTGATCTTGAGGTGAATGGACAGACTTGAAACTTTGATGTTTCAGTCTTCCTTCGAACTTTACATACTAAGTAAACATGCTGCTTCCCTGTAGATGTTAAGAACCATGCCATTCAATATATGCATCCTCGTCTTTTAGTTTTTTTTTGTAAAATGTAATAGTTATACTCATTAAGTATATATTTGGCCAAAAAGTTTGAGAGAAACCTAACATCAGCATGTGACACTGTCAACTATGTTCATAGTCATTTTTGAAAGTGATGCCTGTAATTCCAGTACCCTCCCTCCCATCAAACTCATAAAAAATTAATAATAATTAACAAATTTTTTAAAAAATTGTGCAACTAATTCATAGTTTGATGAGAGGACTCCTCTCAGGCCTCACATGCCCTTTTACAAACACCACACACCACACACACCTGCGGCGGGAAACATTACAAGATAGCATCATTTGGTCATATCAACTAAACACCTTAACGACTGAGCTGCCGCCCTTGATAGTAATCAACAAATTTTAAAAATCTGCATGTGAAACTATGTTCATATGCATCTCATGTATTCTAAAGATCTGCTTTTAAAAAACTTTTGCAACTTATGGAGAGTCCCATTTACTCCATACAAACTTCAAACAACTATTTTTGTAAAAAAAAAATCTACATTTTTCCTTTCATATTGTTGCACCATGGGTAAATTATTTTTTAAAATGTTTTCAATTTGTTTTCTTTTTTTTTACACATTGATCACATATGGGTGAATGTATGCACACACTTAAATGGCTATAAATAGATAAGTGTGGCGCAAGATTAACTAATTGATCAATCAAGGGTGAGGTGAAAATCTTTGTTCGCTTCCATAAAATGTTGGAGGCTTCTTTGTGTGCTAAATAAGATTAGGAGTGGTCATGTAATTTGCAAATGCCAAGTTCAAGAGCTTCTCCATGGTATAGATTATCAATCCAAGGCCTTGAAGTCTTCTATCTTACACCACAAAGTAAGTCCTCATATAGCATCCAACACAAATAAGATTATAAGTTGTCATGTAATTTGAAAACTCATGGTATAGATTGGCAATCCAAGGCCTTGAAGTCTTGTTTCTTACATCACAAAGTAAGTGCTCATAGCATCAACACAAATAGAAAAAGAAAAGGGCTACCTTAGCAGACCAAGAAGGTGATGTTGTGACACCACTCATCTTTAGGTGGTTGAAATTCCCATGTGCCTCTCAAGGAAGGTCCAATCACTAAACTATACATAGTGAGATTATAGCCATACATTAGGTGACATATTTCTAAATCATAAAGGTTTAAGCTTATCATGCTACGAGTATCCATCTTACATGGTACAAGAAGGCGAAACAAATAAATAAGGGTCACAAAAGTATTTGGCATCACTTACAGTGGCAATTATGAAAAGATTAGCTATGTTAACAAAAATAAACATAATAAATGGTCAACAAGGGTCAATGGGTTCCACAAGGGTCAATGGGTTCCACACACTCTCTAATTTTGAATCAAAGCTCTTTAATTTGGTCTTAAACACTTACTACCTAAAAATACCAATTTGTGGATTATTGTGGGCAGCTTGGGTGGTGGTCAAAGGGAGAACAAAGGACACTTTCACTTAGATGGTATAGTCACCTCCTATATCAATCCTTAAAATCTCAATCCTTTGCTTTGAAGTGTTCAAACTTTTCAAATGCTTCAACCTTGCTTTATATAAAGTAAACTCATGTTCTCCTGCTAAAATCTTTAATGAAAGTGATGAAATAAAGTTAACCATTTATTGACTTTGTTTATCTAGGACTCCATACATGTGAATAAAGTGAACGGCCATTTATTAACTTTGTTTATGTAGGACTCCAAACATCTGAATGTACCAAACCAAGAGCTCCCCTAGCTCTATATTCACTTTCAAATGGTTTTCCTTTTCTTTACCCATGCAAAAGACTCATGAGTCTTTTCATAAAATGATAAGTGGGGTAGTCCAATAACCATATTGCCATTTCTCAATTATTAGAAGTTGTTTGAAATTCAAGTATTCATACCTATCCGTATCTCTTATGGTAAAGTTTTGATGGTGACATTTTGTGTTGATTTGTAACCGTACCATAGAGATTTGTAATCGTACCATAGAGATTAGGGATTGAAGCAACCAATTTATTTGTCCTGATTCCAATAGATAAAAGATATTTTGCAAGGTTCTGCACATACAAAACATTATTAATCATGAATTATGCCTTTTTTGACTCTACACTCATATCCATGGAAATTTCTTCTTTGCCTTCAATTTTCTTATGAGTGTTATTTGTTATTTATTGCTATATAGGTTACAACATTGAGTCCATGAATTGGATGTTCAAGTTGTTCCTTGTGTGTCATCTCTTAACTTCCCACTCATAATCATCATCATTTTATAAAATTTCCATGCTTTTTGTTCACCTTTCCATTTGACTCATCCCTTTGCTTCTTAAGACGATCCTTTTCAAAGTGGCCATATACATAACAAGAAAAAATGACATTATACATTTACATTGAGCTTTAGCCTCTTTCAAAGCTACCTCTCCTTTCAAAAACACCTCTCAAGGGAAATTTATCTTCACATTTTGAACTAGAATACTAAATTGTATTGGCAAACTTGTTATTATTGTTGAAGGTAAATCAAGTTTTCTCTTGCTCTTCCTCTTCCTCTTTATTCATGTTGTAAGCTTGGTCATTTGAAGTTTTTTTCTCGGTGCAATACATTGCACTCCATCTTCTTATCCAAAAAGAAGTCATCCCTAGATGATTTGTGTTTCTGTATATAACATTAAGGAAAATTTGGGCTCCAAATGGCACCTTTAAGGGCTTTCTCTCTCCTCCTGGAATCTCGAAAAAGTGTAAAAATAATAATATTATATTGGATTTCTCTCTCTTCTTTTTGAATCTAAGTTCTCCTTTTTTCATATTTTCTAAAGAGATTCAATGCTTATTTTATTCTAATGTTCTTAAATTCTACGTAACTTCAACCCACTGCGAGGGAAAATTCATAAATGTGAAAAGCTAGTACTCTATAAAGTAAGAAAATAAGTACGAGGATATTTCTGACATATGTAGTAACTATACAACTATATTTTTGACATAAGTACAACATGGAATTAGAAGATGTTGATTGGAAATAGTGGCATTTTTAAAAAGAATTCGAACATATCTTCGAAAGCGAACTTAGTATTATGAAAAGTTCTTTTTTTCAGCGCAATTAGACACGCTTAAGTCACCTATTCTAGTGCATTTTCATGAAGTTATGGTGGTTGTCATTGGACGAGTTTTCCTAATTCAGTAGCCACTCTTCTCCATTTGAATTTCCCTCCATTCAAATCTTTAATCTCTTAAGGAAGCTTCTAAGCTTTCACTTGAATCTCCTCTTTCCTCACATACTATTTATGCATGGACAACAATGAAAAGAGATTTGGCTTTCTGGTGCCTTCAAGTGGAACCAAAAAGTCATATTTGCCTACATGGATTTTTTATACTCGATTATTTTGCTACAAGAAGTGTTGCTAAAGTGCTCAATGGAGGTATGGCATGAATTTTTATGTTATTTGAAATGCAAGTGTCTGAAATTATTGTTTTACTACACCATATATTTTTACAAAGAAAGAATTTAGTTCAGTATTGTTTTGTGGTCTGTAGAACATCATAGATAATTCTAAGAAGCGATGTATACATGTGGACTTGGATCCTCTCTATTAGAGAATAGACGCTTTTACGGTCAACCCTTTTGTAATGCAACAAGCTGAGGAATTAGGGAGAAAGCATGTTGATATATGGTGGAAGGATCAATTTACCCACCTAATCCCTTGACCCAACAACCACCTAAATTTTCAGGCCTAACTTCTTTGATCAAATATGTTTGTGAGGGCAATGTTGGCTTGCTTGGTTACACAACAAGGCTTGCTAGTCAAGTGCGAAGCGTTTGGATATCATCACGAAGGATGTTGATGATGAAGGAAGCTTAGATCAAGCAGTTAAATGATCGATTGTCTAACAAAGAGAATGAATACAATGAGTTGGTAGAAGTTTTTCATGCTCAACATTTGCAAAACCATGAATTGGATCAAAAAGCAAAGGATCTAGACAAATTAGAAGGGGTATTAGAGAAGATAGTCAAACATGGCCCCACCTCTAATTTGGATGCACGTGAATGAGTAAGAGAACAAAGACCACTTATTGCATTGTCAAAAAATAGTGGAAAATACAAACACCGTATACATGCCGAGACTGATAAGCTGAAGAACCTTAAACAAGATAGTGGAGCAATCTCAAAAGTCTTCTCAAGACAGATGGTAAAGTCTACACTTTCTCATTCAAAGTTTAGAACAACTAGTGATGATCTCGTGCATGCAATCGTGCATGCACGATTGCAAGATGATGTGAAGAATGAATTTATTGCAAACTGAAACTCAAGGTATTTGTGACAAAGTTAGTTTAAGTAGAGAATCCGATGCAATGATCTACATACAAATGGATGCAGGTTTTAAGTCCGTGTTGTAAAACAAAAGGGTAACTCCACTATCGTGCCCTTATAGTGTCAAAAAGCAAGGCAATAATTGCTAATGTATGGATTGCCTTTGATAAGGTTGCTACACTTTTACAAAAAACGACATTCAAACGAAGAAGATGCCAACAACTTTAAATTAGCTATGACTACGTTTTACAAGTACATGGTGGAAGCATGGCCATCAAGTAGAATAACACCTTATATGGTAAGATCCCCAATTTCGCATGTTCTTATGTTGTTTAGCAATTCTTATTGAAAATAACCAATGTGCATATGCTATTGTCACTTTTATTCCAGCACATTTTGGAGGCTCATGGTCCCTACTTTTTGCAAATCAGGGAAACTTAGCTATCTGGTCGACCCAAGGCATGGAGCACTCACATTGGCAAGCTTGTTGTGGGTTTCAGAAGGCCACCTCGCATGTTGGTGGAATCCATGAAGTTAATGCATTGAGGCAATTACTCATGTGGTGGTATAGGAGGATTGCAGTTAGGATAGATGAGAAAGAAGCCAAGGCCAATAGAACAAATTGAATTCATGGGGCTTAATGCTTTGGATATTGAAAATTATAAATCAGTGACTTGAATAAAATTTTGATTCGTTTCAATTTATGCTTCTCTACATTCACCACCTCCCATGGATACTTTTAAACTTTCAAACTTTTAGACATTAAAAACATGGATCATTAGGAATTTTTTGGACCCAAAGAGGGCCTCTTGGATTAACTTTTGATTAGGAATGGACCTATAGGAAGAGGGCTGGGTGCACATTTTTGACTTCTTTGACCCTAGGGGGCCTAGGCTTTGGTTTGCTAATGGGGCCTAATTATTACTCTTGTCCCCCTACCTCTTGGGCCCAAACTTAGAGGTCCCCCCACCTAGAATCGCGAAGATTAAAAACCCTAAAAATTAAAAAATTTTAATTTTTTCCCAAAAGTGTGTTTTCCCTCTCAAACTTCCCCCCAACATACTCTAGGTTTGGAAAGCTCATTTTGAACCTCTTTCTTCCTCTTCTAAGCTCTCCATTGCTGCATAAACTCCATCCCTCTCAAGCTCTCCCTCCTTCTCAAGCTCCCTCCCTCTTAATCTCTCTCTCTCTCTCTCTGTGTCTCTCAAGCTCCCTCCCTCTCCATTGCTGTTGGACTTTCTCTCCTCTCCACTCTTCTGTTGTAAAACAAGCTTTTCTTTTCCCTTCTTCTCTTTTCTTACCACCATGGCCTCTTCCAGTAATGTGAGAAGACCTAGGGAGAAGGTGGAAGAGCTTGTGCTGCATAACACAAGAGATGAGAATGGAGTTTGGGCTCCAACAAGATTCAGGGTTGGGGCTTGGTGGGTCTACATGCAACCAAGCTCTAAGGGACCACATCGAGTGCATCAACAACTGGGGAATATGCTACATCATTGGAAGGGGCGGCTACAAGGCTTCAAGCATACTAAGAAGGAAGGACTAGTTTGCCATAGTGCAACATGTGTATACCCTTGGAGACCTGTACATTCAAGGCCAACGACCAAGGTTTCCTTCAAATTGTCAGTGTAACATAAACACAGCTTTAACAACATGCTAATATTGGATTTTTTGTTTCAAATTTTCTTATGATTCTCCATTTTCTTATGTCTCTCTGCAGATATTTTCCCCTCTAATTATGTTGAGGAACAACCACTCCAAAGCCTCACTGGAGTTTTCTATGCTATGCATGCATCCATTGGAGAGGCAATGTTCGTATCTCAAAGCCCAAGTGATCTTGTACAGAACAATATCTTTTTCTTTTCTCACTCATATTTTATAGATAAAAAACCAGGTTTATTTGGCAAGCTAGAAGAGATCCCCAACCCCCCTCTTAACAATCCCGAATGGCCCAAACCTGATGCTTGGACCATCTTATGCTTAAAGTTTAAGATGGTAAGTGATATCAAGACATCACTCAAGTTTTCAAAGGCATCTAGGTCAGTAGGGCTAAATTGGTTTTGTCCTTTACATGTTTTTGTGCACATGTTCAATTCCATGCCAATGCACCAAACAAAAACAATGTATATTTGTAAGGAGGTACGGTCTGACCTCATTCAAGGATTACTAGGAGAGGGTTGGGAGGTTAATGAGGGGTCACATCAAGGTGATGTGTACAAGTGCAATGTAGTAGATTCTACAGTGTCTTTCAGGTTCTTGAAGGCACGCTCTATTTTGTACATGCGTCTGCACTACCAAAGATGGATGCAAAAGCACGGGACATGGATCCCACTTCAAGCCTCAAAAAGAAGAAATTATGCTTGTTGAGGTAGCTATGATGATGCAAAATGGATGGATTGAGCGAGTGGCAGAAGCAAGCAAGCATTGGAGCCTAGTAGACCTATGTGAACACTTTAGCATCATGGGCTTTAACAATGTGGAAGAGTCAAGTTTCAAGTTGATGAGAAGAAAGGTATATCTGATTCCACTACATGTCTAGAGTTAACCCTTACACTTTCTGGTTATTGTGCCACTTTCTATATTTTTACAGATTGGGAAGCGTAAGGAGGGGACAACCATGGTCGCAGAATCATGGCAAATGGGGGACCTTGAATTTTCAGCAGCAAGGTGCTTAGCCCTACCAACACATAGTAAGCATGTGGAAGAGCTTGAAGATGAATTGGGTATATGGGAAAATAGCCTCTGTTTTGATGCACATGAGGGGCAAGAGTTTCAGGATCGAGGTGAGGCAATGACAAGCTTTCAAGTCAACAAGGAGATGGATATCAACATGAAGTAAATGTCACAAGAGGGGCAAAAAATGAAGACATTATAACAATTTTGGATTAGATGACATGCTTGTGATTTTGTAGCAGACTCTTTTTTAACCAATCTTTATTTAATTGAAATCTTAATATTTTTGCAAACTGTAATTTTTTTGTCTAGCGGTCTAGTGTGAAAAGGCCAAACTTTAAATTTTAACTATAAATAGCCAAAGGTGCCTTCTTTCTCATTTTCAGGCGATAGAAACCAAGCACGAGCTCACACTATCTCTTTGCATTCACATGGCTACCCACTTTGACAACTTCTGTGAGTTCCTCTCCACCACCTCGTGAGCGGGCAAGAGCGAGCTCTTTGTCATGTTCTCTCGTGAAGTCGACTTTGAAAAGTTGCTCGCCCTTGCGTGTCCAACATTATGAGACGCAGATTGCATACATGGAGGAATACTTGGCTCCCCACTCCATCTCCTTTCCCCATTGCCCCAATGATCGATGGGTGCCTGTTGAGCTGCTTAAGTACATTCAACAATATGCCCGTCCCTACATCCAGCACCTTGAATGCTTCATCGACATCTGCATCCCCGCAAAAACTTACTGTACCTTCAATAAGCAGGAGGTGAAGAGGTTGGGGAAGGGCAATTTAGGAACTAGGTTCCTCTCGTGGCTCGCCACTTTTGCGTTCCTCATCAGAGTGATGAGGATTCGGATGAGGAGGTAGAGATGCCTGCATTGCAGTTGGCAGGGTATTTGAGGGATGACAAGGAAGTGAAGGCAGTAGGAACGAGTGCTGGTGTAGAAGAGCAGCTTGCAGCAGAGCACTTTCCAGAGGGTGCACAATCTACAGCTGAACAGCTCACTGTAGTAGAAGATGCGGGGCCATCTTCTCCACACGAGGAGAGCAAGGTGCTGCTGCCAGAGCTTGAGATCAATCTCTTGAGCACCATTGTGGTGGAAGGTGAAGAATACTTATTTCTTCATGACCTTGAAAAGACAGCTGGCTTGAGAATGGATGAATGCTTGGGCATTATATGCACGCGATGTGAGGTGGACCTTGATACGTCCAACCTCAGTCCTCACCTAGATAGTGCTATATTACCCCTTGGAGAATCTATCGCAGAGACAGTTGCTTTGGTCAAGGAAACTGTGGTTGAGACCGTGGAGCAAGCCCTAGTTCCAGAGGAGGAATTCACAACCTTACAAGACAAGCTAGAGAAAAGGATACCCTTGCTGCTGGAGTAATGGAGGAGACCTCTCGTAATGGTCTAATGGAATACTTATAGTGATTCCCACTTCAAGAGTGTGTGGTAGTAAGTTAGGATGAGTTCCCAAGTGATGTACTTCATGGATATATTATGAGAGTAGTCATTGTAATAGCATTAGGCCTCTTATGAGCCTAATTTGCTCGGTCGGCCACAGTTTAAGTGAGTGTGAACACTTATAGCCATGTATATAAGTGAATATCTCTCATAATACAAGGAACTCTCCTATTATGTAATAGAGTCTTGCTCTTGCTAACCCTCTTGCTAACCTCTCTCTAATCTATGCTAGTGAGTGTGTGTGAGTGAAGTGAGGTGACAGGAGGGACAAATACACGTAGTGCAATATGCGACGGTGTGACAACGCTCGTGCAAGAGGCGCGGTGGAATTGCTTCTCAAGGAGTTGTAGAGCTTGGAGACCTCTAGGGTTATGAGCTCAGCCATTAGAAAGATCCTCACAACAATTGCAGTTCACCAGGTAATCTCTTGCTGGATATGTTTCAAGGGGGGTTTGGGTAAGCCATAACATTTTTGGCGCCGATGTCGAGGAATCATTCCTTGGCTTTTTTCATGGTTTTCCTCTAATCTACGCATTACTCATTGCCCATTATCTTGATTAGTGGTTTTGATGGAGATTTGTGTGTGATTTTATGAGAAATAGCTCTCTTTTTTGTTTTGTAAACAATGCTCTTTTTGCTTAATTTTTAGCTTAAATCGTTGTTTTTATTGTTGTTGTTAGTTTGGTTTTTAATGTTCCCAGGGCTTGCACATAGAGTGCATTAGGCTCTTTGTTTACTTCCATTACATCAAAAATGCATTTTTTAGTGATTTTTAGCTCTCTTTAGAGATAAACATAGAGCTAAAATCATTAATTTTTATTTGATTTGTGTGTTTTTTGTTTGATTTGTATGCATTAGAGTGTTAGTAAGTATTAGGGGTAGCTTAATCCTTTAAAATCTTTCCCAAAAACTCTTGAAATCGGCTAATCTTTCTTAATTGACTAGTTTTTATCATTAAGGGTGATTAATCCAATTCAAGAGGCAAAAATATTAGAAAATGTATTTTTTTGGGGTCAAAATTGATCAGGTAAGAGGTCAAAATTAGTGTTTTAAAGTGTTTTGAGAGCATCTAGATGCATCAAAACATCTAATTACATCAATTGGAGGAATTTTCCTCTCTTTTGCTTAATTTTGCATAAGGAGAAGAGATTAAAATTAAGAGTTTAATTAATCTCAAATTATAGATTAATTTACACATTAGTTAATGCACATAAATTAGTAATTTCATGCTCTATCCAATGATGTGCTCAATGGTATGAATTAATTAGTGATTAGTGGTTAATTAGAGTCCTTGATTAGTCCAAAAGAGAAAAGATTAGTAGAAGGATTAATATTTGATTAATTCTTAAGCACCTTTTTTCATAACTCATTAAGGCTAATGAGCATTGAATGAAAAGATGCCAATGAGTTGTCAAATTACCCATTTTGGGGGTCATTTATGAAGGGTGTAAATGGGTGTCATAAAAGTGTTGACTGTTTTGATCCCACTTGCCTTTTTGGGAAAATGTCCATATCTCTCCAATTTAAAATTTAAAAAATATTCCTTCCAGATAAGGAAACTTGAATTTCCCACTGGACTTAAAAAAAAAACATTTCATGAGTTAGTGTTTCATGGCGGCATGAACTAGATCCCTGCGGGAAAAAAAATCGACATTTCACGAGTTAGTGTTTCATGGCGTGAAACACAAAGGTTTCACGGCGTGAAACAACCCCCACAAAAAAAATAAAAAATAAAAAAAAATTTGACGTTTCACAAGTTAGTGTTTCACGGCATGAAACAGACCCCGCGACCAAAAAGAAAACCCTAGTTCATGCATTAGTGTTTCACAGATTAAGGGTGTTTCATGCCAAAAAAATTTTAAAAATAAATTTAATTTAATTTTTTGCATGAAGACCATTCCACGTCGTGAAACCCTGTTGGTTTACGTCGTAAAACAGGTCCATCAAAAAAAAAGGAAAAGAAAACACTCCTGTTTGCTCTTAAACCGTGAATCCGATGAACGCGTGCTAGTGCTCATCGAAACGCGTGCTAGTGCTCATCGGCGGATGAACGCGTGCTAGTGCTCATCGGAACGCCGGCCTCAAGCTCTTCAAAATTAGTCTCGAGTGTCTGAGGACAAAATCCATCATTTTTGCTTTTCTGACCAGTAGCCTCAAAATTCAACAAAAAAATCGAGGCAAAAAACAACCCTTAAAAGTAATAGAAATCGCCCAAAATAGTCCAAAAAATTGCGAACCATATTCGGGCTACTTTTTGAGTATTTAAACGATGAAATCATGAAAAAATCAAAGAGGAAAAGTCGTAGTACTCCAAAAATACTACAACTCTCTCATGCAGAGTTTTTCCAAATTCCCTTTGGAACATATTAAAAAATGGGCTGCAAAATAGGAAAAATCTTTCTAGAAAAAAAAATGTTATTTTGAGACAGTGATGGAAAATAGGTTTTGAGACCTTCTCTTCTATCTGGGATGCTACTGGCATGCACTTTTTCCAGAAAAGTTCATCCTAAGAGCGTTCACATGCACTTTTGAGACATCGGCTTTCATCTAGGACACTAGTGACATACTATTTTCGGAAAAATATCTCTAAGAGGTCGTTCAATGCGTGTAGCGCCTAAGCTAATTAGGGCAAATAGCTAGGCGTCTTCAGGCAATAACGGGATGTAAGAAAACCAAATACAAGAAAAATAAGGGGCAACAAACTGTCGAAACCAAGGTTGAAATAAAGGACAGGGGAAAGGAGCTTGTGGCAATCCTAACTCTAAAGGAGCCAAAAGCTACACATGATGCATAAGAACTCAAACCACAAAACAAATAGGTAAGACAGAGAATAAAAAAGTAAGAAAGAAAGTTCGTTTTCGTCGCATGGGCAAATAGAGGGCAAACATATGAAAACTTGATGATCCAAGGAAAGTAAAAAAATAATACAAGTTCTAGTACATCACTTAGTGGGGATGAAACAAGTTTTGATTCGTCACTCAGTACACCTCACAAACTAATCAAGAAACTAGAACTTGCCCAACCACCCCAAACTAAAAATCATGATCAGGACATATGTGCAAAGCAAAAAGCACGCTCAGGAGAGCATGCTTAGCATTGTTGAGTGTCATATAGGATCATTGGTTGTGATTGAACCTCATAATGCCGAACCCACAAAAGCAACCAAAATAAAAAATTCGGAGGGAGGAGTATCGCTTCCCCTTTTAAGAGGCAAATGTAATCTCTACAGAAGAGTCATTAGACATAGATTACACGAATGATGCGGTTGAAAAAGCACATGAGGAATTTGATGAATCCCTTATGAAATTAAAGTAGTCTCTAAAATCTTCATTTGGCTCTTCTCTCATGTGGTGAAGCCAGCATAGCATCAACACCTGCACCTTTAAAGGCTAAACATGACTTATTTATACCAAGACATCAAGAGCTACATGGAACAGGACTGTGAGGACTAGCAAGTTTCTAAATAGACCTCACTAAAAGTTGTCATCAAAGGACTGAGTGTGCCATTGTACACGTTGGGTACTATTGAAAAATTTGAGAGTCACAAAAAGGGGATGAAAGTGATTAGGAATATGAAACTAAAACGAGATCTAAAGTTGAAACAAAAACTGAAACATCCATGGTTTCTCTTGAAGATTTTATCATGGTATGGTTAGATTTTTCCATGGGCAATTATGTTAAGCGCAAAGGCACATTGATTCATACTCAAGCTAGTCATAACATCATGACAATAGACACTTGGGCGTCATTGGGACAACCTAAAATTATCCCTAAAGACAATGGTCTTGCAAGTGGTGCCAATGGAAAAAACATCATGACAATAGACACTTGGGCGTCATTGGGACAACCTAAAATTATCCCTAAAGACAATGGTCTTGCAAGTGGTGCCAATGGAAAAAACATTGAAATTCCATGTTGATGTAGCTATTCTACTAGTCAAACAATCGGTGGAAATGTGGAATTTTGATTCCATGTTACCCTAGATTCCCTTGAGTATGATGTCATCTTTGGTGGAACATGGGTATGTGACTCATTGTATTCAATTGATGAATCCATACAAACAATCACCTTGAACACTCTTGCAGGCATTCTGCAATTGCTATTACAGGAGGGAGAGACCTTGGAGGAGCTGGAACTTCCAACATATCTTACTCAGAATATCCCAAGAATTATAGTTGAATTAAAAATTTCCAATAAAATCACCACAATCCAAGAACAACTTTATCCACAATGAGAGCACAATCTCATGACCCTCGAGTTATGGGATTTATTAGGTCAACCAACACTCATGGCTCAACTTGAAAGAATTCCATTTACACAAGACTTGAACATGCCATTTTGGGGTACTTTGAACATACAATTTATATTGAAACTAACCCCCTTACTTGCAAGTTTTTTGTGGGTTGAGTATGTGTTGGAAGAAGATTTGATCTTGGGGCATAAATGGACTATTGCTGCCCAAGCACCACTGTGCTTTGTTGGTGATAGGGTCATCATGATGGTGGTCAACGAAACAAAGTTGACAATACCATACTGCACAGAAGAGGATCCAACCCTAATGGATTTCTTGATGGTGGTGAATGCAAAAAGCTACAAGCCTCTTCCTCGGAGTCTCCTCTACATGAAGACCTTCCATCTACGTCACTGACCAACTCGAACAATGCATCTACCCCTTCACCTCCATCCTCACCAACGTAGTCAAATGTCACAACCTCGCAATCAACTGCTATTTTTGAAGAAATCCCCCAAGCACAACCACCTATCTTCAAAAAGGAACTCGAAGGAAAAGCCCCAGATCCCACGCCTCTTTCATCGACCAACCTCACCGAAGGAGAAGGCTGCATGCTTAGAAGCCTCATCATCAACAATAGTCACTCCACAAGAGGCTCAAACCTTATCATCAACAATGCCCATAAGTATCAAACCCGTAACCTCTGCGCCAGCCAATGTGAAGGAGGGCCCCAACCCTTCCACTTCATCCAAAAAGAAGACCCCATCACAGCAACCAAGATCACGATATCTTAGTAGTATTCGAATGTGGGTGGAGAAGCAGCTACTTGTAGCTAATCCAATTTGGGTGCCTCGACATTCAAAGCCTCTTTCTCAACGCAAAACTCAAATGCTAAGGAAGAATAACAGTACTTCACAACATCGTCCACAAAAGACTAAGTGAGTTCCTCAAAGAACTTTGGTAACTCAACAAGTGTGGGTATACCAAAAAGATTACTGCAAGCTCAAGGGTACTACCACGAGAATACCACATCTTGGATTCCCAAGCACATCAAGAAGTGCCCCAAGCCTTCTCAAAGAAAGAATCCTCAAACAAGGGCATCAGCCATTAACTCCTAATGTTCATCAAAGATGTGTGCCTATGAACATGCTTCAACAAAACAAGGGTATTATGACGGAAATCCCATCATATGGTTGCCAAGATAGAACAAAGTGAAGAAAGCCTTACCACCGACTTCAACCCCAATAGCTTCACCTAAAGTTCGACAAGAATGGAGGCCCAAGCAACACGGATCAAACCACTCAACCTCTCTCGTGAGCTTGTGTGTTTAGTCAACCCCAATGGCAACAACCCCAGAAGTTGTACCTACTGCCTCAACAATAATTGAGCCACAAATTCAAGAATCAACTTCCACGTCTGCACGGAGACTTATGAGCGCATCAAGGACAAATTCACAATACTCTTTTCACCCCTCTGGGGGATGAGAAGCATAAGTGTAGAAGCTACACGGTAGACATAAGAACCTATTCTGTCAAAAAAGAAAGTAGCCGCAAGAATCTATTGATCTCAAGGTGGTAACAAAATTTAATTTAATGTAAAAAAGAAGAAGCTTTAAGCTTATTTGGGGGTTAAGCCTTTCATGGCTTAAGCTCTTCATGGGTTAATCCTTTCATAGCTTGAGCCCTTTAACGCTTTAAGTCTTCACGAATTAACACTTCATGCTTTAAGATTTCATGCTTTAAACCTTCACAAATTAACACTTCACGCCCTAACACTTCACGCTCTAAGCTTTCACGTGTTAAGCTTTCATGCCATGACCTACAGTTTGCTACTTCTTCACGGCGGCACAAACTAAATATTCTACTAATTCTCCACATCACTCCAGTGTTGTTATTGCTCACTTTACTAACACTCTTTCCATCACCAAAGAAAAAGAAAACGAAAAAGAAAAAGAAAAAGAAAAATAAACAACACAAGGGAGTCGCACAAATGGCCTACCTAAAAATGGTAGAATATCACAAGACCCTCCCAACAATCTTCAATAGTAGCCAATAATTTTTTGTTAAGCTTATAGCTTACTATTCTTTCGGCTAAGTAATGTAACAGCTACTCCATGAGTACATATCCATACTCATGCAATGGAGAGCATTTGCTCCAGAGCCTCACCATCGACAACCTTCCAGGTATATCTTTGGATGGGGGGGCCATGGTGGGCGATAGCGTGGTCAATGGTACAACCCATTGCTTGGAATCTTCCTTCAAATTGCAAACCTTTCCAAACTAAGCTCAATCTTCACAACACATGGGTCTCTAATACTTAGTGAAGATATCTATATTAGTCTTGCAAGTCGACGTAATTCTTTCATACCTCACAAAATAGTGGTGGCTACTTCAACAAGAGCTCAATAAGAGTCTATTTGACTCATTTAATGTACTTCATGATTCTCTCCTTCATAAGAGTAATTACATATACATAAAAGCAAAAAAAACACATGGGAAGAAGCATGCAGGAATAAGTCCTACTCAACAACATTTGACAAGAATCCTGCCACAAACAGGGATATCATTGAAGGCCAATTTCTTCAAATGATGAATGTCACTTCAATGCATTAAATGAGGAATTGAGAATCACACTCTCGTTTTGATGATTGTGTCTACGTTCCTCCGGATCCTTCCTTCTCTTCTCCCCCATCATTAACATCTCTTAGTCTCCCCACTAACACAAATCACATGTAACTCTGCTTATGATTGCTCAGAAAAATATAAAAATGTAATCACTCGTAAAAAAACCATAGCACCCCTACTCGTTAGGAATTCCAGCTAATCACTAAAACTAACCTTTTCATTTACTAACTAGTATTTATTCCTTCCAGAGGAAAAAAGACCATTGAACGTCACTCAAAATTAAAAGACATCAACAAAGCTTGTCAATTCTCCCCACAAAAAGGTCTTCAACACGATCACGACGAGTACGCAATTGGCATTAAGAAGGGGGAAATGCTAATCCATTCCTAGGCTTAACAAGGGCTACTTTGATTATCGTATATCAAGGAGTCAAGGTAGATACACCAAAAGGTCACACATTCAAGATATGAAGCAATGGTGTCCAAATCATTCAAGATATGAAGCAATGGTGTCCCACTTCAAGAGTGTGTGGTAGTTAGGATGAAGTCCCAACAAGTGATATACTTCATGGATATATTATGATAGTAGTCATTGTAATAGCATTAGGCCTCTTATGAGCCTAATGTGCCCGGCCGGCCACAGTCTAAGTGAGTGTGAACACTTATGGCCATGTATATAAGTGCATATCTCTCATAATACAAGAAACTCTCCCATTGTGCAATAGAGTCTTGCTCTTGCTAACCCTCTTGCTAACCTGCCTCTAATCCATGCTAGTGAGTGTGTGTGAGTGAAGTGAGATGAGAGGAGGGACGAGTACATGTAGTGCAACTCTGTGGTGTGACAACGCTCTCACGGGAGATGCGGTGGAATTGCTTCTCAAGGAGTTGTAGAGCTTGGAGACTTTAAGGGTTCTGAGCTTGGCCATTGGAAAGATCCTTACGAAAGTTGTGGTTCACCAGGTAATCTCTTATTGGATGTGTTTCAAGGGGGGGTTTGGGTGAGCCATAAAAATGGAGCAAAGATTCTTTCAATCAGATGATGTGGTGAGTAGGACTACTATTATATATGAAGTCAAGTTTGTTTAGCCACAAGCTCCAAAGCAATTCAGTCCCTCAGCACAACCCATAATTCCATAGAACATCCAATACTCTCCCCTAGTTTTCCAGCTTAAGGAGAGACCATTCCAGATATGTATACAAGTTTCCAAAGAATCAAAACATCTTTTGGCTTAGGGGAATGTGCATATCATCCTCCACTTCTTGGCATCTATGGCACTTACCATCCCCAATATTCATACTATATGCTCTCTGTTGAGTCCAAATGGCTCTATGCATGATTCGCTAGGCTAGGCAAGCCTTCTTTGGCTCTACATATTTATTCCACAATTTGCCAAAGAGGAAGTACCACTGTGGCATGTCCATCAAAAGACCCCATCTCTTGTAGATTTTACAATGCACAGGGGGAGCCCTTTTCTTACCAGGGATGGGTAGTAAGAGGTTAGGTTGTGAGTTCCACTAGAAGGCTTTAGGATGTGGCATGTCTCTAAAGTAGAAAGCAACCAGTAGTAGTCAATGTGGCACCACTGACTAATCCTAGCACCAATAAGTTCTAGCTCTTTATTAGAGACATTGTAGAGCCTTTTCAAGTCTACCCTGGATAGCTAGGTTTTACTAGAAGCATCCCACATATCCCACTAGTTATAAATGCCTATCTTATGCATATTCTGAGAGCAACATCTACCTTGTTCTCATCTACAAGGGGAAAGGTCAACATCAGCTTTCTTCTAATTTCTGACATCAACATGCACGACTAGATTTATAAGCCTTAATAGCACTTAGTAAGACTTTATCACCATGATACTAGTATGACATGGAAAATACCAAGTTGGAGTTGCAGTACTCTGCCACGTTTAATCCGAGCATTAACCTAGTGTATGGTAGCTTGCTGTTTATCTTTGAGAGTTTGTTGTCAGACTTTCGATCGAAAGAACTCTCGGTTTCAACTGGACCTCTCTCAGCTAGATGTTCCCTTGTAGCTTCTAGCACTGCATTATGTATATCACATTAAGTATCTCTCTCTTTGTGTGTGTGTGTTAATATTCATTTAGGGCTGATTAAGGCCACCATTGAATTGAATTAGGTTGACTTACCATGATCCACAAGCTGCATGCACAGGAGAAGCTCTATCTTGAACTTCTCCATCTTTTGGCGCTCTTGTCATTTGTAGTTTTAGTCTTCAAGAGAAGTCAAAGATAAATTTTGTATTTCAAAAAAAAAAACTCAAACTCAAATTTTGGTTCTATCATCAGAGTGATCTATCATCACCTAAAGGGACTCAACCCAACTCAAAGTAGAGGGGAACAAAAATTGTAGGTCAATCAATGCAAAAGTGCATCACCAAAAATGAGAAATGAGTGCCTCCTCTTTAAGTGAATCCAATTCCTCTTGGGCATTTTCTATTGGGTCTACAAGGACCACAAAACCTAAATTTTGAAGCATCAATAAACTTAACCATTATCCACACACATAAAACCCATCTCATGCCCATATAGCCCCTCCCACACACATTTAGGCATTTTAGCTCACAAACAACCCATTTCATGGCCATTTAGCTCATCCCGCACACATACAACCCATCTAGATTACAACCCCATCCCACATACATACATCCCATCACACAAACATATAGTCTATTTGGTGGCCATATAGGCCCTCCCGTATACGTACAACCCATTCATCTCACAAACAACCCATCTCGTGCACATACACCCCATCTAGAATCGTAAACAACCCATCCTGTCATCTACCATCTAGATCACAAACCAGCCCATCCAGCTCAAAAACAGCCCATCCCATTCGCATACATCCCATCTCGCACATATATAGCCCATCCCATGCACACATGTAGTCCATCATGCTCACATGCAGTCCATCTTGCACACATACAACTTATGTCTCTCATATGCAACCTATCCAGTGCCCATATAGCCCCTTCCACACACACACAACCAATCCAAACATGTCCTATGGCCATCTCACACGTATATAGCCCATCCCATGCACACATGTAGCATCACACTCACATGCAGCCTGTTGTGTGCATATGTACAACTCATACTAGTCACACGCAACCTATACAGTGCATATACAATCCATCTCACAAACATACAGCCTATTCCACACACATACTACTTATATCATGTCCATATAGCCCCTCCCACACACGTTTAGCCCTTTTAGCTCATAATAAACAACCCATGTCATAGCCATTCAACCCATCCCATGCACACATAGCCCATCTAGATTATTAAAAAACCCATCCCATATCCATACATCTCATTACACACACACACACACACACACACACACACACACACACAGACATTGGAGCCCATATAGACCCTTCCGTATATATATAGCCCATCCATCTCACAAACAACCCATCTCATGTACATATATCCCATCTAGAATCATAAACAACCCATCCTGCCCTCTACCATCTAGATCACAAACCAGCCCATCTAGCTCAAAAACGGCCCATCCCATTGGCATACATTCTATCTTGCACATATATAGCCCATCCCACGGACACATGTAGTCCATCATGCTCACATACAGCCCGTCTTACACACACATATAACTTATACCACTCATATGCAACCTATCTAGTATCCATACAGCCCCTCCCACACATATACAACCAATCCAAACATGTCCTATGGCCATCTCACACATATATAGCCCATCCCATGCACACATGTAGCATCACACTCACATGCAGCCCGTCGTGCACACATACAACTCATACTGGTTGCATGGAACCTATAGAATGCCTTTATAGAGTCCACCTTGCACACATACAGCCTATCCCATGAACATACCACCCATCTTGGCCCATATAGCCCCTCCCACACACATTTAGCCCTTTTAGCTCACAAATAACCCATGTCTTGGCCATTCAGCCCATCTCGTGCACATACAGCCTATCTAGATTACAAACAACCCATCCCATCACACACACATAAAACCTATTGGTGCCCATATAGGCCCTCCCATCCATCTCACACAAACAACCCATCTCGTGCACATACATCCCATCTACCATCTATGTCACAAACAACCCATCCTGCACACATATAGCCTAATTGGTGCCTATACATGCCCTCTCGCAAACATACAACCCATCTACCATCTATGTCACAAACAACCCATCCTGCACACATATAGCCTAATTGGTGCCTATACATGCCCTCTCGCAAACATACAACCCATCTAGCTCACAAACAACCCATCTCATGGCCATACATCCCATCTAAAATCACAAGCAACCCATCCTATGCACATACAAGCCATCTACCATCTAGATCACAAAGAACCCATACCATGTCCATACATCATGTCCATACATCCCATCCTGTATACATATAGCCTATTTGGTGCCTATACAGGTCCTCACATGTACATACAACCTATATAGCAGCCCATCTTGCACACATACAGTCCATCCATCTCACAAACAACCCATCCCATGGCCATTCAACCCATCCCCCACATACATCATGCAAGGCATATCATGGGCATACATGATGGCATGCATGAATATCATGGTGATGCTGTTTGTGTGCACATTTATAATCCCATGCTGACATGGACACACTCTTACCATCTCATCACCTCAGATCTGTGTCAGCAAAAGCTCGCCAAAATGAAAAAAGCTCGCCGCTGCTCACAAAAAAATAACCTTGTTGAAGACTCTCTAGTGCCCTTGTAAAAGGACAGTCCTTAATTAGATGGTCAATTCCACACTTTATGCAACTCAACTGAGGGTGTGTGTTGACTTGAGTATTTTGTGAATTTGTTGCGTTAATCTTATGAGAGGACACTCAGCCACTCGGTGAGGTCCTTGATAGTGGTAGCATTAGAACGGGGCTCTCCTCATTGTGGTATTAATCTCACGGCCTTTTCGTTGCACTATAGCTTGGAATACTAGTACTAGCATATTCCCTAGTAGGCATTAGAAAATACTCTGGGGTTACCTCCCAATTCTCATCTATCTCCAAAGTTGATTGGTACATATTCTCCTTCCTCTAGTGATCATTTGATTGACTGGCATTATGCGAGGTGCTAGTGGTTGTGGTGGTAGAAGTATAGGTGCTTCAGGTACTTTGTTCATTCTCCTTGTCTAGTTTTACACGTTTGAAAGATTTTCCCCTGGCACAAGCCCTTGCCCAGTTGGTGCAAGTAAAGCTAGTTGTTGTTATATGTAGAGGACAACTGAGGCACTTGCATATGTTCCATTAGACATAGGTACCTACGCATACTCATATCATGGTTCCCAAGTCACATATAGTGCGCACAATACATCAATGAGCAAGGCCTTAACTGAGGACACTCAGTGCTCATATGATTTTGCTGGCATATTAAGCACCACACCAACTCTTATCGAGGGTATAAATGCTAGTTTGTGGGTGTATCCTTCATCTCTTTTAACTTTATCTTATCTAGGAGTACAATGCTTAGCTCATCTAGAGTCATAGTCTTTGTACGTCTCTTTGAGGTTGTCGTGCTTGTTTGGCCCGCGATGCATGCGGCGGAGCTACTATAGTAGAAGATTTGGTATCATCAGGTTGTGGTAACTCTTTGGCCATCCTTAATAGATCCGTGGGTGGCGACTCCCATATATGAGGCGCTACTCTCACTGGCTCCCTTGGTGGGGCCTCATACACCAACCTATATATCCCCCCTACCTCGGCCTCTTATGGCTCTAGCATGTTGATTCATATGTACCCTAGAGTCCGGTGGTATTGGGACATTTTCCATGTTTCTATTTACACCATCATCTAAGTCTGTCCCTCCTAGGCTCCTTCCTTGTTGTAACAATAACCCTTTCATGTACTCTTGGAATTCTGGGGTTTGTAACATTGCATCTACCTCAACCTTGGTGTAAGTTTTCTCCGCATCACCTTGTGATAGTTCCTCGTTTCTTAAGAGAGGTGCTACAAGAGTGGCTAGGTCATCTCGAGGCTCCTCTCGAGAATAGGCTCTAGAGGTGGCATACCCTCTTCCATTGCCAGTTCAGCATCTCTAGCACTAACTCATGTGACCAAATTCTCTTCATGTTTGAATCCCCTGAGATTAGCAGAATCCTCTCCACATATTACCACATCATACACGCCTCTCGGCCATCTCCTTGCGGAGGTCTAAGTTGATCTTTTCTTGTTTAAGCCTTCTAAGTTGGACTTATGCTTCTCTCATTTTTTCCCTCAATCTCTAGCTCTCTGGAAGTGGGAAAGTAAACTGCCTCTATTCTTTGGGCACTCAGATGATCCCTTCGTATTCTTGGAGTATACTGTACCACGGGTTGAGGGTTGCTCATCCTTGGGAATGGTTCCTCCCTTAGTGGTTGTCCTATGCTTTCAGGTATTTTAGTGCTCATTTCTTGGTCCAAGCTCAATGGTTGTCCCTTGGCAACTTGTAGAGCTTCCCTTTCAAGCTCTTCTCCATATCCAAGGATTCCTCAGGCTAAGCCCATGAACCCTTTTTAGATAGTGTTAGAGAAGAAGTTTCCTTCTACCCCACCACCTTCTCATTAAGAGTACTTTCCATGAATCCCTTACTACTTGATGACTCAAAAGAGTTCAAATGTGCAAAGTAAACACACTCCTTTGCATGCTAACCATGCGAACTGCCCCAAGGCTTCTCTAGTAGGAGGATCCTAAATGGTTAGATGCACTATTGTTAGGGGCGATGTCATCACCAACAACCTTCCCGACCTTAAGTGCATGAAATTGTTTTAACTAGCCAAAATTGTTTGAACTAGCCAAAATGTAAGATTTGCACACACTTGGAGTTTTCAAATCTGCAGCTGACAATTTTCTATAGAATCTCGACGTGATTAATAATAACGGGCATGATTTTGACATAAATCATGGAATCTTTTCCGGGTATTCTCAACTGTTTACCACTTGCTCTGTTTCAGGAACCCTCCTACATAATTCTCCTTTTGATTTGGAAAATATTCAAAATGATTTTGCAGGGTTGAGAATCATGGTCGTGATTCTCTGTAGAATCATGGCTATGATTTTTTCCCAAAATGGTCCAAGGATTGTTTAAATGAGTTTCCTGATACCTTTATCAAGTTCTGTTACCATGATTTTGGGTGGTGATGTGGCAGTTTCACGTCATGAGATGAATAATAGTCACGGTCGTGATTCTTTATATTGTGACGTGATTTTTGAACCATGATTGATGATGTGTCAATCACGCTGTGTTTCTTAACTGTATTGTGATTGTTGGTGATGTGGTAGACGGAAGCGATCGAAAATCACGTCGTGATTCTTTTTTCATGACCACGAATGGATAAGAAGGAATCTTTCAAAAATAGGGTGCATTTAAGGTGTAATTCAAAAAATTTTGAATTGAATAAGTTGTCAGAGAATCAAGCCATGAACAGAAATCACGTCCATGATTTTGCAGTATGTAGAATCATGTGAGCATGATTTTGTAGGTTTTCAACCGGAACATCAATGTTTCAGGGTGCAAATCTTAATTTTTCCAATTTAAATTTTCTAGTTTGATTTCTTGCAACATGAATGTTCCAATGACAAGCAATGGAATTAATGGCTCTTTTTTTTTTATTTTTTGAGATTTTAAAAAATGCACTAAATGGGTGTTCCCTACATAATCATGACTGTGATTATGGGTGTTCCTCCCTGCATAATCACAAATGGGATTATGGAGTTCTCAGCATGCAAGTAATGCTAATGTCTTGAATCACATGATCTAAGATCTTGAATCTTGGATTGGGATGAACTAAAATCATGGGTTGTGGGCATCTACAATTGTGCGATCCAACTTCTTAAATTGCTAATCAAGCTTTACAAAAGATCACACAATAAACTAAAATCAGACTATCTAAGATCTTGAATCACACAATCTAAG
Organism: Cibotium barometz; assembly: GCF_041138505.1. Taxonomy (NCBI): domain Eukaryota; kingdom Viridiplantae; phylum Streptophyta; class Polypodiopsida; order Cyatheales; family Cibotiaceae; genus Cibotium; species Cibotium barometz. The sequence continues at coordinate 30,818,865 of NC_141070.1, read as the reverse complement.
ATATTGAATCACATGATCCAAGGTCTTGAATCATGGATTGGGATGAACTAAAATCATGGATTGTGGTGGGAATCTACAATCTCCATCTTCTTAAATTGTCGATCAAGCTTTACATAAATCACATGATCCAAGATCACACAATAAACTAAGATCACACGATCCAAGATCTTGAATCATATAATCCATGATCTTGAATCACACAATCCAAGATCTTGAACCATGTGATCCCATCAACTAGCTCCATCAAAGGCCTAGTTCCAAAACAAGTACTCACATTTGTAGCTTTTGGTGAGAGGAGCGTGGCAGGGAAAAAAAAGGGGAGCGGTGGTAAGATCTTGAACCACACAATCCAAGATCTTGAACCACACAATCCAAGATCTTGAACCATGTGATCCTGTCAGCTAGCTCTATCAGAAGGCTTCGTTCCAACAAAAGTACTCACATGTGTAGCTGTTGTAGATTGTGGGCATCTACAATCGCATGATCCATCTTCTTAAATCGTCGAATCGAGCTTTACATAAATCATACAATCCAAAATCACACGATGAACTAAAATCACACAATCCAAGATTTTGAATCACATGAATCCACGATCCTAAATCACATGATCTAAGATCTTGAATCACGTGATCCCATTGTCTAGCTCCGTTTTGGAAGGCCTAGCTCCACAAGTACTCACACACATGCCCCCTCTGGGCATGTATAAAAAAAGGGACTCTTAGTTTCTCTCACCCTTTACCACTTGTATATCATATATTTCAACATACCCTCTCAATGCCACCATGGGATAATGCCAAACATCGAGCAAGGTGAGCATTGGACATACAAGAACAAAATGACCCCCTCTCAACTAGGGGATAGATGACAAGGTAGGTAGCCTTTATAAATTAGGCTTTTACAAAAGTGATGAGTTATAGAGATATGTGGTTCACTCCCAATTCTAGCAAACATTCTTCACTCCTCAACTAGAAGAGTTGCTCGGCATGTGAGGAACTTACAAAATTCCCCTTAACCTTAGTAACATCTTTGGTACCATCTCTTCCATAGTGGCTTCGTGCATCACCCTTATTGCTCCTTTGCTTTGATGAAACCATCTTCTTGCAAAAGGCAATCTTCAAGTTGGATTTGGATGTACCATTCTTCATTACATTGGCTTCATTGGTTGCATCTTTGTGCTTCTCCAATCCTTTCTCGTGGTAGAAATTCTTCATGCGTACATGTCTCCTTCCGATCATGCTAGCTTCTTTAGTCTAGCTGCCACATAGACTAACACAAGGCTGCCACCCATGTTTCAATAGCTTATGTATGTGCTTCTCAATATGCTTCTTGCTTCCACCTTTGCACCAATGTGAACATTAATTTAGGAGAGGTCTTACCACTTGTTTATTAACACAAGGGCAATGTCTAACTACTTACAATACGGTAGAGAACTTCCATGCATATGAGTTCATCAAAAAAATTTAGGATCGGATTTCATGCTTGGTTTCAAAAATTGTGCATACCTTGCACTTCCCAAGCGAGAATGGCAAAAATAATAATTTCTTTCTCTGCTTGCCTCGAGCTTGAGAGAAATGATGGCAAAAACCTTTGAGTGCTCAATTGAAAACCAGTTGGAAACCTTAGACCGAAAGGTTTAAAGAAAAACTTGGAAAGGTTTGAAAACTTTGGAGAAGGGTTTTTTTTCTTTTAAAAAAACCTTCATGAGAAAAAAAAACAAAGGTTTATAACCTTTGAAAAATAGCTTTTTTTTTTCTGTTGAAAAAAAAAAACACGGCTGTGTGTTGATGCGCTATGACGATGCGCTGCACCACTTGTTGGCTGGCGTGCTATTGTCGCCTTGCCAGTCTATTGCTTAAAGAAATAAAGGAATACAGTGCATAAGACGGCTCTTACATTAGCCAAAGAGAAGGCATCATCGGACGGTGACGGCAGGGGGCTGCAGACGGACGTGTGTGACGGACGGACGTTGACAACAACCGACGGAAAGCAGGGCTACATTTTTTTTTTGGGATGCACCTTTTGATGATGTGACTGCGCGATTTGCAGAAGCAGGCCTTTGGTGTTGTCACCTTGCCTCAGTGTTGCATAAGCTACAACAAGCAGCACCACTCAAGACAGCAGGCGCATGAGACAATAACCAATCCCGCCGACGGACGGAATGACGGCGACGAAATGTTGGATGGCGACAGAAAACGCAGAGATGGGGACGAAGGGCGGACGGAAACTGCAGAGATGGGCGGATGGTGACGTTCGTTTTTCTTTTGTCCCTCCGTTGGTTGTGAAGCTAAGAAAAAACAGCAGCATAGAAACTCAGTCCCCTACCTCTTCTTCACCGCTCCAACGCTTCAAAGAGAAGATTGACGGAAAAAATGAACGGAACTTTGTGTTTTTCTTTTCTTCTTGCAAGTTTCAAGAACTTGTTGATGATGACGAAATCTCCTCTTTGATGAAGCTCTTTTATTGCCTTCCTTCTTGAAGCCTTTTTGCTTCTCACCTTCTTTTACCACCATCCTTCTTGATGAGGATGTGAATGGATTATGATAGTGAGAGAGATAGAAAAAGGGTTTGAAGGGGAACTTAGCCTTTGCAAGGCTCTGATACCATGTCAAAATTGTGGGGAGTATGCACAACGGAAGCAATAATTGATGGCAAGATAGAGCAACATATATGAGAGAGAGCAAGAACACAAGATGTATAGAAAGCTTCTATATTACCTTGTATTTCAGCCACTCCAAAGTTGGCTTAACCTTCACCTTCAAGTGTTGTGTTACTTGTGCTACAAAAAGTGAGGCCTCTTGCCCTTTATATAGGGTCCACCAAAGGCTAGGGGGGCCAACCCTACACCCATATGCCCACTTTATTTGGTGTGTGTTCACACCTACATGACCTCTTTCTCTCACCCTTTACCACTTGTACATCATATATTTCAATAACTCTTGAGTAAACATGCAAGGTAGTGCATGGTGGCTAACTATGCGTGATATTGGTACTAGACAAGCATGTCTCTTAATGCCCGTACTTGGGGTGTTTATACTTCTGAGATAGGTGACGACTGGCTCCTAGGATTATGACACTTGAGGTGGATGTGACATGTGTGGGCTTCTCCCATCAACAAAGTGATCGAGCTCAGTGGTGCATATTATCGTACTATGAGGATCACGGTCCTGGTACAAGGAGATATATGTTGATGATGTGGCATTGATGTGTTACCTTGTGATATGATAGTATATATGGAATTAGGCATGATATGTGAAAAGAATTATATGATCTTCTGTTTTTATGAAAGGATTATATTTTAAAAGAGTGTCTGTGTGAACTTGTTTATGTAGTGTGTGTGAGTAAAGTGGTAATTTTAATTATGGGTAAATGAGCTCACACCAGATCCAAAGGTCTAGTGGTAGGAAAGAAGGCTAAACCCATGAGATTCGAACGGGGCTACGTTGAGCCTATGGATCTGGTCTAAGTAGAAAAAGGAACAAACACTAGAAAGTTGGTGGTAGGGTGGTGGACCCGAGTTTGCAGGTAACAAGACAAAATTTATTTTAGAATGAGAAACTTGGGATGAGAAGCTTAGACCGAGAATGTCATCAATGAGGATATAGGAATTACATTCATAATCGAGGAGTCCAGACATCTTGTTGAGCCTTGAGGAGCCATTTGATGTGACCTGCTTGTTGTGAGAATTATAAAGGGAACACTTGTAAGAATCATTCACGTTTCCTTACATAAGGATTATTCTAGTCACACTCAAGGGAGTTGACAAAATAACCAAGCATCATGATATTATGATATGAGGCCCCAAGTGAGTCGCTCTACCCTTAGTGTGATGCATAATAGTCTAGTAGTGGATACTACATGATTCATAGACTTTATTCAAAGATCTCAATGATCCTTGGTTATAGTAAATCTCTCCGAGGGGCACATGCTTGCTGAATGGGAACCATAAAATATCATGGTGGTCACATTCAGATAGAGCTTTGCTCATCACTTTAAATCATTTTATTCACAACCCATAGATTGTGATGTTAGCTTGGAAGGGGGTGATGTAAACCCAATCAATGCTTTGACCGAGTCTATGAGGTTCAACAAGGTCAATGGTCAACTAAGAAATCAACCACCAAAGATTAATGGAGTAGCCATAGGATTAGTGTATGTGAAAGTTAGAGGTTTATTATTAAGCACACAAATAGCCACTCTAACTCATGGATGGGTATCCAAGATAGGTCCACATGGTGAAAAGTGCTAATTATAAGGTCAAATGTACACATTAGAGGTGGATTGATGGTCTAAATTGACTAAATAATGTTTCTGGACCACCTAAAGATCAAAACTTAATGGCATGACAAAAAGCCATTTTTAGCTCAGAACTTCAAGGAAATAGGTAAACATACTAATAAATGCCCGTGATGGCACTAGGGTATGGGGTGTTCCTAGGCCTTATTTTCTAAAATAGGAGCTTAGAGAATAATGAGATAAATACTAGACTAGTAAATAAGTGAGTTTTGGGCACCAGACAAGTGGAGACAAAAGTGAATGCCCATAACTTAAGTTGTATATAAGTTAAAATATCATAGATCAATAGACCCTTAAATTTCTCTTTTGAATTAAGGATCTCATATTCTCTCTTCCTTCTTGTTGGGCACTTACTTCTCACGCTTGTGTGTGTGCTTCTTTGTACTTCCATGTATTGATGCTCTACTAGATTCTAGGGTTTCATTATAGCTTGCTTGTGAGTTATTTGGGCTTGTAAGAAGTGGTACTAGCTAAAGGTGGAAGTGTTGAAAGATGAGGAGTCACTACAAGGGATCGGGCTCATACCCGCGCTCCTAGCCACTAAAAATGACTTTATTCGCGTCCTTCTCCATACATCCGAGAATGTCGCATGTGGGGGATTGGGGTACCGACTATGTACAACATCTATCACCTCCCCAACTAATCGGCTATTTTGATCTTTAAATCTTATAAAACAATTTCTATACAAGTTTGAAACTACCCCACGCATGTACTTCATTACCTCTTTCCCCCTCGCATCCATCACTACCCCGCCCCTATCCGTCACATCATAACAGATCACTCCCTCCACCTCTCTCACCTCCTCCTCATCCTCAGTGTCTCCTCTAACTCTTCTCCCTCTATCTCCTCTCTCACCGCGTGCCTTACTACCTCCCCCACCAAAGCACCCGCCGCATCCTCCACTCCCACTCTTCCTACTGCGGCGTTTGCTCTCCTCTGTACTGCGGGTGGAGTCACGACTGGGGGATTGTCTATGTGACTGTCACCTGTGAGGGAGTACGTGATGGTGGCTGTGAGCCCTGGCGTGATGGTGCCTGGGAGGGTGGTGTGCATGAGTGTGTCTGGGACGGGGTATGTCTCCTCGGTGGGCGTGGAAGAGGAGAAGCTGCATGCCGTCTCGTCGGACTCGCAGGCATAGACGGCACTGGAGTGACATGGATACTCGGGGGCGGGGTATAGATACCAGGCAATCGAGGAGGGGGATGGACATACATATACTCTGTAAGCTCAACTGGACTAGGATGGCGTCCAAAATGATTTAGCATCTCCATCATCCAAGTGCCGTACGCAAATGGATCGGATGAAGAACCTGGATCTATAGAGAATCTGCAAAAATAAAAGTATATACATGATTGCATCAAAGCACAAATGCAAGCTAGCACATATGATTTTGTGAAGGCAAGCCATATGCAAATGGGATCATCTCTCTGAAGAACCTGGATTGCAAGCATGGGTGAAACACAATCGCATGTATACACCCGTCCAAAAATGTGTGTATATGCATGTGAACGTCTGTGCAAACAGGATACATGCAGACATACACGCGTTCCTACACGCGACCTGTGTAAAATTTTTTTGAAAGCGACCGACCTCCGACAAATCGTCCTTATAAAAAAAGCCCACTGTCACAATCGTTCACAAAAGTACTACCAGAGAAGGACAGAGACAATCGCATAAAAAAAAGAGACAATAGCATAAACAAATGGAAGGAAAGAGACAGGACAAAGGACAAATTGACTCACCTTTGAAAAAGTGCGTCTTCTTTTTGGCTGGTTTCCTTCACCCGTGTCTGCTCCTTGTCTGCTCCTTGCACTTAGGTTTAGTGCTCTGTTGGAAGAGGCAGTGACGAAGGAGAGGAAATCTTAGTTTAAAAATGTTTATTTGGAGAAGGCGGCGGGTTATTTTAGGTATAGATAGGTCGTCGCGTGTAACAGCACGTGTATTTTTACGTGTATAATAAAGCAGCCGCGTTTATACACGCAATTTTAAGGATGTAGCCGCGTATATACACGCGATTTTAAGGGTGTAGCCGCGTTTATACACGCGATTTTAAGGATGTAGATGTAGACGCGCTGTTACACGCGATTTATAGAAATTTTTATACTTTCATTAAAAATTGATTATGATTTTGTGTATGCTCTTTTGTACATAGGATGTCATCAACCTCCTCAAGCAGTTCTGGTGAGGATGAGACAATGCGTCATCGTAATCGCGATGTGTGGTTGGGACAAAGGATCAAGTGTATGTGTAATCAATGTCAAGGATGCATTGTACGAGTGCGTCGAATTACCTTGAATCACATCTCCATGTATGGAGAATGGAATCAAACAGGTTTAGAGGTGAGTAGATGTAAATTGATAGTATGCAAATGACTCATAGAATAATGGGAGTATGCACGAGGATGCATGTTAAAGGTACATAGAACTAATGTTTTGCATTAGTTGTAAGTGATTTGCTTTTAATATTTATTCACATTGCTTACACAAATATTGCTTCTATTTTGGTCCAGTGCACTATGTTCAATGCTATATGGTGTGAAGGCAAGCATTTTCGAACACAAAGAATTGATGAAAAGAGGAATACACAAGATTGCGGTGTCATTAGTAGCTTTGAGGGAGCTAATGGAAAAATGGATGATTATTGTGACACAATCCAAGACATATTTAGGCTTGACTTTCGTCGCTTCTTTGTGTATGTTTTGGATGTCAAATGGCAAATGAACGTGGTGGAAAAAGGGCCTAATGCAACGATAAAACACCATGCAAGTGGCTATGTAACTATTGACTCTACAAAGTTTTGGTAAACAAAGAAAGATAGGCTCGTATTGCCATAACAATGTGAGTAGGTATGCATTTTTTTACTAATGTGTTTCATGTACATATATATCTAAGCTCGCGTACCCCTTGACTTTTGATATGCTAATTAATTACTGCAGTATGTGTATTTGAGTAGGTTATCTATCTGCCAATGGTTCATGACATTAAATGGTGGTACGTCATCCCTATTGCACCACGTTCCAAAGTGATGTATAATACATTCACTGATATGGAGCATATGGAGGATGTAACAAGCCGCAATGAAGATGATGTCGAACATGGCAATGAAGATGTGATCGATGATCAAGAAATAAGAGATGATCATGATAATGAGGATGAGCATGCCATTTCTCATGATCATGAGAATGACCCTACCATTGAGGATAATGGTGATGTTGATGAGGATGATCAGGGCATCGATACCATTATCAATGGACAGAATATCGATAGTGGAATAAATTTAATCGTAGCCTTACAAATTGATCAAATGGATATTGATGTTGATCGTTTGGCAAGGATGGATCTTATTGAAGATGAGATCAAACCCTAACCAATCCATCACTGTATCGTTCTAAATTGATGACATTTCTATTGTATATGTTGTCTTTTAATTATCATCTCATGATTTATTTTTGAATATATTTCATTATTGTAAATGCATGTAGTGGGATTGTGTAATGATATATACTGTAATGTACTATGAGATGGTTTAAAGAAAATAGTTTTTAATTTTGTAAAGGAATGGAGTTTTTCTTAATAAAGTTCTCGCGTGTAATAATGCGTGTATAATTGCGTGTATATACACGCGCTGATACACGCGTTTCTGAAACCAGTATACACATGAATTTAGATGCAAATATACACACGATGGTAGACGCGTTTCTGAAACTTCAATACACGCGAATTTAGATGCCAATATACACGCGCCCGATACTACTCATATACATGCCCTGTTGGAATTAGGGTTGCAGGAATGCACACACAACTTCAAGAAGATAAGGAAGCTTGAGCACAACACAGTAGTGTATTATGAGTGCCAAAAATGAAAGATAACAAGCCCTAGAAGATAATGGGCGTATATACAATGCACGGGGGAAAAAACCTCCTAGTGAGGGAAAAAGTGCCCCGGCGGTCCTAAGTGTGTTCACACACATCACTACTATAATATGGTAACAAATCCCCCCTGGAGTGATGCGGTGAACAAGAGCTAGCACTCATGTATAGGGAAGTGTCTAGCTATGTGGACGAATCCACAAAAGGGAGTAAGCCCAAAGCTTTGCGAAAAGCTTCGAACTTCTCACGAGGCAGAGCCTTTGTGAAAAGGTCTGCAAGGTTATCCTGTGTTGGCACATAAGCCAAACTGATCTCTCCTGCAGAGAGTCTCTCCCTGACATAATGGTAGTGCACCTCAATGTGCTTCGTACGAGCATGGAACACTGGGTTCCGCGCAACTGCCAATGCGCTCTGACTGTCAGTGAAGATGGTGGTGGCAGATGGCTGCCCAACACCCAAATCAGCCATAAGGCGTCTGAGCCACACACACTCAACCGTAGCTGTGAAAGCTGCCCTGTACTCAGCTTCACAACTAGAAGTGGCCACAGTAGGCTGCTTCTTGCTCAACCATGATATGCATGAGCTTCCAAGCATGAAGCAAAAACCACTCGTGGACACGCGTGTGTCATAACAACCAGCCTAGTCAGAATCTGAAAAAACATGTAAATCTGGCGGCAATGATCCCCCCTTGGGATAAAACAACCCAAGATGCCGAGTACCACTCAAATAGCGAAAGATACGCTTCACTGCCTGCCAATGCTTAATGCCTGGGCTATGCATAAATCTGCTCACCTGTGAGACTGCAAACTGAATGTCTGGCCTCGTAATGCATACATAAATGAGGCAACCAACAGCTGTCTGATAGAGTGTGACATCAAAGTGATCTCCAGCATCATGAAGACTCAACTTCAAACCTGTTTCCATTGGAGTAGCAATAGGCTTGCAGTCTTCAAGGCCAAATCTCCGCAACAATGTTTCAATATACTTTGTCTGACACAAAGCAATACCTCCATCACACTGCTTAAATTGTATCCCCAAATAATGATGCAAATGCCCCAAATCTGACATCTCAAAAGAGGCATTCAAATCAGCCTTAAAATCAGCAATATGACTCTCATTTGGTCCTGTGAGCAGCATGTCATCGACATAGAGAGCAATGATTAGATGTACACCATCCACACGTTTAACATACAAAGTGCTTTCTGTTGGACTATTCTGAAACCCATGTGCAGTCAAATATGCATGTATTTTTTCATACCAAGCTCGTGGAGCTTGCTTTAAACCATATAAAGCCTTTTTTAACCTGCACACTTTGTTTTCCTGTTCTTTTTGAACAAAACCACGAGGCTGCGATACATACACCTCCTCATGCAAATCTCCATTTAAGAACGCAGTCTTTATGTCCAGCTGATGTACATTCCAACCATTATGAGCTGCTAATGCACAGATGCTACGAACAGTGGTCATACGACATGTGGGAGCAAAAGTCTCATCAAAATCAATGCCCTTCTCTTGAGCATAACCTTTTGCAACAAGCCTAGCCTTATGGCGATCCACTGTGCCATCAGGCTTACGCTTCAATTTGTATACCCACTTAGTGCCAATGGCCTTCTTGCCAGGGGGCAAGTCACATAAAGACCATGTACTATTCTTCATAATAGCATCGTATTCTGCTTGCATAGCAGCCATCCAATTTTCTGAACTTTGTGCCTCATCAAATGAAACAGGCTCACTTTCATCGCACATACTAGAAACAGCCAATGCATAACAATCTGACGCATAAGAGGCACCATGAGAGCCAGAACGAGTGCGACTAGACAAAGGGGCATCCAACTTGCTGTCACGCAAAGTCTGCACCAGCCATCTAGGCATGTTCCTAGAGCCCTCAATCTCTTGTCTCTCATCCTCAAGTGCATCATGCACATCTGCATCAGATATAGGCTGATCTGTGCCATCATTTAAAACCTGCATAGGCTGAAAAACTGCCTCATAAGGTATTGCACTTGACTGTGCACCACTGAAAAGAGGCAACAATGTATCATAGACATCACGTGAGCTGATATCTGTCACCTTAGTACATGAAACCAAGGGCTGAACTGCATCTTCCACAAATACAACATCACGGCTAACCAAAATGCGCTTTGTCTGTGGATGATACAAACGATAGCCTTTGCTCTCAGCACTATATCCAACAAAAATACATTTGACAGCTTTGTCATCCAATTTTCTGCGATGTTGCACAGGCACTAATGCATATGCCAGGCAACCAAAAACACGTAAATGGCCAACAGATGGCTTGCGGCTATGCCAAGCCTCATATGGAGTGACAACCTGTAATGCTTTGGTGGGACACCTGTTTAGTACATAAGTGGCACACATGACAGCCTCAAGCCAAAAACCATGTGGTAGACTTTGACTCTTAACCATACATCTTGCCATTTCCATGAGAGACCTATTTTTTCTCTCAGCCACACCATTTTGCTGTGGTGTATACGGCACTGTACATTGGTGTTTTATCCCACGCTCAGCCAGAAATGCATTAAATTCTGAAGACATATACTCCCCCCCTCGATCTGAACGGAGGGTGCCCATCTTACTTTCTGACACATTTTCAGCCATAACCAAAAACTGTTTGAAGCACAAAAACACTTCGGACTTTGCCTTCAAAGGATATACCCATGCATGCCTGGTAAAATCATCAATGAAAGTCATGAAGTAAAGGTAGTTTCCAAATGATGGAGTTTGCATGGGACCACAAACATCACTGTGAACAAGCTGCAATCTGCGTTCAGCTCTCACTGATTCATCTTTGGGAAAGGAAGCACGCTGCATTTTACCCAATATGCAGCCCTCACAAACATGCTTGACAGGTGCCTCAAGCTTAGGCAAAGAAGACACCATTTCAGATTTCTGCAGGCGCAGCAAACTTGCAAAATTCAGATGACCAAAACGTGCATGCCACAGTTTTGCATTTGAAATAGCCTACGTATCCATAATAGCACATGCTGAATCCTCTACACATTTGCCATCCATATTGAGCTTATACAGCCCTCGACATAGTGAACCAGATGCTACAATGATGTCACCACAAGAGAGATCATGAACAGTACATCTGTCATCCACAAATTTTACAACCAAACCTGTTTTGGCAAATGCGGAGACTGACAGCAGATTCTTTTTGATCCCTGGCACATACAATGCATCAAAAAGTGTAAAGGTGTTGCAATTTGCAACATTCAGCACAATCTGTCCAACTCCTTTAACGGGATAAGAGGAGTTATTGGCACAAGTGACAGTATTCCCTGTGGGAGCAGACTCAAGGAAAGTGAATAAACTGCGCTGCGAGGTGATATGCTTAGTGGCACCACTGTCAAAGTACCATACATCTGAATCTACTGCAGACATACATGTGTCATGCAAAGATGGGTCATAACTGCACTGCGCATTGAATGCCCATTCTGTATCTTGAACAACATTAGCAGATTCATTGTTAGAAGGAGAGGCATCTGCAACAGCCATACCAGTCTCTTTCTTCTTAGCCTCTTTCGCAGCCAGCTTAGGACACGCTTTGATGACATGATCATTTCCCTTACAGTACTTGCAAAATGTCTTCTGTTTGTCACCCTTCTTCTCATCTTTGTCTTCCTTCTTTGGTTGCGCAGCATTTGCAGATTTCTGCTTACTAGAAGAAAAGCCAGCTTTACCTTTCCCGCTTCTCTGACTAGCAACGAAAGCTTGATCTGCGACACGCATAATATTCCTGTTTTGCCTTGACTGGTCTTCTTGCAGCAAAACAGAAACTAACTCCTCAAATGATAAGGCATTGGGATTGCCTTTCATCATCAAGCGAAGAGTGGAAGCAAAACCCTGATAAGAATCTGGTAGACCATTCAAAACAGTCTGCACAAGTGAACTGTCTGACAGGATTTCATCTGCAGAAATGAGCTGCTCTTTGAAATCCTTGATCTTTGTCAAAAAGCTATCCATAGAATCACCTTCGTTCATATGCTCACTCTCCAACTGTTTTCGGAGGTAAGCAACACGAGCCTCATTTCTTGCCTGATACAATGTGGCAAGTACATCCCAAGCATCCTTAGAAGTCCTGCAGGAGCGAATATGTGGGATAATGGTACGTTTGACAGACAGCGCAATCAAGGCATGAGCCTGCGCATCTCTACCATCCCAACGAATCTGCTCTGCTGAAAGTGGTGGTTCTCGAACAGCTGCTACAGCACTTGTGCCTGCACCATCATCAACAGTACCTGTTTCTGATGTGTTTGCAGCATTCCCAGCCACAATAAGACGTGCATCAATACCCTGCACAATGTTCCATAACCCCTTTGCTACCAATACATGTCGCATCATATATGCCCACAATGGATAGTTGGTGCCATCCAACTTATCCTCAGCAGCCAACATGCGGAATACATCATTGTTGTCAGCCATGGCCAATGACTGTACTACTAGATGTAAATGCTGTCTGTAAGAGGTAAACCTGTATAAAATCGACCTGTGCTATGTAGCACAGCCCAAAACAGACGAATGGGCACCTGTCCTGCAGATTTTAATCTTGACAGAAAATCTGCACAGTAGGACGATTTTGCCTGCGCAGTACTTGGAATGCAAAAACGGAGGGCGAAATGACTTCAGATCAAAATTCTGAAACGAACGAGCCCTACGGGCTCGCCCACGGCATATACTAACCTGCAGACGCTCGTGAAACCTCGTCGCAATCGGAGGAGATGAAGCGGCAGGTGCCGGTGATGCTGCCCGGGAGGAGGAAGCCTGCTCTGATACCAATTGTTGGAATTAGGGTTGCAGGAATGCACACACAACTTCAAGAAGATAAGGAAGCTTGAGCACAACACAGTAGTGTATTATGAGTGCCAAAAATGAAAGATAACAAGCCCTAGAAGATAATGGGCGTATATACAATGCACGGGGGAAAAAACCTCCTAGTGAGGGAAAAAGTGCCCCGGCGGTCCTAAGTGTGTTCACACACATCACTACTATAATATGGTAACATGCCCGACCATACACGCGCCCGTAACTTATCGCGTGTATGGCAGCAGTGTCTTGTAGTGAGTGAAAGATATGTGAGAGATGAGAAGAAGTGATCCCTAAGAGAAAAGAAGAAACTAACTAGAGAAGGTGTGGAGAAAGAGAGAAAACATGGGAGACATGTTGTAAGAAGATGATTTTTTAGTGTTGAGGAATGAAAGATACATGAGAGATGAGAAGAAGTGATCCATAAGAGAAAAGAAGAAATTACTAACTAGAGAAGGTAAAGCCAAATATTACTAACTATAGAAGGTGTGGAGAAAGAGAGAAAAATTGGGAAAAAGGTTGTAAGAAAATGGTTTTTAGTGTTGAGGAGTGAGATACATGAGAGATGAGAAGAAGTGATCCATAAGAGAAAATTAGAAATTATTAACTAGAGAAGTTGTGGATTTAAACACCGCATCTATAAACTACTTTGGTGGGAAATCGTGTATCCCCTAAAATGAGAAAAGGAAATACTTTACATAAACTCGAGTCTAGCTCTTTCAAGTGATAGAGCTAATAAAGGAAAGAGAGGGTAGGCTGAGTGCACCACCTTAGGCCTTGTCCAAGTACGAGAACATTTGACACTAAACCCCAAGAAAAGACATGTGTGCCCACCTTATGCCTTTTCCAAGTATCAGAACATCAGTATAGCATCATCCATGACTAGTGACACTAAACCCCAAGAAAAGACATGTGTGTGCCAATAATGACTGAGTGAATTGGCAAGAGAAAGGAGATGAGGAGCACAAATGGGTGGGCAAGTAGGGGTGGAGGAGATGAGACAAGGAAAGGAGTTGAGGAGCAAACACAAGGAGAGGAGTGAAAGGAGAAATTTGTGGGCAAATAGGTAGTGGTGCATATGAGGGATGTGTGTTAAGGTACTAGGATGGATATAAGGCCTATTTCCATGTGGGGCTCGGTTGGCAAGTAGTTTTCACTTCTCAGAAATTAATGAAGAAGAAGACAAGCCCTCTGAGTTCAACTTGTGGTTGTGAGGTGAACCCCATAGGGTTGGAATTGTTCAGCTCATAACCAGTTGCGAATTTTAATGGGCGTGGAAATGGGCCTATAGTGGAAAGTACAAGAGTGTAGAATGGTGTTGCACCTTGGCAAGTCTCATAAATGTTTTGACTTCTGTGTGCCATCGATATTGGAGCCAATAAATGAATCATAGAGAGACACCATCTAGTGAAGGTTAAAGTTGGAGTTTTTTTTTAAAATGATGCTTGCTTGAGAGAGGGAGCTCTCAAAAAACATTTGGTCGATGGTTTTTTAATGGTGTTGGATGCAAGGGAGTCTACAATATTCCAATCGGTGAGAGCTAAAGGAGAGCGAGGCAATTGAGAAGTCAAATGTATGTTCGTCGAGTTGCCAGCTAGGTGTTGGCAACTTGGCGAGAGATATGATGAGTCAAGCAACGCGAATGCAGCAAGTTGATAATGTTGGTTTTGGTGATCATGTGTTCCATTGAGAAGGCCCCATCCTGGCTGGCAGAACGCATGATCGTGAGGTGTGCTTGTTGAAACACGACAGAGGGAGAATACGCAATATTGGCTGTTAGATGACAGACACAGTAGTAGCGAGAGGTGGGCCGATTTGATACTGTAATTAGTTAAATTAATTACTATTGATAAGTAGTTAATTATTGGACGAAGAATTAATTCATGAACAGTGAAGAGGATGAGGACGCGAGGTGCATCAGAGTCAAAGCGTGTTGCGTGTACATTTTTGGAGGTGGGCAGCACCGCCCACTTATTCCTGCAATTGGTTTTGATGATGGCAATCAACACGCGGTTAAGCTACGATGTAGTAGCCCACGACGGCGGCCGCCCACACTAAAATTAAATCTGGTTTATATATTGGCACTATATATATCGAAGCCATATCTTGCATCGAGCACACTGCAAACACTGCTGATTGATCAGCCTTGCCTTGTAATCGCTTTGTATTTTGATTAGATTTCCACCAAGTCTTCTCCATGCAAAGCTCTAGATATAACACACACAGCAACAGCAGCAGTAGCAGCAACAGCAGCGGCGGCAGCTGTGGAAGAGCTTCCTCTATTATGACTTTGTCCGATCAGCGCGGCTTGGCCTGCTTGTTTGTGCTTCTCACCGTAGTAGCTCATGATCGCACTGTGCTTGCCAATGCTAGCCCAGCTCTCGTTGGCCGCCACCTGGCTGCTCTTGTGCCCTCGACTCCTCTGGTGCTCAGCTATAACAACGGCCCCCTCCTCATCGACAACGGTTCACCCCTGCTGGTGCACCTGCTCTGGTATGGCTCCTTCACCCCTTCGCAGCGCTCCGTCGTCACCGACTTCTTGGACTCCTTGCACAAAACCCACGTGGCCCACTCTGTATGGAGCTGGTGGAAAACTGCAGCTAGCTACGTCGACAAGTACAATGCCAGCGTGTCCAATTCCTTGACGCTGGGCAACGAGTACGTCGACGCGGGCTGCTCCATGGGGAAGAGCTTGAAGCGTAGCGACATCCAATCCCTCGTCCTCAACGCCCTTCAGCACAAATCTCTGCCGTCCATGGCCGCCCGTAGTAGTAGCATCTACCTCGTGCTCACCGCCGCCGACGTTCACGTTGAGCGCTTCTGCATGAACTCCTGCGGCTTCCACGACTACACCTTCCCCGCCCGCAGCTCCAGCTACCGCATGCTGCTCTTCGGCTGGGTAGGCAACCCCGCCTCCCAATGCCCCGGCCAATGCGCCTGGCCCTTTGCCGTCCCCCAATTTGGTCCCCCCAACCCTCCCCTGCTGGCGCCCAACCAAGACGTCGGCATGGACGGAATAATCATTAACATCGCCACAGTCCTGGCCGGTGCCGCCACCAACCCTTTCGGCACCGGCTACTTCCAAGGCGACGCCTCCGCCCCTTTGGAAGCCGCCACCGCTTGCGCTGGCTCCTTTGGCCCGGGCTCTTACCCTGGGTACCCTGGACGGTTGCTTGTGGCCAAGAAGACCAAGGCGAGCTACAACGCGTATGGCATTCACCAGAGAAAGTATCTACTGCCAGCGTTGTGGAGTCCCCTGACTCTGACCTGCACAACTCCTTGATCTTGAGGTGAATGGACAGACTTGAAACTTTGATGTTTCAGTCTTCCTTCGAACTTTACATACTAAGTAAAGTTGCTGCTTCCCTGTAGATGTTAAGAACCATGCCATTCAATATATGCATCCTCGTCTTAGTTTTTTTTTTTTGTAAAATGTAATAGTTATACTCATTAAGTATATATTTGGCCAAAAAGTTTGAGAGAAACCTAACATCAGCATGTGACACTGTCAACTATGTTTATAGTCATTTTTGAAAGTGATGCCTGTAATTCCAGTACCCTCCCTCCCATCAAACTCATAAAAAATTAATAATAATTAATAATTTTTTATTGTGCAACTAATTCATAGTTTGATGAGAGGACTCCTCTCAGGCCTCACATGCCCTTTTACAAACACCACACACCACACACACCTTCGGGCAACATTACAAGATATCATCATTTGGGGTTGCCAACAGGGTTTGAACACATAACCTTGGGCATATCAACTAAACACCTTAACGACTGAGTTGCCGCCCGATGATAATAATCAACAAATTTTAAAAATTTGCATGTGAAACTATGTTCATATGCATCTCATGTATTTTAAAGATCTGCTTTTAAAAAACTTTTGCAACTTATGGAGAGTCCCATTTACTCCATACAAACTTTAAACAACTACTTTTGTAAAAAAAATTTCTACATTTTTCCTTTCATATTGTTGCACCATGGGTAAATTATTTTTTAAAATGTTTTCAATTTGTTTTCTTTTTTCTACACATTGATCACATATGGGTGAATGTATGCACACACTTAAATGGCTGTAAATAGATAAGTGTGGTGCAAGATTAACTAATTGATCAATCAAGAAAAAATAATAAAACAATAAATAACCATCTTCTAATCTTTAGCATATCAATGTGTAATATTTTAAAACATTCATGTCTCTTATGCTTCACCTCCGACTCCTCATCTCAAATTAGCTACTAAACCTGTCCCATGCAAGATCTCATGAAGGTATAGAAAGAAGTGATGGAGTTGATTCTTACCCCCCGAGGTGAGGTGAAAATCTTTGTTCGCCTCCATAAAATGTTGGAGGCTTCCTTGTGTGCTAAATAAGATTAGGAGTGGTCATGTAATTTGCAAATGCCAAGTTCAAGAGCTTCTCCATGGTATAGATTATCAATCCAAGGCCTTGAAGTCTTCTATCTTACACCACAAAGTAAGTCCTCATATAGCATCCAACACAAATAAGATTATAAGTTGTCATGTAATTTGAAAACTCATGGTATAGATTGGCAATCCAAGGCCTTGAAGTCTTGTTTCTTACATCACAAAGTAAGTGCTCATAGCATCAACACAAATAGAAAAAGAAAAGGGCTACCTTAGCAGACCAAGAAGGTGATGTTGTGACACCACTCATCTTTAGGTGGTTGAAATTCCCATGTGCCTCTCAAGGAAGGTCCAATCACTATACTATACATAGTGAGATTATAGCCATACATTAGGTGACATATTTCTAAATCATAAAGGTTTAAGCTTATCATGCTACGAGTATCCATCTTACATGGTACAAGAAGGCGAAACAAATAAATAAGGGTCACAAAAGTATTTGGCATCACCTACAGTGGCAATTATGAAAAGATTAGCTATGTTAACAAAAATAAACATAATAAATGGTCAACAAGGGTCAATGGGTTCCACACACTCTCTAATTTTGAATCAAAGCTCTTTAATTTGGTCTTAAACACTTACTACCTAAAAATACCAATTTGTGGATTATTGTGGGCAGCTTGGGTGGTGGTCAAAGGGAGAACAAAGGACACTTTCACTTAGATGGTATAGTCACCTCCTATATCAATCCTTAAAATCTCAATCCTTTGCTTTGAAGTGTTCAAACTTTTCAAATGCTTCAACCTTGCTTTATATAAAGTAAACTCATGTTCTCCTACTAAAATCTTTAATGAAAGTGACGAAATAAAGTTAACCATTTATTGACTTTGTTTATCTAGGACTCCATACATGTGAATAAAGTGAACGGCCATTTATTAACTTTGTTTATGTAGGACTCCAAACATCTGAATGTACCAAACCAAGAGCTCCCCTAGCTCTATATTCACTTTCAAATGGTTTTCCTTTTCTTTACCCATGCAAAAGACTCATGAGTCTTTTCATAAAATGATAAGTGGGGTAGTCCAATAACCATATTGCCATTTCTCAATTATTAGAAGTTGTTTGAAATTCAAGTATTCATACCTATCCATATCTCTTATGGTAAAGTTTTGATGGTGACATTTTGTGTTGATTTGTAATCGTACCATAGAGATTTGTAATCGTACCATAGAGATTAGGGATTGAAGCAACCAATTTATTTGTCATGATTCCAATAGATAAAAGATATTTTGCAAGGTTCTGCACATACAAAACATTATTAATCATGAATGCCTTTTTTGACCCTACACTCATATCCATGGAAATTTCTTCTTTGCCTTCAATTTTTTTATGAGTGTTATTTGTTATTTATTGCTATATAGGTTACAACATTGAGTCCATGAATTGGATGTTCAAGTTGTTCCTTGTGTGTCATCTCTTAACTTCCCACTCATAATCATCATCATTTTATAAAATTTCCATGCTTTTTGTTCACCTTTCCATTTGACTCATCCCCTCGGGGGGGTCACTCGTATAAATATGCAAGTATCACGTGGGTTCAACAGAAGGACATTTTAAATATTTAAAACTTACAGAAATATATTTACAGAGGGGATTTATTTATTGTATTTAAAAAAAATTACAGATTTGAATAGGAAAGGATACATTATATTCACTAAAAAATTCACAGATAAGGGACTTTTTAAATAGGCCTTGAACGCACGTGATATAGAGGATTTACATATAGTGACCCCCCGAGCTCATCCCTTTGCTTCTTAAGACGATCCTTTTCAAAGTGGCCATATACATAACAAGAAAAAATGACATTATACATTTACATTGAGCTTTAGCCTCTTTCAAAGCTACCTCTCCTTTCAAAAACACCTCTCAAGGGAAATTTATCTTCACATTTTGAACTAGAATACTAAATTGTATTGGCAAACTTGTTATTATTGTTGAAGGTAATCGAGTTTTCTCTTGCTCTTCCTCTTCCTCTTTATTCATGTTGTAAGCTTGGTCATTTGAAGTTTTTTTCTCGGTGCAATACATTGCACTCCATCTTCTTATCCAAAAAGAAGTCATCCCTAGATGATTTGTGTTTCTGTATATAACATTAAGGGAAATTTGGGCTCCAAATGGCACCTTTAAGGGCTTTCTCTCTCCTCCTGGAATCTCGAAAAAGTGTAAAAATAATAATATTATATTGGATTTCTCTCTCTTCTTTTTGAATCTAAGTTCTCCTTTTTTCATATTTTCTAAAGAGATTCAATGCTTATTTTATTCTAAGTTCTCCTTTTTTCATATTTTCTAAAGAGATTCAATGCTTATTTTATTCTAATGTTCTTAAATTCTACGTAACTTCAACCCCAATGCGAGGGAAAATTCATAAATGTGAAAAGCTAGTACTCTATAAAGTAAGAAAATAAGTACGAGGATATTTCTGACATATGTAGTAACTATACAACTATATTTCTGACATAAGTACAACATGGAATTAGAAGATGTTGATTGGAAATAGTGGCATTTTTTAAAAGAACTCGAACATATCTTCAGAAGCGAACTTAGTATTATGAAAAGTTCTTTTTTTCAGCGCAATTAGACACGCATAAGTCACCTATTCTAGTGCATTTTCATGAAGTTATGGTGGTTGTCATTGGACGAGTTTTCCTAATTCAGTAGCCACTCTTCTCCATTTGAATTTCCCTCCATTCAAATCTTTAATCTCTTAAGGAAGCTTCTAAGCTTTCACTTGAATCTCCTCTTTCCTCACATACTATTTATGCATGGACAACAATGAAAAGAGATTTGGCTTTCTGGTGCCTTCAAGTGGAACCAAAAAGTCATATTTGCCTATATGGATTTTTTATACTCGATTATTTTGCTACAAGAAGTGTTGCTAAAGTGCTCAATGGAGGTATGGCATGAATTTTTATGTTATTTGAAACGCAAGTGTCTGAAATTAATGATGATGTTTTACTGCACTGCACTGTATATTTTTACAAAGAATTTACTGCACCGTATATTTTTACAAAGAAAGAATTTATTTCAGTATTGTTTTGTGGTCTATAGAATATCATAGATAATTCTACGAAGCGATGTATACATGTGGACCTCTCTATTAGAGAATAGACGCTTTTACGGTCAACCCTTTTGTAATGCAACAAGCTGAGGAATTAGGGAGAAAGCATGTTGATATATGGTGGAAGGATCAATTTACCTACCTAATCCCTTGACCCAACAACCACCTAAATTTTCAGACCTAACTTCTTTGATCAAATATGTTTGTGAGGGCAATGTTGGCTTGCTTGGTTACACAACAAGGCTTGCTAGTCAAGTGCGAAGCGTTTGGATATCATCACGAAGGATGTTGATGATGAAGGAAGCTTAGATCAAACAGTTAAATGATCGATTGTCTAACAAAGAGAATGAATACAATGAGTTGGTAGAAGTTTTTCATGCTCAGCATTTGCAAAACCATGAATTGGATCAAAAAGCAAAGGATCTAGACAAATTAGAAGGGGTATTAGAGAAGATAGTCAAACATGGCCCCACCTCTAATTTGGATGCACGTGAACGAGTAAGAGAACAAAGACCACTTATTGCATTGTCAAAAAATAGTGGAAAATACAAACACCGTATACATGCCGAGACTGATAAGCTGAAGAACCTTAAACAAGATAATGGAGCAATCTCAAAAGTCTTCTCAAGACAGATGAAGTCTACACTTTCTCATTCAAAGTTTAGAACAACTAGTGATGATCTCGTGCATGCAATCGTGCATGCACGATTGCAAGATGTGAAGAATGAATTTATTGCAAACTGAAACTCAAGGTATTTGTGACAAAGTTAGTTTAAGTAGAGAATCCGATGCAATGATCTACATACAAATGGATGCAGGTTTTAAGTTCGTGTTGTAAAACAAAAGGGTAACTCCACTATCGTGCCCTTATAGTGTCAAAAAAGCAAGGCAATAATTGCTAATGTATGGATTGCCTTTGATAAGGTTGCTACACTTTTACAAAAAACGACATTCAAACGAAGAAGATGCCAACAACTTTAAATTAGCCATGACTACGTTTTACAAGTACATGGTGGAAGCATGGACATCAAGTAGAATAACACTTTATATGGTAAGATCCCCAATTTCGTATGTTCTTATGTTGTTTAGCAATTCTTATTGAAAATAACCAATGTGCATATGCTATTGTCACTTTTATTCTAGCACATTTTGGAGGCTCATGGTCCCTACTTTGCAAATCAGGGAAACTTAGCTATCTGGTCGACCCAAGGCATGGAGCACTCACATTGGCAAGCTTGTTGTGGGTTTCAGAAGGCCACCTCGCATGTTGGTGGAATCCATGAAGTTAATGCATTGAGGCAATTACTCATGTGGTGGTATAGGAGGATTGCAGTTAGGATAGATGAGAAAGAAGCCAAGGCCAATAGAACAAATTGAATTCATGGGGCTTAATGCTTTGGATATTGAAAATTATAAATCAGTGACTTGAATAAAATTTTGATTCGTTTCAATTTATGCTTCTCTACATTCACCACCTCCCATGGATACTTTTAAACTTTCAAACTTTTAGACATTAAAAACATGATCATTAGGAATTTTTTGGACCTAAAGAGGGCCTCTTGGATTAACTTTTGATTAGGAATGGACCTATAGGAAGAGGGCTAGGTGCACATTTTTTACTTCTTTGACCCTAGGGGGCCTAGGCTTTGGTTTGCTAATGGGGCCTAATTACTACTCTTGTCCCCCTACCTCTTGGGCCCAAACTTAGAGGTCCCCCACCTAGAATCGCGCAGATTAAAAACCCTAAAAATCACGCACCTAGAATCGCGCAGATTAAAAACCCTAAAAATTAAAAATTATTAATTTTTTCCCAAAAGTGTGTTTTCCCTCTCAAACTTCCCCGGGCCAACATACTTTGGGTTTGGAAAGCTCATTTTGAACCTCTTTCTTCCTCTTCTAAGCTCTCCATTACTGCATAAACTCCATCCCTCTCAAGCTCTCCCTCCTTCTAAAGCTCCCTCCCTCTCAATCTCCTTCTCTCTCTCTGTCTCTCAAGCTCCCTTCCTCTCCATTGCTATTGCTGGACTTTCTCTCCTCTCCACTCTTATGTTGTAAAACAAGCTTTTCTTTTCCCTTCTTCTCTTTTCTTACCACCATGGCCTCTTCTAGTAATGTGAGAAAACCTAGGGAGAAGGTGGAAGAGCTTGTGCTGTATAACACAAGAGATGAGAATGGAGTTTGGGCTCAAAAAAGATTCAGGGTTGGGGCTTGGTGGGTCTACATGCAACCAAGCTCTAAGGGACCACATCGAGTGCATCAACAACTGGGAAATATGCTACATCATTGGAAGGGGCGGCTACAAGGCTTCAAGCATACTAAGAAGAAAGGACTAGTTGCCATAGTGCAACATGTGTATACCCTTGGAGACCTGTACATTCAAGGCCAACGACCAAGGTTTCCTTCAAATTGTCAGTGTAACATAAACACAGCTTTAACAACATGCTAATATTGGATTTTTTGTTTCAAATTTTCTTATGATTCTCCATTTTCTTATGTCTCTCTGCTGCAGATATTTTTCCCTCTAATTATGTTGAGGAACAACCACTCCAAAGCCTCACTGGAGTTTTCTATGCTATGCATGCATCCATTGGAGAGGCAATGTTCGTATCTCAAAGCCCAAGTGATCTTGTACAGAACAATATCTTTTTCTTTTCTCACTCATATTTTATAGATAAAAAACCAGGTTTATTTGGCAAGCTAGAAGAGATCCCCAACCCCCCTCTTAACAATCCCGAATGGCCCAAACCTGAGGCTTGGACCATCTTATGCTTAAAGTTTAAGATGGTAAGTGACATCAAGACATCACTCAAGTTTTCAAAGGCATCTAGGTCAGTAGGGCTAAATTGTTTTTGTCCTTTACATGTTTTTGTGCACATGTTCAATTCCATGCCAATGCACCAAACAAAAACAATGTATATTTGTAAGGAGGTACAGTTTGACCTCGTTCAAGGATTACTAGGAGAGGGTTGGGAGGTTAATGAGGGGTCACATCAAGGTGATGTGTACAAGTGCAATGTAGTAGATTCTACAGTGTCTTTCAGGTTCTTGAAGGCACGCTCTATTTTGTACATGCGTCTGCACTACCAAAGATGGATGCAAAAGCACGGGACATGGATCCCACTTCAAGCCTCAAAAAGAAGCAATTATGCTTATTGAGGTAGATGTGATGATTAAAGGTGTTTTTATCTTATAAACTAGTGTTTCTCATAATTAATGTGCTCAACTTCATTATAAATGCATAAGAAATGATCCTGAGTGGCTAGGAGAGAAGTGCCAGAATAGTGCAAATTTTGAGCTTACATCGCCGTGTTGCAGAGGCCGAATTCACACTGTTCTGGCACAGCTTTCTCAGTCCTCCAGGAGCATTTCTGATACCTTGGGTGACAAACTGGCACATGATAGACACTCCATATTAAACAAACATGATGACACCAAGATATTGTAAGAGAAACTTAAAATTTTAATTATCAGAAGGTTACAAATGAAAGCCAGATAGGCTTGTTACAAAGGGGGCATGTATTGCAAGGAGGTTGGTATCTTCAAAAAGCTCAACAAGGTAAGCCTCGGAGGCTTCTTGCAATGCTTCAAGGGCAATCCCCTGCACACAAAACTCTGTTCTATATCGTTGGAGAATCTCCTTCACTGTGTGAGCGAAAGAGGCTCTTCTTATCAGCAACTCAGTGTTCCTCTGATAAAACTTAATTTCTTGTAGAGCCCTATGCCCTTGGTGCATCCTTCTCCTTGGAGCTCTCTATGTTGTGTTAGTGCCTTGGCAAGGTTGGGACTTCCTTGGCTTGAAGAGCTTGACCTTTCTATGCTTGCACTTGCAGGACCTCCTCTTGGTCTCTCTCATAGTCTGAATCCTCCTCCTCCTATTGCTGTGATACTTGTGTATCAAGTTTCTCCCGGGTAGGTAGGGGACCCTGTCCTGGTAGTAGGGTCTTGCCACCTATGGTGCTACGCAATGTAGGAATGTTTTCACCAACCCAGTCGAACTGCTCATCATCATCGGCCTCTCTGTCTTGATCTCTGGGGGTGGCTGCATTGTGGGGTCTTCTTCACACTCTTGCTCCCACTAGAAGGGCCTGCATGTGTGTGCACTGGTGTTGCTGTGGAAGGAGGGTTGGACTCTAGTGATCCCATTATTGGGCGTGTCCTAGAATCCACTCTCTTTCGTGGTGTCGTCTTAGTATGTGGTTGTTGGGTGCCTTGCACTGTGTTTTGTGAAGGCATGGTAACACGTGCGGTGTTCTTGGTGCGTGCCATATCCATGTACGACTATGCTAACATGGTGATGTGCTGGTGTCCTTACGTAGGTGTCTATGCAGATCTTGAGCTTAAGCTTCTAAAAAAGTGAATGAAGTGAGAGAAGGAACTATTAATAGTTTTTTTTAAGGGAGAAAAAAAAACCGAACTAAACTTATTTTCTTAGCCTTATTACATCTAGATTTATGCTGGTGCATGCACAACTTAACGCCTCCCTTGTCTCCTCATTCGTGCACACGCCAAGTACCATGCCTATGGGGAGCATTGGTCTGCAACCATTCAAAGTCGAGCATGACTTTTTGCAGCCTTGCATGCCTCTTGCGCAAGCTTAGATTATTGGGCCCACTCCCTAACCAATACCTTTCCAAAGGTTGTGCGATAAAACCAATTGAACATCTCTTGTAGATAGTTTGTACGTGTTTCTCTTGCAGAAGCTCCACCTCCATGTCTTGTATTTTTGAAATAAACCCCTCTTGCTTTATAATGTGATTTCTCCATCCCTTGGGTACTCCAGATGTCGAGCAATCCATACTTGTTTCATGAAATACACACCATGCGCATAAACTATGTGCTGTACACATGACAATAGAATTTAATTAGAAAAAGTCAAGGTCAAAACACCAGTTTATTTTTTTACTGTACAACTTACCATATAGTACGTTACTTTACTCTCTCCCCCCAAAGCACTTAGCACACTTTTGGTGAATTCTATGATATGTTGTTAGAATGATGCTCGTTCTTGGGCAGTTGTGCTACTTTGATTCATAATGCGAATAGGCCAACAAAACAAATGCAATATGCAGCTTCATCACTATATTCAAAATTATTATAATCAGACCTTGTGATTCTCGTCATTAACAAGTTAATCTTTTGTCCATAAGTTGATTGATGACTTGCCATCTTGGACAGTTGAAGACTCCTCTTCCCTTTGCAGACTATTGTGTCTTTGCTGAACATCTTGAAATTCCTCTTCATTGGGAAGGTTGGCTTCATAGTGATGAGCATCCTTATACATCATTGATAATATCTTAGCAAGAGTATGTACTCACTATTCTTAACATTTGAATCCAATAGAAGATACTTATCCACACTTGGATCGATGAAATCATCATATTCTTCAAGATTCTGTGCGATGATGGAAAGATAGTAGTCCTCCATGATGTTAAACAAAGCTTGGATATCTGTTAGGAGGACATACAAGTGGTCACCTATTGGAAACACAGGGAGGACTGAGGTTGGAATGTGCTCTGTTTCCTCTACCACAATGGGCTCCTCGTCAGCCACAGCTGTAATAACAACTCGGGTGTCTTCTCTTCTAAGGGCATCAATATCAAACTGCTCACTGAGTTCCCTCTCCTTGGCCAAGTTTATCTCCTATGCAACCTCATGAACCTCATCATCTTCTGCTCTTGAGGGTTCCTCTGACCTTTCCTCATCTTCTTATATTAAACCTTTCTCATACTCAAGCAGAAGATGTAAATAGCAAATAAACCCGTAGTGGTAGTCAACAAGATGACATTTACGCATGTGTATTGGGCACTTAATGTGTGTCTTCTTCTTATCCCCAGGCACCTTTGAAATATCCTTGTTCACCTCATCTCTTGATGATGTGGCAGAAATAAGATCGTCCACAAGCACATGCTGAATATTTTCAAGGATGACTATATCATTCGAAGTTGTCTCTTAGTATTGTTGCTCTTTCTCTTGGAGATATGTTCATCTAGACAAGATCATACTCTCGATGGAGATATTACAAGAAAACATATGTGAAATCTGAGGTTGGAGATGGTGCTAGCGACCTTTGTGAAGGAAATCGAACAATTTCTCATTAGGATTATTAACTACACAGTAATGAGAGAATAATGGAGATATGTAGATACAGTGCAAACGTCATTACAACACGTTTCACGATGGATGTTGAAAATACAAGTGAATAGGGCGTGTGTGGGAACAAGCTCTTGGTGGATAGAGGCTGTAAAAGAGAAGATGTAATTGTGAAAGAACCTGTGAAAAGGTGAGAAGAATCTACTGGGAGAGAATAAAGGGTAGCATGAGAGAATTTAGGAGTGTGGAGATATTCTGGGAGTGAATCATGGAGAAATCAATGGGATTTGATGCTTGATGTAAACTCTATAAATTGAGGCATAGCCCTAATGAGAATTTGCTGGTTTTTGAGTATCCATGCCTACATTAATCTATTTGCTAATTATCCGCTAATTATATCTTAATCATTTGCTAATCACTTTGTTAATGATGTTGATTCTAGTGTTTGATCCACCATAGCTCATCATTATGCTCAAATTTCAACATGGTATCAGAGCCATGCCTAGAATCCATCAGGTTTATGAGCCCATTAGTTAATTAATCTAGATTAGTAGATAATTAGCAAAAAAAATCAATTTTTTAGTTAGTTTTCACTTCCCCTCTTCACCCCCAACTGGTGGAGGAGCTCTAGCACCTTGCATACTTAATCATTTGCCAAACCATTCTAGCCCAAGGTAGCTAACCCAAAGGGGCTCCAGCCTATGCAATCAGATGCGTAAGCCGCCACCACGAAGAACTGCCAATTTTTGATAATTACTGGGCGCCGTTTTTCTGAAGCAGATTGGAGATTTCTCCTTCATCAAGTCAAATCCTTCTAATTCCTCTTAGCCCAAGGTGTAATCAAGCATGCTCTACAAGCTGGTGAAGAGAGAATTCAATTTCATCAAGTCTACAGTGAGATCCAAGCTCTTCATCAAATCTGCAGGCGACTTTGGTAAAACAGAGATTAAGCTTTCAATATTTGGTCAAATCTTGTGTTTCTTGGCTTAATCCTCTACTAGACTCATTGCTATTGATGCCTTTGAAAGCATTTGAGCTCATTTGAAGTGGAAGGCACCAGATCTGGACTCCCCGCATACTCTATTTTTTGCACACAAACCAGAGTATTAATTTGCTAATTAGTGATTAATCAGTGCTAATCACTGTATTTTGGTGCAATTGAGGGTTCAAATTAACCATTAGGTATCTGATACAGATCCCTAAAGCTTCAGATTGCAAATCGGAGTTGGTTTGATACTCCAACCATCCCGTACAAATTGGTTACCCTTAATTTAATGTAATTTTTGGTGATTTTATGCTGATAAAATTGTTGTAATCATCTATTAAACACCAGATTGAGTTGTAAAAGGGTAGACACTGCCCTTGAATCTTGAAATTGGATCAAGAGGTAAGACCCCCTTCACATCACCATGAGTTTAGCACAGGAAATAGCCAAATTTAATGGGGAACAGTTTTATACATGGCAGACAAAAACCATGTATTTACTGCTGATGAGGAAAAATCTGTGGGGATTAGTTGAAGGGAGAGATGAATGCCCAGAGAGAGGAGAAAACGAGTGGAAGAGTAGGAATGAAAAAGCATTGGGACTTATT
Source organism: Cibotium barometz (assembly GCF_041138505.1). Classification (NCBI taxonomy): domain Eukaryota; kingdom Viridiplantae; phylum Streptophyta; class Polypodiopsida; order Cyatheales; family Cibotiaceae; genus Cibotium; species Cibotium barometz. The sequence goes on along the minus strand of NC_141070.1, from coordinate 30,790,705 downwards.
GCACTCAATTTAAATGATGAAATCATTCATCACATCACAGGGATACAGTGGGCAAAAGATGCATGGGATGAACTCAATAAATTATTTGGTACACAAGCAAAAAATTCAAAGATAAATCTATTAATGCAATTCTACAAATTGGACATGAAGGAGAGTGAACCTTTAATCACACACTTGAACAAATATAAAAGCATTAAGCAAGCTGGCAGCTATTGGCAAAAGGTAGAAGATGATGAAGCATTAGCTGTACTTCTGAAGAGTGTGGACAAAGGAGATTATGAAAACATTGTAGCAACACACTAAAGAATGTACCTGAATTGAAGATACACGAGATAGAAGCAGCTCTACTAGAGCAAGAGAGCAGAGGCAAAGAGAAGAAAGGGCTTGACTCAACAGCAGGAGGATTCTCTCGAGGACGAGGACAAGGAAGAGGCAGAGTAGGAGGGAGGACCTTCACTTGCCACAAATGTGGAAAGCCAGGACACATGGCGAGAGACTGCTACAGCAAACCCAGTGAAGAAGGAACGACATCGGCAAACTGGTTTTTTAGGATTTTTAATGGATTAGGGTTTTATTTAACAATGCTAACCTACCTATGATAAGGTATTATGGAAAAGGGTCCCATATTCGAGCTAAAAAGACCTTCTATATTGCAAGTCACTATAACACGATTTACATTGGACATTGATGAGGGAAAGCCTTACATTGTGTTGTAATAACTTGCACTATAAAAGGTCTAAATTGCACTAATATGTAACAAACGAGCATCTAAATCTTATGATACTCAATTTTTCTTTGTATACAACAATTGTATGGTTTCGTGTTGTTGCACAAGTATGCAATGTAGCCAATCGGACGTAGGCTTCCATATTCGCGCTATAATCAGAGTCAGAGCGTATTGCAAGTCAGTATATATAAGGCGATATAGGGTGGATGTTGGCAAGTGAAGCCTTTTATCGCATTGTAATGAATTATAATATACTAGGTGTATATTGCACAAATATGTAGAAAAAACTAAAAAGTGGCTTCTAAAAACGAGAGTATGGGCCATCGATTTTCGAATTCGCGCTGTCCTCTGACCTTATATAACGTAAATCAATACAACATGATTTAGGGTGGACATTCTCGAGTAAAGCTCTACATCATGTTGTAAAATGAAGCTCAAAGTCATTTCTACAAAAAACGCGAGTATGGGCTAGCTATCGCCCATAGGGTTCCGAAATTGCGCTACACTGACCTTGTATAACGCAAGTCCGTAAGTACAGCGCGATTTAGGGTGGATGTTCTTGAGTGAAGCCCTATATCGCATTGTACTGAAGCTCAAAATTATTTATCAATTATACATGATTTGCATAGGAAAAGAAGGAATGACGCTCACAACCATATGAAAATGAACATTTTTAAAATCGATAAGACTTGAGAACTCAACTCACCTTAAAATTGCCTTAGGGTTGGAGACTGTTTCACGGATGAGTGCCGAGAAGATCAGGAGAATTGCCAATACTGGTCACACCGTTAGAGAGGACAAGCAAGAGAGCGAGAAAATAGTTGCACAGAAAAAAGCCAAGAGTGTTTGAAACTTGTGGTATAAATAATTCATGTGGGAGTGCGTGCATTATCCCACAGTCTTTACACGTGGCAGGATTTCATTGGTGATCGCTCACATCCATTCACACAAGTGATAGACACATGTCACTCATGCATTCGATCGTCGTCATTGCATGCCACGTGCACTTAATGCTAACATTATCATGCAACGTCACATCTAATTAAGGTGGAATTAAGCCTTAAGCTCTTCGTAAACAGCAGTGTCTTTTAACCTATTTTCATCGTCATGATCTACTCTCTGTTGTCTACACCATCTCATCGCTTTGTGGACGACATCTTGTTGATGAGTAAGTGTCCATTTCTCAAAACAATGTTTATTAACTTGCAACATGTCTTCTTCTTTCTTTTCTATATGGACTCTTGAGCGAGTTTCTTTCATTGTGAAGTTAATACAATGTAATATGGGGGTTTCAATGTGTTGGAACTCTTCCCATTATGTTGTAGTGCATTGAATCCAAATATGTTGTAACGTTTCTTTGATTGTGAACGTAACACAACACAATTTACTGGTTTAAATATGTTGTTTGTTTGCATATCACATTGTATTTGAGCCAATTTTCCATGTTGGAGTTTGCTTCATTATTAATTCAATACAATGTAATATGCAACATTCTATGTGTTGGGGATGTCCTCTCATCACGTTGTAGTGAATTTTATTGAATATGTTTTCTTTGTTCGTCACTTGAGCCTATTTTATGTGTTGGAGTTCCTTTGATTGTGAATGCAGTACAACGCGATATGGGGGATTCAGTGTGTTGGAAGTCCTCTTATTGCATTGTATTGAGTTTTGTTAAAAATTTATCCTTATTGGTCCTTTGAGGCAATTTTGCATGTTACAGTGCCTTTGATTGTGAATGCAGTACAATGTGATATGGGGGATTCAGTGTGTTGGAAGTCCCCTTATCGTGTTGTAGTGAGTTTTGTTCAAAATTTGTCCTTATTGGTCCTTTGAGCCGATTTTATATGTTTCAGTTTCCTTTAACACGAATTCAATAGAACGCAATTTGGGGGGGTGGGGGGGGGCAATGTGTTGGAACTCTTCCCATTGCATTGTAATGAATTTAATCCAAATTGTTTTCCTTGCTTTTCATTTGAGCCTTTTTGGCGTGTTGTAGGTTCTTCGATTGTTGTAAATGCAGTACAACACAATGTTTGGGTTTGAGTGCATCATTGTCTTCATATCGTGTTGTAGTGATATTTATCCAAATTTTTTTGGCTAGTCATTTAAGCCATCCGTCTAATTTTTTTTATAGATGGCATGGACAAAGAAGACAGTAAGGGCCTCCTCGTCTAAGGATCCTAAAATAGGGCAAAAAGCTTAGAAAGCTAGACTGGAGAAGAATATTTCTAGCCTCCTTCGCTCAATGATGAGGACTCAAAGGTACGAGCAGCATAGCTCTATCTTACATGAACTGCGAAAGGTGCAGAGGCACATGCAATGTGCCATTCCAAAGCTCCCATTCCAGTGCCTTGTCAGATCCATTTGTGAAAGGAACCTCTATGATGTGCGTTGGTAGGGCTCGTCGTTGGGTTGCTTGCATGAGGCTTCCAAGGATTGGCTCATTGAGCATTTCCAGGATAGTTACGTTCTAACTGCCCATGCACACAAAGTAACAATAATATCAAAGGACTTGTACTTGCTACGGCTTCTTAGGTTCAAATATGGCGAGACCCTAGAGATAGTAGGCCTTACTGACACAAGGATGAAAGATATCCTGGAGATCCCCCCTGAAGCAAAGACATACTACTATCACTAAAGAGACCAAGTAAAATCATTCACGTGACACATGGCACAATGTACAAAAGGTCAACAACGAAGCCAAAAATAGGGAGGCTAATACGGAGAGAATTGAAAGGGAAAAGAGAAGTTGAATTTCAAGAATTGCCTAATTCTAATGTATAGGTTTTGAGGTATCTTCCCCCCTCCTTCATTGTGAGGTTTTCGGTTGTGGTGTGAGACACTCCTCACACCAATACTTCCCTCTCTCGAGGTGTAGGAGATTGATGAGTTATGCAGAATGCACAAGGAGGTCAACAACAAAGTTATGCACGCTGTTTTAAGGTTTGTTATGTTCCATTCCCTAAACTTTAATTTAAAGTGTTATTCTTTCTCAAAGTAATACAATGTTAATTATCTGTGCAGTCTGGTTTTATCAAATCTGCTATGCAATCATTTTTTACATTACTCTGAGAGAGAGAGAGAGAGAGAGAGAGAGAGAGAGAGAGAGAGAGAGAGAGAGAGAGAGAGAGAGAGAGAAAGAAAGAGAGAGATAGATTATTGACAATTGAAAAAAATTGTGCAGATCTATTAGAAATTTAATAGCTAGTATTGAGGTCCTCACCCGAGACGAGATTTTTTATTCAATAGAGATCACTAGATGCAGAGTCCCAGAGCAACATGATGGCTTTAGATGTGGTTGGAGAGTGTGCTACAGATATGGATGTACAACTATATAGGGCCACAACAATTGAAACTCTAATTAACAATATTGGGCAACGAGAGCCTAATATATGACATATACATCTGTGCCTCCTCCACAACGACCAAGACCAATGTCGTCGGCTGTGACAATATCCACAAACACCAATCGACAGGGAGTGGATCCACCTTGGAGATTCACCATCCTCTCGACGGGAGCAAGCTACTAACTCTCCCCAATAAGAAGAGCACTCTCCCCAATAAGAAGAGCACTCCCCCCAATAGCAAGAGCAAGCTTCCCATACCCAACGATAGTATTCTGCGTCAGCCCATTCACCTTTGATGCAATGTGTAAATTTATATTGACAATGTGTAAATTCTTTGTATTAACTGCTCTCGACATGTACAAATTTTGTCATGTTGAATTTTAACAAGGCATTTTTGTATATCCATGTTGCAATGATGATCTCTAAGACAACTTGCTTTACGGTAATGTCTTTACATTAAATGTTCCTTTCATTCTCCACGGTTTCAAATTCAAGATATACTAAGTTTGTGTTATTAAAATTTCAGCAAACATGACTACTATGAGACAGAGATATGGAATAGGGTTCCATATTCGAGCTAAAAAGAACTTCTATATTGCATGTCAGTACAACGTGATTTATGTTGTTGGCAAGGGGAAGCCTTATATTGCATTGTACTGACTTACACACTATCATAGATGTAACAGGGTCTATATTGCACTAATATGCAACAAACATGATTATATGTAGAATTCAAAGTAATGTATGTAAATAATAGCTGCAAAAAGAAGAAAGAAGTAAGATTTATACAACATGTAGACCAAAGATCACTCTTAAAATTTTATTGATGGAAAGGTTATAATCTCAAGGTTTCCACAACCTCTAGGATATGTGGTTTGATACAAACAAAGAAGGTTTTGGAAGCTTCACTCCCGCTTCTGATTTTCCTACCATCTAACTTAAAATAGAAATACCTTGGTGCATCACTACATATCAATTGGATCTCTTGTCTAAGAAAGGCCAATGGCCAATGGCTTTCTAGATTGACCACCAACGGGTCTCAACCTTGTGATTAGATTACCACATTGATGATGGAAGAGTGACTTCCATCACGCATGTCTTGATCCAAGCTTTGCCAGACGCCTGTCCATAGTCGCCATCTTCTGTAATGAAATTGCATGCATAATGTTTGCCTCTCCATAGTCGCCATCTTCTATAACCAAATCGCATGCATAATGTTTTCCTCCCAATGAAAACAATCAATGATTAAAAGTAACGGATGTCACCCTACCAAAATTTGCTACAAACACAAACTTTATGTTTTGATTTCACGTGAATGTACGCTTACTTTACATTCAATGGCATCTTCTACAGAGGTCCTCTTTACATCCCATCCATCCCCCAAAAATTGGTTCATCTAATAATTATCAAGGGATCTCATTTGATATGTTAACTTTGTTTTTTTAGCACCCTCACATGATGCAAACATCTGTGCAAAGGTGGTAAATGGTATAAACCAACTCAAATGGATGTCCTTATTAGAACCTGTTGATGGTTTCATTACTACATGCATATCTGTTCTTATCTTATTCTTGTATGCTCCAATGATGTTTGTGCAAGAACAAACCCATTCTTGGCTAGACAATGGTGGTAGGTGAGATAGACTCCAATCCACCAACATTGTCATTTGCATTACCTAAAACATAAATGGAATTATAAAAGAAGATTCCCTGTGCTGCTAAATGGATAGGTGGGTTATCATATAGCAATGTGCGTATCTCTATATGGAAGACATTAATTATTCCACTAATACATTCTTCCACTCCTCCACATTCGTCGATGGATATAAAGCTGAAAGAAAGAAAAAATTAATGCTTAGCTATAGAGCACAAAACAATTAGGTATTGAACACATAAAACAAAGACTACTTATTGAATCTTACTATTTGTCTTAGATCTTATACTTCCATCGTGGTGATGTAACATTATGTCCATGTGCATATAAACATGCTGCACAAGGACCTCGATTGCACCATACATTTGGCCGCCTACAGAACTCCACAATCCTACCCTTTGAATGCTTTGTTAAGATCACCAATATCTTTTTGTTTTACCTTTAATGCTCCTCGAGTTGTGCTGGGTCTCATCATCATGATCTAGTATGACTTCCTAAACCACTGAGGAATCCAGCTGCCATCAACATCCTTCCTATTGAAAAGCTCCACACTTTCAATGCCGCAGATGCGTTTTCTCCTAGAGCTCATTTACAAAGGGAAAAGAGAACATTATTACCATTTTATTAAGCTCAACAATCTGAATAATGAAAATAAAACTTTAAAGAAATGTTGTGAACCTTGCACTCCGTTTTCCTCTGTAGTCGAGTTGACAAATAACCCTGTAAGTTTTCACAAATGACACCACGGTAAGGAAGATTAACTAACATAACAAAAAAAAAAAAGAAATCATTATTAGCAAACATAACTTAATGAAGTTTACCAAACTATTAAGATGGAATAAAAAAGAGGCTGAGAGAAGAAGAAGAAGAGATGAAATAGACATGGCGAAAATAAGTGACGCTATAAGAGAGGTGGGAAACGAAGAGAACTAAGTTCAAATTATGGAGAAAGACTTCAATCAGACTAGCTTTCAATCATTTTGGCCTCTTTTCCTAATATTCCTTCTAACATATGTTTTGGTAGGTGGTATTCAGGCCTGACATTCTTCTATTTTTTTAGTTTTATGCCAATATATTTTATTTCTCTTTTTTGAGCTCAAAATTTTGGGGACCACTTTGACAAAAAAGATCCATGTTCCATGGATCTAGAATCCAAGCACTCTCATTGGCTGGCATTATATTATTTTAATGGGCTCTTAAAGAGCCCATTTGGAGCCCGAATCTACCCTAATGTAATGCTTTGAATTAAATTCTCATAAACTTCATTTATGCCATTTAGAACCATAAATATAACATCTTCTTAGCTAAATGTATTACCAATTTCATTTAACTCATTATTAATATCTTTTACTCTCAAAACATAAGCGTTATCACTTTCATAAGGAAACCTATAAGTATGTGTGATTTTATGTAATATGCAATCTTTGTTTCAAAAAGTCTAGAAATATTATATCCCACGCTTCCTTTTGATGAGAAGTAGCTCCTTCAATTTATGCTAATAGACCATATTGAATATTTTGCTTAATAAGATATAAGGCATACCTAGCCTTGTTCTCCCATTATTATTGAGCTTCAATTTATAGAACTTGTCTTCCATCTCTCTTTTCAATTATGTTCCATGTATCATGTGAAGAAATAAGGCTAGTATCTTCCAGTGACATGATTAGGTTCATTGGTTCTCGATTTCAAGTTTAATGTTTCCAATTTAAACCTTTTTTAGTTGAAAACTCAAATACCTCACAAATACAAGTGTATATTGCTTCTCCAAATAACCATTGTTAGTATCAAACAACTAGTTCAAAAAAATAAGTGTATATTGCTTCTCTAAATAACCTTCTTGGATAACAAGTAAAATATATAAAAGCTTCACATAATAATAATCCAAACACTCATTTTGATATAGTTGATTATTGCTCCTTTGAACACAACTAGCTCCAAATTTTTTGTTTTGATTATGTAGATACCGTTGGAGTGGAGATCAAGATAGCAACACACACGTAGTTGATTATTTCTCCTTTGAACACAACTAGCTCCAAATTTGTTGTTTTGATTATGTAAGTACCATTGGAGTGGAGATCAAGGTAACAACACACTCATACAGGTGTTAGAGTTTGTGGTCATGAAAGTGAGCAATAGAAGCTTGTGTGTGTGTGTGTGTGTGTGAGAGAGAGAGAGAGAGAGAGAGAGAGAGAGAGAGAGAGAGCTTGTTGTATGCTGCACATTGGACAAAGAGATAAGATGATAAAAGTAGAGACACAAAATAATATTAAGGTTGCATCCTTAAATAGTAGAAAAGAACTTGTAAGTATTTGAAAGTGATATTGAAGTACTTCCAAGTAGTCCTCTAAAACTTATACATGGTCTTAAATTACTTTACACTGGCCCTAAAGTACTTTTAATAGCTCTGAAGCACTTTTAGGTGGTCCTTCAGAACTTTAAATGGCACAAAAGGACTTGTAAAAAATTTAAAGTGATACTGAAATACTTCCAAGTACTTTAGTACCACTTCGGCCAGTGTAAATTACTTGAGGAGCATGTATAAGTACTAATACATGATCCTTAAGTAGTTTGCAAAGTCCATGAAGTACTTTTAATAGCTCTAAAGCACTTTTAGGTGCTAGATGGTCCTAAAGTGTTTACAAAATCAGAAATAGATCTAGAGAACCTATATGATTTTCAAGGTGACCCTCAAGTTCTATCAAGGGTCCTAAAGTACTTATATCTAATTCTAACATCTTTTGCAAAGGCCATGAAGTACTTTTAAGGGCTGGTCCTAAAGTACCTTTTCCTGGTCCTGAACTACTTTAAAGTGGTCCTAAACTTCTACTAAGTGATCCTAAAGTGCTACTTAGTGGTCCAAAAATACCACTAAGTGGTCTCCAAAAGTACTATTAAGTGGTCCTTAAGTACTTCTAAGTGGTTCAAAAGTACTATTAAGTGGTTCGAAAAAGTACTATTAAGTGATGCAGAAGTACCATTAAGTGGTACAAAAGTACTTTAAGAATTAAAAACAACTTGTGAATTAACAACGACGTTGTTTTGTCGTAGGTGGAGTTCTTTAAGAGATTCAAGGCCCGCTATATCCGCGGCTCAAGATTTCTCAAAGATGCTTTGAGGGCCTCAAGCCCTTTTTTGTGTGCAGGTTGAAGGATCGATACACTTGCTCTACTGTATTTTACATGTGCAAATGATGTTTTTAAAGTAATCATTCAATTACATGCGGAAAAAATAGTTCGGGATTCATGGGACAACATGCACATGTGCCTTCTTTGTTTGTGTTCAAGGCACGAGCAATTTTATGTGTGAAGCTATGTAGTCTGGTTACAACATTGTCACAACTCTTTGGGAATCCTTGCTATGCCCAAAGCCAATAGATTCATTATTCCACAATTATAAATACATGATGGGGCTATGTGGTGAATGTGGCACAAGAAGAATGGTGCTATGTTCTTATGAGACAACAGATAATAACTTGCTCCTCCTTGTGAAAGTCTTTCATGATATATAGACATGAAAACTTGATGAAGATGGTGGAAAGAAAAAGAGAAAGGATCTTGTGGTGCAACATATGAAATGCATTGATTTTTTATCCTTGTTTACACACAACAAATCAAGAGTTTCATTCAGCACAACTTCATTTGCAGGTGGCAAGCTCAACAATACAGAGATTGTATTAAGAACTTTCCAAAGGATGTCGTGGTCTCAATAATTGACTTTATTGAGAATTATTCCTTTAAAGAGCAGAATGAAATACAATCCATGCACTGGTACTGTAATCAAGTTACCATCTTAGTGTACATAACATATGTGCGCATTGATTTAGGTGATGTTAGGAAAACTCTCCATTTATATATTTCAGATGACAAGACACAGCTCAGTTCAAAGCCAAGCGCCCTTTCTACTTTGTTGCTAGAGGCACTTTATAGAAATGTTATGGAGCTTTCCAGCTTTAGGCCATGAGAAAGGAGAACATGATGAAGCTAGAGCTGTCATTAAGAGAGAGCTTACACATGAACAACTGAAACCAAATGGATGGACTTTAAAGTGTGTGGCTAATGTTGTGAATTCTCTAAGGGCCAGGTTTTGTGGGTAGTGAGGTGAACAGAGTCTTTTGGGAAATCAAAGAGGATGAAGTACAAAGAGATTATAAGCGGGAATGTAAGCGTGTGGGAGGTTCACACTCTATGCATTCCGTTAAATAACGGATATTCAACTACAAATAAAATGTGCCTTGAGATGTAGGATGATCTCTTGCTTTTGTGATCCATGTATGTAGGGAAAATGGAAAATATGCAAGAACAATGCATACGTAGAAAGTTGGGAGTATCGTACTATTGTCCCCATGGGTGATGGTGGTGAAGGATCAGATGACAACTCCAATGATGAAGAGGGTGTTGATACCCCCATGTATGGTTGTCACCCAAATGCCCTGAGTGATGCATTGTGTGTGGGAGACAACTTTGCTGTTAATGTGTCAAGAAATGGGAAGCAAGGTGAAGACTTTTACATTACTAAGTGCTCTGTGGAAAAGGAAAAAATACCCAAGGCGATGGCGGATAATTGGGGCAACATTCTTGCTGCTAGATTGCTAGTAGTTACGGGATACTCCTATGAGAGAGCCCACGATGATGTGTGGGAGCTGCTTTGTCAACAAACCTCATGTTCTCATGTACGCACACCTAGTGCGGGTCATCAATTTTCATATGGAGCCCATACTAGGAGAGGAAAATCTATTCAGGCTATCACTTGAGGTTGAAGAAAATATATACAACAACATGGCTCTCTTCTAGCAGGATAAAACTTCTTCAATTTTCTTACATCATAGATTAGAAGTTTCACACTTACAACTACAGCATGATGTGTCTTTGACATTGGGTAGAATGAATGTCCAACTGTTCTGAGCTTGTGAAGCTTTAAATATTTTGACAGGTTGTCCGAAAACATGTATGATTTTGGGATATTAGTGGGTAAGTGGGTTGTGGTGATTGGTTTTGGGTATATGATACCTCATGTTTCTCATGTTCTATGAATGGTTAACATGTGGGTTAACTAGTTACACTCTAGATATGGGTGAGTCTGTAATACAAGAAACTTGGGCTCTCTGGATCTAGCTAGTCTTCACTGAAAAAATAACTTCCAAACTTACAAAATCTTATTGTGTGTGTCCATGGAAGTACCTTATAGCACTTGACTTAATAAACTGTACAACACTTTCCACTTTCTACCACTAGATTTTAAAATTTTCACATTAGTTTACACATTAAAGTACAAATTTTGCAGTACTTATATTGATATCATCAAATTACGTATAAAAAAACATTGACACCAACAATTTACACATTAAAGTACATTTGCAGTACTTATATTGATATCATCAAATTACGTATAAAAAAACATTGACACCAACAATTTACACATTAAAGTACATTAATGCCATTAATTCTTGTATTGATACCAAAAAAATACAACAGATTACATTATAAGTGTTTACATGGTCAACGGAACATATTTACATAAGGTATAAGGAGGGGTTCATAAATTTCTCTTCACCTCCTCTTTCTTCTCTGACTAACCTATTCCATGTTGTGCCATTCTTCATAAGGCATAACTTTTCCTCCTTTGAGCAAAGACCCATGTACAAACTCTTCTTCAGCCATACCCTGCACATTAAAGGGGGTTCATTGATGCCCAATCCATATGATCAACTGATAACAACCACTTATACAACCATGGCCGAAGCTCTTTTATCATGAAACTTTTCTGCCATGCTTCAGATCGACCTTCCATCTTTGGTACTATCACATACATGCCATGACTATTTCAACTTCATTTGTACGGAGAGTTGGACTTGTTGAATTGCAGGTACAACTGCCAAACTGCCTGAGGTTCTTAAAAAGGATAGGTTTCCCTGTTGGAAATGTGAAATCTGCAATCAAGCAAGTTTCTTGTGCCATCCAACTAGACAACAAGCCTATAGCTCTTGGAAAGCATTTTCTCATCTTACGTTCTACATTGGTAAGAATTCCAGTGCTCTAGATAAACACATTGGCGTACGTACTCGCTTACAGCCAAAATTAGCTTTGCATCCTTCCGCACAAAGTACTTTATCATACGTTCTTCAATAATCTCTACATCATCAATGCTCAAATCTGGAGGATCACCCCTCCTAGGGTCAAAATTCATCATCAACACATTGCTCATGTCAATGATGAGGGCTGGATTTCCCTTCCAATCATCCTCTCTAAACTTCGAAGGCATCACGTACTGTGGCACAATCTCTATCTCTTCAATTTCTAGGGCTTGGACTTGTGCTTTTTTTTGTGCGCCTTAGCTCTATACAAATGTACCATATTAGAAAATACACATGCTTGATAATGTAAGTTTATTACAAAAATAACCATACTTTTATTACAAAAAGGGATAGCACAACATGATGCACAAAGACACAAAAAAATCATTCCAATAGTGGGGATGACGAAAGTGGAAAGTTCATTGCCTGATATACAAGCGGGCTGGGGCTACATTAGAGAATCTAGTGCAGTTCTACATCTTTTTACATGCTCTTGGCTTAGGAGGATGTGATATAGGTGGTGTGGGTGCAGTACTCAAGCCATCTCCTCCCTTCTCTCAGCATTGAAGGATCTGGTGCAGTTCTACAACTTTTTACATGCTCTTGGATTAGGAGGGTGTTCTATAGGTGGTGTGGGTGCAGTACTTTTGGGGTCTCTAGTCAAGCCATTTTCTTCCTTCTCAGCATGACCAGAACTCCTTGCTCATGCTTGCAGGTCACCTCCTTGCTCCGTTATGTATACATATATACATACATATATATATATATATACACATGCATATGTATATATATATATATATATACATACATATAAATATTTACATACATACAAATATATATACATATATATATATATATATATACATACATACATACATACATACATACATACATATATATATATATATATATACATACATATATATATATGGATATATGTATACATACATATATATATATATATGTATGTATGTATGTATATATGTATTGCATGTATGTATGTATGTATGTATGTACATACATTTAAATAAATGAGTGCTACCTGAATCAATCAAAAGCTTAAATTGTTTACCATGATATTCAACAAGTGATTGGAGTACCAAAAATTATCGATTTTGACCTTTTGGTGCTCCACACACACACACACACATATGTATATATATACGTGTGTGTGTGTGTGTGTGTGTGTGTATGTATGTATCTATGCATTGTGTATACAAATATATATATATACATACATGTGTGTGTGTGTGTGTGTGTACATATGTGTGTGTGTGTGTGTGTGTATGTATATATGTATGCATATATATATACATACATATACATAAATTAGTGCTGCTTGAATCAATCAAAATCTTTAATTGTTTACCATGATATTTAGCAAGTGATTGGAGTACCAAAAATTATCGATTTTGACCTTTTGGTGCTCTATGTTGCATAGATTTTAGTGGGTGATAGACTAAATAATAGAGAACTGGAAGACATGGAGTAGATAGAGACCTTATGGTTTAATGTTGCACGAGGCTCAAGACTAGAAAACCCATGGGGCTGGCAGTTGACATAGTTAAGTGTTGATTCGGCAGTGGACTGCTTCTGCTAGGTTTCCCTTGGCCTTCACCTCAGAATCATGTACCAACTACATGCAGCTTGGGGAGTAGTACTAAAAGTAAACCTTCTTATTATCCACCATCTATGTGTGCGTGATGAGCAGTGCAAGGTATCTACGCTTCTATCTAGTCTTGCCCTTAGACTTTTTCTTTAGGGTCCTAACGTCACCCCCCCCCCCAAAAGAAGTCCGAGAACCTAGTTCCTCATATAGAGGATCTTGATGAGTGGGATCCTTTCCTAGCATGATGCTAAAAAAGAGAATATTAATTAGTCGACTGGTAGGAGTATCATGAGCCCTTGTTATAGAGGTTAGTAGTGGTTAGAATGATATGTTAATGTGGCAATGGCAAATTTGGGAGGAAAAAATAGTGCTCTAGTTTTCTAGTCACATCGCCGTGATTATGCAAATTGTAGAATCACGGCATGTCAAAATCCATTCTTTTTATGGGAAATTTTATAAAAACATTGGAGTAGGTGTGATTGTGAAGGTTAAATTGCTGACTGGAAGAACTACATTCCATGATTATGTGCAGGCAACACAGTGACGTGATTATCACGCTGTGATTTCTCGACATGATTGGTGACATGGCATTAACGTTGTGATATTACTGACATGGAAATCATGCCATGATTTGTTGGGCGACGCGTGATCGATGATATGGCATTATTGGTGCCATTGATGAATGATTGGCGATGTGTCAACAAGATTGATGACATGTCAAACATGTGCCATGATTTGTTGGGGTAGAGAGAGAGTGTTAGTGAAGCAAAAAATAAAGAAAATTTTTGGTGAGGGGCCCAAGGAACCACTTGAAGGTCAGCCCAGTGGAGCTCCCTTATCCCACGAGGTCCCTTACTGTAAGTGTCATCATCTCCAAACAAAATGGGTTCTCCTTCAGCCACTGCCTGCTGGTGAAGATTTGTGAGGCGGGCCTCTTGAGCCTATTGAGTTTCTGAAATCTGGAGCTTCCTTTGGTGGCAAGCTTCTTGGAGTTGGAGAATTTATAAGAGGAGACTATCTCTCTTGGTTTGTAGCAGACCCATCTCGGCTTGTAACCCGATTGATATGGCATGGGCATCCATGGTTTTCTCATTAAGGTGTGAGATAACACCTACCCGGTGTTTAGTCCTACTATAACTTCTTAGTTATCTACACTTCATGAAAATAAAAATACAGATGACCCCAATCCTCCACTAACCGAGAGAGATTTTCCCAACACATCTTTTTATTTTCCCACTAACCCTCTCACCCCCGAGAGATGCTAGCCAAAGGCCAAGGCCAATCCTTTGCCACAAGGGCATAACTTGGGGTCCTACTATCGGTCCCATCTTGGATCTCCTAGCCCTGATTATGAGCAGCCAGTCATGGCTAGAAATCCCCTTTTGAAGCCTCACTTGATGCGTGAAGCCCTTCTGGAGATAACCTTGTTTGACCCAACTACTCCTATACAAGCTAAAGCCTATGCCGCCACCACGGGGTTGCATCCTTCAAATGTATCATACGCTTTAGTGGGTGATAGACCATATAATAGAGAACTAGGGCACATGGAGTAGATAGAGACCTTATGGTTTAATGTCGCACGAGGCTCAAGACTAGAAAAACCGTGGGGCTAGCGGTTGACATAGTCAAGTATTGATTCGGCAGTGGACTGCTTCTACCAGGTTTCCCTTGACCTTCACCTCAGAATCACGTACCAACAACTGCATGCACCTTGGGGAGTGGTATTGAAAGTAAAACTTCTTATTGTCAACCGTCTATGTGTGGGTGATGAGCCGTGCAAGGTAACTGCCCTTCTGTCAAGTCTTGCCCTTAGACTTTTTCTTTGGGGTCTTGTCGCCTCCCCCTGAAGAAGTCCAGTGCCTCATATAGAGGCTCTTGAGTGGGCTCCTTTCCTACCATGATGTTGAAAAAGAGAATATTATTGGTGACAAATTTGGGAGGAAAAAACAATTGCTCTTTTTACGGGATAAATTAAAAAAACATTGAAGAAGGTGTGATTGTGAAGGTTAAATTGCTGATTGGAAGAACTACATTTCGTGATTGTGCAGGTAGCACAGTGACATGATTATCATGTCGTGATTTCTTGGTGTGATTGGTAATGTGGTGCTAACACCATGAGATTGCTGATGTGGCAATCATGCCGTGATTTGTTGGACATGATTGATGATATGGCATTAATGTTGTGATTGTTTTTGGTGTTGTGATGACTGGTGATGTGTCACCGTGATTGGTGATGTATCACACACTGGGATTTGTTGGGTGTGATCAATGATGTGTCATCATGATTGGTGATGCATTGAACACATGTTGTGATTTGTTGGGTGTGATCAATGACATGTCACCACCATGATTGGTGATGCGTCGAACACGTGTTGTGATTTGTTGGGTGTGATCAATGACATGTCACCACCATGATTGGTGATGTGTCACATGACGTGATTCTACAATCTATAGAATCACGGTTTCCATGGGGTGGGATGAACCATAAAAAATTGGCATTGGAAATCACAATGTGAAAGAGGAATGGTTAATTTTTAGTTTTCCCATGGTGGGGAATTATGGAGACTACAAAATCAAGGTATCCAAGCCATGGGTTGGGTGGAGGGGAGTGCAAAATGAGAATATTCATTGAGGTGGAGGGTAGGCCTAAAAGATAGACAAATTGAGGCAAACATAGAAAATAGAAAACCCACTGGTGTGTTTGTAACTTCTTTATGAAAATAACTATTCTAAACATCACCGAGTAAGAGAACAAAAACAAAAATAATAGAGGACCATGAGTCCTACTTGGGAATTATGGTGTTGGTGGAGAGAAGGATGGCAAACAAGAAGTGAGGAGATGCAAATGTGATGAAGAGCTCCAAGGAAGAAGACAAAAATAAAAAGATTGAAAAATAGTGCTAAATATGGAAAAGATTGCCTATTTAAAGCCAAGGGGATCACGATGGCTGGGGGGTTAATGGTGATATCACATGGTAAAATTTAAATGGTCTTGTAATTTGTGCCATGATCATGACAACATCATCCAACGTGATCAATGATAATGGTAAGCATGATCACGATAACGGTAGGCATGCTCACGTCATCCATGATCGTGATTATTAGAGAATCATGCCAAGTGAAATTGCCAAGAGGGATTTGATTTAGTTATATCGAGGCATATAACACTACCAAGGTTCAGAGAAGATGATTTTCATAACATTTTTTAAGGCATGGTTGTGCAGGTGTGGGAATCACATGGCCATGATTCTCCTAGGATCATAGTGTTAAAACAATGGGTGTTGGCCACTAGGGGGTTTAATTTAGGTCCTTATGTATTTGGTAACTAATTTTGGCTTTCCAAGATGATTATCGAAAGAAATCATTTGACATGATTTTGTAGAATCACGGCCATGATTTTGTAGAATCACGGTTGTGAGTGTGAGTTAGGCAAAGAAGGTATTAATCATGTTAGTCCTCTAGGGTCTATTGTGTTAAATCATGGGGTTTTCTTGTCTGGATGTTCCATGAGGTAGGCCCAAGAATATTTGGATGAAACTCTTAATGTTGAGGGAGCATGTTGGTGTAACTTTTGTAACTCCTCGGTGCAACATAGTAGCCCTTTCTTCATCCATTGAATTAGCCAATCCATCGAAGGCTATAGCAGGTTCTTGTGGAAATTTGTCTATAGATATGCGTTTAGGTTTGTCGAGACTAGAAAAAATTTTCCCTTGAGGATAGGGAATTGAGTAATTCACCTATTTTACCTTACTAGTTTTATTGGCATCTTCTGTGACATCGATTTGGAGGAAGACTCTTGTGGATCCCGAGTCGCATGTTCAGTATTTACTAACTTCTATCTCCGTTCCCATCAAGACTTGGTCTCGTTGATTAATTTAGTGAGCTCAAGTCTTTAATTAGATCTTATCTTGGACACCTTGTTAGCATCACCTTGCTAACATACATAACCATGGACTATATGTACACATGAGTATGGAGTAGGAGGCATGGATCAAGACAAGATAAAATATACAAGCATAACCACATAACATCATAGTGTATTCCATCATCTTGTATCACATATTATGTGTCCAAGAATCATGTCCATACAATAGTCATGTCATGCCATATCTTATCATGTCCAATTTTCATACAAGAGGGGCTTTATATAGCCATCCAATCATGTGACTCTTGGGATACAAATGTGACTCTTGGGCTACCCATGTGACTATTGGGCTCCCATAACCTCTACAAATCCTAACTCCCCACTAGCCCTCTTGTAACCACTTCTTGATATGACATCTTGTATAATAACCAAATCCCACAACTCATTAGCCCAAGCTAATGCCAAAAATGCTAGGAGGGGTATACACACCCGTCAACACCTCTCTTCCCCTTTGTTTAGTTGGGAGTGTAATATCTTCTATGAATGCCAAGTACATCATGAAAATTTGTGAATAAGTGGCTACCAGAAGGTACAATGCCATTTC
Source organism: Cibotium barometz (assembly GCF_041138505.1). Lineage (NCBI taxonomy): Eukaryota > Viridiplantae > Streptophyta > Polypodiopsida > Cyatheales > Cibotiaceae > Cibotium > Cibotium barometz. Next base: position 30,772,830 of record NC_141070.1, on the reverse strand, counting down.
AAGTTATACAATATATCATGTAGAACCACAAAAATTGATGGTAGACCAAGGAGATGGTGGGAACATGATTTCCACCAATCTAATGAAGAGTCCACAAGTATATGCTGATAAGGAATCTCGTCCATGGGCACTCAAGTGTGCTACCATCTGTGTCGATGTAGCCACCTGTTGGAATTAGGGTAAGGGATGCAACAATGCACACACACAAGATAGAGAAGCTTGAGAGCACACAAATTCACTATATTAGAATGAATAAATGTGTGCAAGATACAAAAAAGTACACACCCCAAAATGAGTAGATAAGAGAGGGTGTACATACGCACAGAGGAAAAAACCTCCTAGTGAGGAAAAAAGTACCCTAGCGGTTCTAAGTGTGTTCACACACATCACTACCATATAATGCTACAAATCTCCCCTAGAGTGATGATATGAACATGTACAGGGTATGGCCGATCAATCGTTAAAAGGTAGTAAGTCCAAAGCTTCATGAAAAGCTTCAAACTTTCCACGAGGAAGAGCCTTCATGAATAAATCTGCCATGTTATCATGTGTAGGCACATAAACCAAGCTGATCTCTGGCCTCTGCAGAGATTCTTTCCCTGACATAGTGGTAATGCACCTCAATGTGCTTAGTGCAAGCATGAAACACTGGGTTCCTCACAATTGCTAATGTGCTCTGGCTGTCAGTGAAAATCATAGTGTGCTAGCAACATAAGAGGTGTGAGCCACACACACTCAACTATAGATATAAAGCTACTCTGTACTCAAGCTCATAGTTGGAAGAGGCCATTGTAGGCTGCTTCTTGTTGAGCCATGATATACATGAATCACCAAGGTGAAAGCAAAACCCACTAGTGGACACTCGTGTGTCATAACATCCAACCCAATTTGAATCACTGAAAGCATGTAGCCTGTAACTCACCCCCCTTTGGATAAAATAATCCAAAATAGTGAGTGCCTTGTAAATAGCGAAAAACCCACTTAACAGCCTACCAATGCTTTGTACTCGGGCTATGCATAAATCTGCTCAACTGTGAGACCGCATACTGTATATCTGGCCTCGTGTTACACACATAAAGAAGGGATCCAACAGCTTACTAATACAAACTAGCATCAAAAGAGTCTCCAACATCTTGAAGACTAGGTCGAGTACCTATCTCCATAGGTCTAGCCATAGGTTTACAGTCTTCATCACAAGATTAAACCTCTTCAATAGCTTCTGTATATATTTTGACTGCAGCATAACAATGCCATCATTGCACTGCATAAACTGAATCCCCAAATAGTAATGCAAGGGCCCCAAATCTAACATCTCAAACGATGACTGCAAATTAGCCTTAAAGGCTGAAATCTGATCTATATATCGGGTCCCGTGAGCAATGTCATCAACGTATAGAACGATGACCAAAAATGTATCCTTAGTCATCTTCACATAGAGGGTACTCTCTGTTGGACTGTTGCAAAAACCATTTGCAACAAGTATGTATGAATCTTCTCATACCATGCTCTAGGAGCCTGCTTAAGGCCATGAAGAGCCTTTTTTAACCTGCATACTTTAGACTCTTTTCAACTTGCCTACTTTAGACTCTTTTCCTTTCATAGCAAAACCAGAAGGTTGCGCTACATACACCTCCTCATGTGAATCACTATTCAAGAATGAAATCTTAATGTCCAACTGATGTACATTCCACCCATGATGTGCTGCCAAAGCAATGAGACACCTAATGGTAGTCATACGAGGTGTGGGTACAAAGGTCTCATCATAATCAATGCCCTTTTGTTGGGCATACCCCTTTGCAACAAGCCTGGCCTTGTAGGCGATCAATGCTACCATCTGCTTGCGTTTTAACTTGTAAACCCACTTAGTAGCAATGGCCTTCTTGCCATGAGGTAAAGGGCATTTTATTTGGTATTTTTGGTCTTGTACTGATGGCCGATAGCCCCTCTCTGGGCCGCCGACCAGCAGCCTACCAACAACATATATAATCATGTCAAATACCAGGTGTCATTCTTAAGTATAGAGTTATACTCATCCTGCATAGCCTGCATCCAATGATCATCATCTTGTGCTTCCTCAAGGGAAATAGGTTCCTCCTCATTACATAAAGTAGAAATGAGAACATGATCCACATGAGAATAATCTGCATGATAAGAAACTGCACGAGTTATGCTAGATAAAGGAGCTGCCAACTTGCTATCCCTCAATGTCTGCACAAGCTAATCTCTCCACATCCACTACATCCTCAATAATTGCCTCATCAAAAGGCTGATTTTACACCTGCAAAGACTGAATTTCAGCACTTGGCTAAGCATTCATCAATTGCTCTACATATGGCCACCGTCCATTAAACAAAAGTAGGAGCAAATCAAACATGTCCTATGAGCATACATTCTACTGTTTTTTGCATGAAGGCATGGGATGAATTGAGTTTTCGACAAAAACAACATCTCTCTACTTACCAAAATCCTCTTTGAGGCCAGATGGTATCTCATAAATATGCATTTAACTGCCTTATCATCAAGCTTACTGCATTGTTGCTCAAGCACAAGAGCATAAGAAAGACAACCAAAAACATGCAAATGAGCTACAGAAGGCTTCCTACCATGCCAAGCTTCATAAGGAGTTTTAGACTACAAGGCCTAGGCAGGGCATTTGTTCACATACATTTTGCGCACATAGTTGCCTCTAACCAAAAACCATGAGGTAAGTCTTGGGCTCTCACCATACATCATGCCATCTCCCATGAGAGACCTGATCTTTCTCTCAAACCACACCATTTTGTTGAGGTATGTATGGCACTGTACATTGATGCCTTATGCCTTTTTCAGCCATATATGCATGAAATTCCTTGGACATATATTGTTGAGGTATGTATGGCACTGTACATTGATGCCTTATGCCTTTTTCAGCCATATACGCATGAAATTCCTTGGACATATACTCCCCCCCCCTCAATCTAAATGAAGAGTGCCAACTTTACATTCACATGCATTTTTAGCCATGGATATAAAGTGCAGAGAAGAAAGAATCTACAAGTTTTGCTCAAGATGATTGGGCATGCCCGATTCTTTCTGTTTCTCCTTCTCTAGCCTTTTCTTACACTCATTTATGTAGTGTCCTGGTTTCGTGCAATAGTGACACTTGCCCTTCTTTTAGGCTTATCACCTTCTTTCTCGGCATGCACGATTCTTTCTTTTTCTCCTTCTCTAGCCTTTTCTTACACTCATTTATGTAGTGTCCTGGTTTCGTGCAATAGTGACACTTGCCCTTCTTTTAGGCTTATCACCTTCTTTCTCAGCATGCACAATTCTTTCTTTTTCTCCTTCTCTAGTCTTTTCTTACACTCATTTATGTAGTGTCTTGGTTTCGTGCAATAGTGACACTTGCCCTTCTTTTAGGCTTATCACCTTCTTTCTCGGTATCCTTACTAGAGGATTCTAATTTTGGCTTATAGCCACCATGCGAAGAAGCTTTACCTTTGCCTTTCTGACTAGCAACAAAAGCTTAGTAACCAACTTGCATAACAAATTTGTTTTGCCTAGATTGCTCTTCTTGCAATTCAAACTAGCTCATCAAATGTAAGGGCATTTGGATTTCCCTTCATCATGAGTCTAAGGGTAGAGGCAAAACTTTGATAAGAATCCAGCAATTGCATTGAGAACTATGAGCACCAATGTACTATCAGGATATATCTCATCCACACTAGCGAGCTGCTCCTTAAAATCTTTGATCTTGGTGGTCAAGAAGCTGTCCATTGAGTCTACCTCATTCATGTGCTTAGACTCCAATTGTTTATGTAGATATGCAACACGTGCTTTATTACGCACATGGTATAATTCAGCAAGTGCATCCCATGCCTGTTTTGAAGTCTTACATGACCGAATATGATGAATAATGCTTTGCTTCACAAAAAGTGCAAGCAATGCATGTGCCTGTGCATCTCTTCCATCCCATCTCGTTTGAGCAACAGTGGGAGAGGTACTGGTGGTGTATGTGGAGGAGGAGCCACATCTATATCAGATTCTACTTCAGATGGACCTGCAACACTTGGTTGCACTGGTAGTTGTGAAACAAGACAAGGAAGACTACTAGATCAAGTGTCAAGGAAGCTAGCTCTAATACCAATTGTTGGAATTAGGGTTAGGGTTGCGACAATGCATACACACAAGATAGAGAAGCTTGAGAACACAAAAACTCACTAGACTAGAATAAACAAATGTGTGCCAAGATACAAAAGATAAGTACACGCCCCAAAATGAGTGGATAAGAGGGTGTACATATGCATTGGGGAAAAAACCTCCTAGTGAGGGAAAAAGTGCCCCGACGGTCCTAAGAGTGTTCACACACATCACTACCATCATATAATGCTACAAACCATGTGTAATTTCTTCCATGCCTCATACTTCCATGGTTAAAGAACTAATAAACGGTCTTCATGGTTCCTTCGTGGGTGGGTGACAAAAATTTTCTAGCCTTGGCTCCACCAATACTTGGTTTACATGACACATTTCCACTTGCACCTGACCTCTTCTAATCTTTCTTGATTTCCACTTTCCCTTTATGTAGACCCACGTCTGAAGGAACCTCCTCCACTCTCTTATTTTACACACTGTTTGGGTCTATGATGTTGGTTGCATCTTATATGAAAAACATATATATTTGTAAACGATTTTTTCCACAATTCTACGGATAGCATGTAGTGTACAAGGATGGGGAATGTCAAGTATAGGGTCCCACTTTGGATCCACCCTAACAATTGTTATGCCATCCCATATGAACAGATCACAAGTCGGTGCACCAGCCTTCCAATATTCTTATTCTATGTCTTTTTTTCCATTCTTACCCTTTTTCCTTGAGCGCATGTAGTACAAGCAAGCGAACTCTGCATTTGCATCATTTGAAACACCAAAAATGCACTTTAGTGTCTTTAGATCACTTGCAAGATGCCATTCCATTGAGTAGTCTCCAAAACCATCCACATATAGGATTTCACTTTCTTTTTGACGTTGAACCACAATAGGAATCTTTGTTAGATTGAAAAACATCTTTAGGATCTCATGGTCCTCTTTTGGAACCTTAAATGCTATGAGCCACTAGATTTCATTTTTAGATTGAACACTGAAGTACTGAGGATCACCTAGCTTTATGGAAGGATCCAATGCCCCGTTCATCAATGTCAAACTTACTCTTTCTATCTTTTGATTCTTTACAATTTCACTCTCATCAAGCTTTAGTACAAATTTCCTTCGGTCCTCATGGCTTCTCACTGAGTCTTACAGGTGACTCAGTAGTATCCTTAAGGGAAGACTCTTCCTTTGGCCCTCATGCCTCGTTTTAGGACTTACAGGTGATGCGACAGTTGGGATCTCCGATGGGCTTCCTCCGGACCTCATGCCTTCTCACAAGTGACTCGGTAGTCTTCTAGTTAAGCATCTCCTCCGGCCCTCTCATGCCTCATTCTTTCAATATTCATATTGCGTGGGACCTTGCATGGGCTTCCTCCAGACCTCATGCCTTCTCACTAGGACTTACATGCGTCTCAGTAGTATCCCAGAGCTAAGCATCTCCACGGTCGGGACCTTGCATGGGCTTCCTCCGGACCTCATGCCTTCTTGTAAGATTCCTCCCCAGCCTCTCAAAATGTCCAGCATCTTCCCCCTATAATCAATTCCCTCTTCAGAAATATAAGAGATCTCGTCTCTGCCTGTTTTGACATAGAGAGAGAAAATATTCTAGAGAGAGAATATTCAGATTATGAATATTTTTGGATAGAAAAATAACTCATCTTATTAAAATAAGTTTCCCTGAAATAGAAATTCAAAAATAACTTTCCAATGTGCAATTGGAATTAATTGGAAATGGGTATGAAGGACCTTAGCCTAAGGGTCTAGATTTTCAGAAATTTTTGGATTATGGTCCAATTAAGGTTTCTGTGGACCAATAGGATCAATCCATGTGTGGGGAGGAGATAAATCCAATTTTGTAAAAGAAGATACCCAAAAATGAGTAAATGTTCACATAAGATGAAGAGTTGACTATGTATAAGGTTTATTAGTAAGAAACTATGAGCAATATTAAAAATATGAGATATTTTGGGTATAATGATTCCATTTTGACACCTAGGTAAGGAAGGTGAGTCCCTTCAATGTTCACATAAGATGAAGAGTTGAAAATGTACAAGGTTTATTAGTAAGAAACTATGAGTAATATAAAAATATGAGATATTTTGGGTGTAATGATTCCATTTTTGACACATCTGTAAGGAATAGGAGGGCCTTCAATGAGGCGCCTAATTCACATGCTTGAATGAATTTTAAACTCATAAAAATTAAGATATTTCATCTCTCCTCTCTCCTCATTCAAGTCTAGTTCCAAAAAGTTAACTTAACTGACCTAAAAATGGTCAAATATTGACCAAACTGATTTGGAAAATTCTAGAATCAGTTTGTTTGGTTAGGAGCTCAATTTTTCCTATAAATAGAAGCCTCCCCCTTGTTGAAAAAATATAGTGTTTTATGCACTGTTACTCTACTCCACCTAAGCCAAGAACTGTGAATTCATTAATAATTCACTAGTTTTTGACACTTCCCTCTTTCTTCAATTCCCATTGGTGGCTCCATCAAGATACTAAACCAATTGATTGGTTGGTGGCCTCTACCGTGAACAAAGAATGAGAAGCTTAATTGGAATGGTTTTTGAATGCTATTGAAGTTAATTGATGAATAGTAGAGAAGAGTTACATAATTTGATGAATGCTATTGAAGTTAATTGATTAATGATAGTAAAGAATTACATAAATTTTTATTTATGCTTAATTCTAATGGTTTTTATGTAATTTCTCTCTCTCACTCAAGAAATGGTCATACTCATGACCCATTCTCAATCCAAATGAAGCTTTTCATAAAGCTTTTTCTTAATCCAAGATTAATCTATGCTTGAGACCAAATTAATGATTTTTTTTCTATGCTTTTAGTTTATGTATTTCATGATTATTTTTTATTCAATCCATTATGGGTTAATGATCCAATTAGGGATCATTCTAATCATTTCCTTAAAGATAAGCTTTATCTTTTAAAATAATTGAGATTTATCAGTCATAGCAGAGCGGAGCTATGGCAAAATTTTGTAAAAATTTACACATAAAATAATTTCATTCAAAGCATGAAAAGAGGACTTCCTACCATATTCTAGGAATTATAATCCTAGATTAATTGAAAGAAATTCATTGTAATCGTGGAGAAATTAAAATTTTATATTATGCATAAAGGATAAATTTTTATATCAAAAGTGTTACTTCTATCAATTTTTATTTTCATGCATAGAAGTATGCATAAAGGATAAATTTTTATATCAAAAGTGTTACTTTTATCAATTTTTATTTTCATGCATGGAAGTATGCATAAAGAATAAATTTTTATATCAAAAGTGTTACTTTTATCATTTTTATTTTCATGCATAGAAGTATGCATAATGGATAAATTTTTATATCAAAAGTGTTACTTTTATCATATTTGAATTTCGTGCATAAAGGTATGCATAAAAGTTGATTATTTTATTATAAAAGTGTGACTTTTATCATAATTGAATTTCATGCATAGAGGTATGCATAAAAGTTGATTATTTTATTGTAAAAGTGTTACTTTTATCATATTGGATTTCATGCATAGAGGTATGCATAAAAGATATTCTTTTTATACTAAAAGTGTGATTTTCATCATAAATGGATTTTATGCATAACTTAGATGCATAAGAGAAATTCTTTTATCTAAAAAGTGTAATTCCTACCAAATTGAATTTATGCATAAGAAGATGCATAAAAATTTGATTTTTAATTCAAAGTGTCATTCTCATCTAAATTGAATTTATGCATAGGAAGATGCATAAAAGAATAGAATTTCAATTCAAAAGTGTTATTCTCATCCAAATTGAATTTATGCATAGGAAGATGCATAAAAGATGGATTTTTAATTCAAAAGTGTCAATTCTCATCTAAATTGAGTTTATGCATAGGAAGTTGCATAAAAGATTGAATTTTGATTCAAAAGTGTCATTTTTATTTAAAATGAATTTATGCATAGGAAGATGCATAAAAGATTGATTTTTAATTCGAAAGTGTTAGTCTCCTTAAATGGAATTTATGCATAAATAAATGTGTAGAGAAATCTTATATCAGATATAAGAATTCTCTTGTATTCTATAAAAAGATATGAAATGTGATAAGAGGTGTATGAGATGTGATAATATGTGATAAGAGGTGTATGAGATGTGATAATATGTGATAAGATGCGTATGGGAAGTGATAGGATGTGATAAGAGGTATATGAGATGTGATAAGATGTGATAAGATACGTATGGGAAGTGATAGGATGTGATAAGAGGTGTATGGGATGTGATAAGATGTGATAAGATGTATATGGGATGTATTAGGGCGAGAATGGATGTAATATGGATGTATGAATGTAGATATGGATGTGAATGTGAATGTGGATGTGTATGTATGGATGTGTGGATGTGGATGTATGAATGTGTGGATGTATGTATGGATGTGTGGATGTGGATGTGGATGTATGAATGTGAATGTGGATGTGTGGATGTGGAAGTGGAAGTATGGATGTATGAATGTGGATGTGGAAGTGGAAGTATGGATGTATGAATGTGGATGTGGATGTATGCATGTAGATGCGTATGTATGAATGTGAAATGGATGTATGAATGTGAATGATGTGAAAATGGAAGTGTGGATGTATGAATGTGGATGTGGATGTGGATGTATGCATGTAGATGTGTATGTATGAATATGAATAAAGATGTGGATGTGGATGTATGCATGTAGATGCGTATGTATGAATGTGGAAATGGATGTATGAATGTGAATGATGTGGAAATGGAAGTGTGGATGTATGAATGTGGATGTGGATGTATGAATGTGAAAATGGATGTATGAATGTGAATGATGTGAAAATGGAAGTGTGGATGTATGAATGTGGATGTGGATGTATGCATGTAGATGTGTATATATGAATATGAATGAAGATGTGGATGTGGATGTATGGATGTAGATACGAATTTGGATGTATGTATGTGAATGTGGATGTATGAATGAGGATGTGAAAATGGATGTATGCATGTGAATGTGGATGTATGAATGTGAATCTGGATGTGTGGATGTGGAAATGGAAGTATGGATGTAAGAATGTGGATGTGGATGTATGCATGTAGATGCGTATGTATGAATGTGAAATCGGATGTATGATGTGGACGTACGAACATGGATATGTATGTAGAGTAATGAATGTGAATGTGTATGTGAAATAATGTGTAGTCTATATGAGTGAATGGATGAGAATGAGTACATGTGTGGATGTGGAAGTGGAAGTATGGATGTATGAATGTGGATGTGGATGTATGCATGTAGATGCGTATGTATGAATGTGGAAATGGATGTATGAATGTGAATGATGTGGAAATGGAAGTGTGGATGTATGAATGTGGATGTGGATGTATGCATGTAGATGTGTATGTATGAATATGAATGAAGATGTGGATGTGGATGTATGCATGTAGATGCATATGTATGAATGTGAAAATGGATGTATGAATGTGAATGATGTGGAAATGGAAGTGTGGATGTATGAATGTGGATGTGGATATATGCATGTAGATGTGTATATATGAATATGAATGAAGATGTGGATGTGGATGTATGGATGTAGATACGGATGTGGATGTATGTATGTGAATGTGGATGTATGAATGAGGATGTGAAAATGGATGTATGCATATGAATGTGGATGTATGAATGTGAATCTGGATGTGTGGATGTGGAAATGGAAGTATGGATGTAAGAATGTGGATGTGGATGTATGCATGTAGATGCGTATGTATGAATGTGAGATCGGATGTATGATGTGGACGTACGAACATGGATATGTATGTAGAGTAATGAATGTGAATGTGTATGTGAAATAATGTGTAGTCTATATGAGTGAATGGATGAGAATGAGTACACATTGAATGGAATGTGGAATAGGTAATGTGGTTCGAGAGTGGATAATGTGGAAAGACAAGAGTTCGTTATAGAAACTGTATTTTGTGACTGTTTATAAATGACTATTTTATGTCAAGAATGCTGGGGAAGCATTTTGACCGTCTTGAGGATTAAGGTCATGAAGACCAAACTGATAAAGTTGCAACTACTGAACGGAGAGTCAAATGAGGACGTCTCGTGTAGCAAGGTCGATCGAGGTCTTGACCAGCCTCGGGTCGATTTAAATGGTGAGCTTCCGGTACGGTGGATGAGGGACCAAGGAAGCGGCCTATGAGTGAAGCGCTAGGTCACCTGCGAAGGATCCTAGAGGGTGCTGACCATACGGTGCTCGGGCTCTGGGTCGCCGAAGATACCCACACGTGCGTCGTGGAAGATATTGGAATAAGGAATAAGAGTTGTTTTCTAAAACCGGGCATGGATCTGGTTGATTGACCTTGCTGGTCCTCAACGGATGAGTCCATGGCTCTTTTATAAGGATCTGTGGGTTGATCTTGCTGATCTTCCACAGAGATTCCATTCTGTTATATGAATATATTGCCGGTTACTATGAGCTAGGAACTATGGAAAAGGCCCCTGAGTGAGCAGGTGGTGAGCGTTCTGGTTGCCAATGATGCCATAAGTATACCGATGAATGAGTGACTGGAAATAAGGATTCAACCAGAGACTATGAGGATTGTCATCAGTGACATAATGGTTTCATTAAAGGATTGTTTTAAAGTTAGCTGATAATAAGAAAAAGGCAATTTTATATTGGGTGTGTAAGTGGTGTGACTAGTTTTGTGTTTCCATGAACTTCCGGCTAGGAGGCCTTGGAACTCTTTTCCGTGGTACCCGGGACAAAACCTAACCAAATTCTTAATTGGATCCCATCACTACAGTGGTTGGGCGGTTGGCTAACCCATGGGACTGGATGGGGTTAGGCTGGACTGATGGATTCGTAAATCGAGACTCAATTTCTGTTATTATGATAGATAAAGTAAATCCCAGATAGTAATTGTTCTATGGATACGAATCAACGGTTGTGCCTCTTGATGGGGAAAAAAGCGTTGATCCCAATGATCCAAGTGCAAGTTTCTTCCTTGATCTGACCGAGTATCTTTATAGTTGTGGTCGGATCAGCTTGATCAGTAATGGTCTTGACTACGCTAGAGTAAAAAGTTATCCTGGTGGTTCGCCCGTGCTTTCCGGATAAGAAAAGTTTTTCCAGGGTTTGGTTTTGGAAAAACCGACGGATTAGTCTCTTGTCCAGATATCTATGGGCGAGGCCTCGAGTGTGGGACCCTGCCCCGCACAAGAAGTGCTACTTTCGCTGCTAGAACCCCGAATCCATTGCGCGGTGGGGACAAGGATCTTACAGTTAGTATCAGAGCGAATTGGTTAATAAAGATCAACTGAGAAGCCAAATATGTCAAAAATTTATCAAGAAGCACAAAAAGGTTGTAATTGTGTGATATAATTCATACAATTCGATATTCAAACTGAAAATTCGTAAATTGGTCTTCAAATGAAAGTACCGCAATTATATGGAACCCTAACTTGCTTGAGGCCTAGACATGATGGTATTTACCTTATAGTTCCAAGTAGCATGACTACCGTATATACCGAGGGTATAACTACATTTCTTTACCGACAGTATATACGAGTAAATCTAAGACTTGAAATTATAAGCATTAATGCTATCCAGATGATGATTTCGAATGTGGTTGATATCATTTTTATTTCTGTTTAAGAACTGATGAATTGATTTGGATTCTGATTGAAAAATGATGATCCCTGAAATTTGGTTAAAATGTAATAAGCTGAGCGAAACCTCAATGAGGATGAATGGGACGAGTCCCTGTGATGATATTCATAACTGGAATGATGATAATGATTTTAGCAAATCACTATGAGTGCTGTCAAATTGCTACTGTTAACACTTGACTCGGTATATCAAGTTAAGGGATGACAAATTGAGAACTTGCTTGACTGACATTCCCATAGAGGAATGTTCAGAAAGAAAATTTTTTGATCTAATGAACCATTATCATGTTAAAGATATGAATGATATGATCTGAAATGAATTGTTATTTAATGATGAGTTCTATATAAGGGATATTTATCCCCGTATTCTGTTGGGTTGACCAGAATATAAGGAACCCCAGAATAAATTGGATCTTAAGAAAAAGAGTTGTCCTCTACTTTACGAGATGAGGACATCTCGCACTTTTTAAGTGGAGTAGAATGCAAGATTCCTCCCTAGCCTTCGAGGTATGCAGGAGTAAGAACCTCCCTTTCTGATCTTATAATTACTCCCTCTCTAAATAAAAGAAAGATTCTGTTTAAAAAAGGAAGACCCTTTCCCCAGAATACTTCTCAAAAGTCCCACCTGTTTTAAGGATTCAGAACAATGAGTTCAGAAGTGAGACTCGGTGTTTTGGATGCCAAGGTTTTGGTCATCAGTTAAAAGACTACCCGACTCCTACCATGAAAAGGGCACAGGGAAGTCTAGAACCCAAATTCAGAGACCAATTCATTCATACCAATCTAATCAGGGTCCCGTCTCTCGGACAAGATTGCTTAAACTAGGTCCAACCCATTGATTAGGGTCGAGATGACCAGTCAAATGCTTGGCGACTTAGAGCAACAGATGCAGGCAATTCATAAAGATATAAAAGCTGCCCAGGATTGACAGAAACAGTATACAGATAAGAAGAGGACAGTCAGAGAATTCAAAGAAGGAGATATGGTCTTCATTGAGTACAGACCAAAAGAAGTTCTTTATCTCTTGGGGAGTATAAGTAGTTATCCCCCAGATATTGTGGACCAAAGAAAGTAGGTGACTTAGCGTACGAGATTCTTTTACCTCCTCATCTCAAAGTTCATAATGTATTTCATGTAAGCCTTCTATAGAAATATGTGCCAAAACCAAATCATGGAAAGACGGTAAAACTTCAGTGGCAAGATACCCCGTTGGCTTCTAGGTTACGCTAGTTCTTTCTTTTATATAAGGCGTAACTCTTACTTGTCGCTCGTAGTAATCTTACTTCCATCGATCTCCTTTCTTCTTAATCTCTCTTATGGCTTGGCAGTAAGACTTAGTTTTATCCATGATGATTTCTCACCTTCAAGATGCAAGCGAGTCTGTGAAGAAGGATTTTATAGAACTGTATGAGCGCTCACTTTTCCCTCACTTGGGAACTTCTGTAGCTCAGACCAAATGGCGAACCTGTCGAGACATAACTAGGGTAACACCGTGGGGTCGGCAGCACTTTCATAACAATGTCCACTTGGCCATGGTTATTGAAGCTTTGGGTTTGGGTCCCCGATACTACTGCGTGATGAGATCAAGGCATGGCGGATTTTCTGAGCGGGTCTTCTTACTAGCGTGTTTTCTTCCTCATCAGAAGATATGTCTTTATCCCAATTTTGGCTTGCCTCTCAGAGGTCCTTTTAATAGGTCACCTCATACCAATGAGATAGGTGCTTTAATAACCAGCCGAATTATTCCCATAGATGAGTTACCTTATACGTGTGTAGCTTGTGAGTGCTGCTTTTGTGACCATATGATGGACGGGCTTATGGAAGTATAAAAAATTCTTCTATCTTTACTGTATATGTTCCAAGAATGAATAAAGTTGAAATCTTGTTCTTGTCTTGAATCTTGCTCTCTTTGAGACTTTTCTTGTTAATCTTAATTAAATTTTCTCTTAGTCTCATATTCGTGCATCTTGCGAAAATACCCCAAGTTTGCGAGATGAGGACATCTCGCATTTTTCAAGTGGGAGAGAATGTAAGAATCCTCCCCAGCCTCTCAAAATGTCCAGCATCTTCCCCCTGTAATCAATTCCCTCTTCAGAAATATAAGAGATCTCGTCTCTGTCTGTTTTGACAAAGAGAGAGAAAATATTCTAGAGAGAGAATATTCAGATTATAATTATTTTTGGATAGAAAAATAACTCATCTTATTAAAATAAGTTCCCCTGAAACAAAAATTCAAAAAGAACTTTCCAATGTGCAATTGGAATTAATTGGAAATGGGTATGAAGGACCTTAGCCTAAGGGTCTAGATTTTCAAAAAAAATTGGATTATGGTCCAATTAAGGTTTCTGTGGGCCAATAGGATCAATCCATGTGTGGGGAGGAGATAAATCCAATTGTGTAAAAGAAGATGTACCCAAAAATGAGTAAATGCTCACATAAGATGAAGAGTTGACTATGTACAAGGTTTATTAGTAAGAAACTATGAGCAATATTAAAAATATGAGATATTTTGGGTATAATGATTCCATTTTGACACCTAGGTAAGGAAGGTGAGTCCCTTCAATGTTCACATAAGATGAAGAGTTGAAAATATACAAGGTTTATTAGTAAGAAACTATGAGTAATATAAAAATATGAGATATTTTGGGTGTAATGATTCCATTTTTGACACATCTGTAAGGAATAGGAGGGCCTTCAATGAGGCGCCTAATTCACATGCTTGAATGAATTTTAAACTCATAAAAATTAAGATATTTCATCTCTCCTCTCTCCTCATTCAAGTCTAGTTCCAAAAAGTTAACTTAACTGACCTAAAAATGGTCAAATATTGACCAAACTGATTTGGAAAATTCTAGAATCAGTTTGTTTGGTTAGGAGCTCAATTTTTCCTATAAATAGAAGCCTCCCCCTTGTTGAAAAAATATAGTGTTTTATGCACTGTTACTCTACTCCACCTAAGCCAAGAACTGTGAATTCATTAATAATTCACTAGTTTTTGACACTTCCCTCTTTCTTCAATTCCCATTGGTGGCTCCATCAAGATACTAAACCAATTGATTGGTTGGTGGCCTCTACCGTGAACAAAGAATCAAGCAATTTGTAAGGTAAATGGTGAATTTTGATCTTTTCTATAATTTCTCAATGTTTCTCTCTTCTCAACCCCTCTCAAGCTTGAGAAGCTTAATTGGAATGGTTTTTGAATGCTATTGAAGTTAATTGATGAATAGTAGAGAAGAGTTACATAATTTGATGAATGCTATTGAAGTTAATTGATTAATGATAGTAAAGAATTACATAAATTTCCATTTATGCTTAATTCTAATGGTTTTTATGTAATTTCTCTCTCTCACTTAAGAAATGATCATACTCATGATCCATTCTCAATCAAAATGAAGCTTTTCATAAAGCTTTTTCTTAATCCAAGATTAATCTATGCTTGAGATCAAATTAATGGTTTTTTTTCTATGCTTTTAGTTTACGTATTTCATGATTATTTTTTATTCAATCCATTATGGATTAATGATCCAATTAGGGATCATTCTAATCATTTTCTTAAAGATAAGCTTTATCTTTTAAAATAATTGAGATTTATCAGTAATAGCTCCGGAGCTATGGCAAAATTTTGTAAAAATTGACACATAAAATAATTTCATTCAAAGCATGAAAAGAGGACTTCCTACCATATTCTAGGAATTATCATCCTAGATTAATTGAAAGAAATTCATTGTAATCGTGGAGAAATTAAAATTTTATATTATGCATAAAGGATAAATTTTTATATCAAAAGTGTTACTTTTATCAATTTTTATTTTCATGCATAGAAGTATGCATAAAGGATAAATTTTTATATCAAAAGTGTTACTTTTATCAATTTTTATTTTCATGCATAGAAGTATGCATAAAGGATAAATTTTTATATCAAAAGTAATACTATTATCATTTTTATTTTCATGCATAGAAGTATGCATAATGGATAAATTTTTATATCGAAAGTGTTACTTTTATCATATTTGAATTTCATGCATAAAGGTATGCATAAAAGTTGATTATTTTATTATAAAAGTGTGACTTTTATCATAATTGAATTTCATGCATAGAGGTATGCATAAAAGTTGATTATTTTATTGTAAAAGTGTTACTTTTATCATATTGGATTTCATGCATAGAGGTATGCATAAAAGATATTCTTTTTATACTAAAAGTGTGATTTTCATCATAAATGGATTTTATGCATAACTTAGATGCATAAGAGAAATTCTTTTATCTAAAAAGTGTAATTCCTACCAAATTGAATTTATGCATAAGAAGATGCATAAAAATTTGATTTTTAATTCAAAGTGTCATTCTCATCTAAATTGAATTTATGCATAGGAAGATGCATAAAAGAATAGAATTTCAATTCAAAAGTGTTATTCTCATCCAAATTGAATTTATGCATAGGAAGATGCATAAAAGATGGATTTTTAATTCAAAAGTGTCAATTCTCATCCAAATTGAGTTTATGCATAGGAAGTTGCATAAAAGGTTGAATTTTAATTCAAAAGTGTCATTTTTATTTAAAATGAATTTATACATAGGAAGATGCATAAAAGATTGATTTTTAATTCGAAAGTGTTAGTCTCCTTAAATGGAATTTATGCATAAATAAATGTGTAGAGAAATCTTATATCAGATATAAGAATTCTTTTGTATTCTATAAAAAGATATGAAATGTGATAAGATGTGATAAGAGGTGTATGAGATGTGATAATATGTGATAAGATGCATATGGAAAGTGATAGGATGTGATAAGAGGTGTATGAGATGTGATAAGATGTGATAAGATGCATATGGAAAGTGAAAGGATGTGATAAGAGGTGTATGAGATATGATAAGAGGTGTATGAGATGTGATAAGATGTTATAGGATGTATATGGGATGTGTTAGGGCGAGAATGGATGTAATATGGATGTATGAATGTAGATATGGATGTGAATGTGAATGTGGATGTGTATGTATGGATGTGTGGATGTGGATGTGGATGTGGATGTATGAATGTGAATGTGGATGTGTGGATGTGGAAGTGAAAGTATGGATGTATGAATGTGGATGTGGATGTATGCATGTAGATGCATATGTATGAATGTGGAAATGGATGTATGAATGTGAATGATGTAGAAATGGAAGTGTGGATGTATGAATGTGGATGTGGATGTATGCATGTAGATGTGTATGTATGAATATGAATGAAGATGTGGATGTGGATGTATGCATGTAGATGCATATGTATGAATGTGAAAATGGATGTATGAATGTGAATGATGTGGAAATGGAAGTGTGGATGTATGAATGTGGATGTGGATGTATGCATGTAGATGTGTATATATGAATATGAATGAAGATGTGGATGTGGATGTGGATGTATGTATGGATGTATGGATGTAGATACGGATATGGATGTATGTATGTGAATGTGGATGTATGAATGAGGATGTGAAAATGGATGTATGCATGTGAATGTGGATGTATGAATGTGAATCTGGATGTGTGGACTTGGAAATGGAAGTATGGATGTATGAATGTGGATGTGGATGTATGCATGTAGATGCGTATGTATGAATGTGAAATCGGATGTGGATGTATGCATGTAGATGCGTATGTATGAATGTGAAATGGGATGTATGATGTGGATATACGAACATGGATATGTATGTAGAATAATGAATGTGAATGTGTATGTGAAATAATGTGTCCATCACTACAGTGGTTGGGCGGTTGGCTAACCCATGGGACTGGATGGGGTTAGGTTGGACTGATGGATCCGTAAATCGAGACTCAATTTCTGTTATTACGATAGATAAAGTAAATCTCAGATGGTAATTGTTCTATGGATAGGAATCAACGGTTGTGCCTCTTGATGGGAAAAAAAGCGTTGATCCCAATGATCCAAGTGCAAGTTTCTTCCTTGATCTGACCAAGTATCTTTATAGTTGCGGTCGGATCAGCTTGATCAGTAATGGTCTTGACTACGTTAGAGTAAAAAGTTATCCTGGTGGTTCGCCCGTGCTTTCCAGATAAGGGAAGTTTTTCCAGGGTTTGGTTTTGGAAAAACCGATGGATTAGTCTCTTGTTCGGATATCCGTGGGCGAGGCTCCGAGTGTGGGACCCTGCCCCACGCAAGAAGTGCTACTTCCGTTGCTAGTACCCCATCCACTCCGAGTTTCCCACAAAAGTGAAGAATGCATTCCATGCAGTAGGCATAGATGAGCCGGATCATCAAAGCCAACATGTCATATGCCATATGTGTGTGCTTATTTTTCTCCCCATTTTTAGTGTTATATTTTATTTAAGCCCCCATAACTAGTGCACCACACTAGCGTAATACCAAGTGTACTCCCAACAAGTAGAGCTTAGTGCAATACCAAGGTTCTTGCCGTTCACACACAAGGCTGCTTGATCTTATCTTTTAGTGTTCATTTTGTATTTCCCGTGCCCAGAAACTTATGCATGCTTAAAATCTCTCGGGGTAGAGTTTAAAAACTCTCTTGATAGTTCTCAAAATTTCCTGACACATGACTTGGAAAATGAAGATGTAGAGATTAAAAACTCTCTTTTAGGCTTTTGGGTTGGTTGAACTAGTGCAAGAGAGTTCTTTTTTAAAGAGAAAAAGTGATTTTATTATTAGGAACGATTAGTTACAAAAAATAAAAGTGATATGTCGCCTGCGCGACGATGAGCAGGCTAAGAACTGAGAAGTAACCATTTAGCTGAGTCCAGGAGCTCCGACTTGAAAGGGGTAGTGAGAATTCTTAGTTCAGCACCAAACTGCTCTTCCTTCCATTCTGGGTGCTGCATATGTGGGCACCGTCGAAACACGATCTGATTTTGTGCAAACTAGATCTGTGCAGCACTGCATAGTGGATCTAAGGCCAGATATACTGGCAAGTGCCGAGTTAAGAAAAGTGGTGTCCCCCAACAATGCATGCTTCCAAGAAAATTGGTGTTGTGTGCCCTTGCTGTCCAACCACTTCTTTGTGCCTCTCCATAGAGCTTGGGCGGTTGGGCATGCCCATAATATATGAAATGGATCCTTATTATGAGTGAGGAAGAATGTGCATATCGGCAAGATAGGTGCCTAACTGTGGCAATTCTGTCTCTTGTAGGGAGCTTGAAATGTAAGAGTCTCCAAAGAAAAACATTAACCCATAGAGATGGTGTTGCCGACCATACAACTACAGTGCATCGGACCCAGGTTCCTATAGAGCTCGGGCATTTCCATCGATGAGCCAATTTTCTATACTAGTGCATCTGTGGCATGTACAAGTCAGCTCCTTTCAACTTGGGCAATGGTTTGCCCTTGTTGGTGGCCCAGTTGGCAAGCTAATTTTCAACCTTGAAAATCAATACAGTTGGCTAGGGGAATGGAAGAGCTTCTACAACATCTTGTAGTGTAGCAAGAGCAAGCGGCGTAAGACTAAATTGATGAGCTATATCGTCCCAATCCATCCATTGGGTAGTGATATTGTCCCATAGATCGTTCCACATATGCATTCCCTTTTTGTGTAGTTTTTAACTCTGGTTGAAATTCCTTAATGCCTATGGCTTGCCATTTTCCATGTTACACATCAACCACCAGATGATTTCATCCCCTAGATCCCCATCACCTGTGAGAGGCCGTTGGCCCTTCCACTGTAGCCTAGTGAATAATTCCTGCCACCCAGCCACAAAACTATTCACTAGAGTTGATTTCTTGACCGTGCACTTGTCTCTTGAGGCGAGCCTTTGCTTCCAAGACAGATTTGGCCATCGCCCAAGCAGACAAGAGGTATTCTGGATGAAATATTTAGTGATTTCTCCCCATGGGTGCCCTGTCTCAATCCTCTATAACCATTTAAGCATGAGAGTTTGAGAGCTCACTTGAAGATTAGTGATTCCCAACCCTCCTTTCTGTTTAGGGGAGCAAACCTGTGCCCATGATATTGAGTGCCAGCTCTTCCCCCTTCTCTGCTCCAGAGGAAGTTCCGGAAGAGTTTGTTAATCTTACCCCAATTTCACTTGAAGAATGCACATTAAGTGGCAAGGTATGTCGTGTAACATGACAATACATGATTAAGTACCACAAGGTGCCTAGTGAATGACAAGTAGGCCTTGCTCCAGTGTACCATTTTACCCTGTAGTTGGGGAAAGAACCAATCAAACCTTTTCTTGTTACTAATGTCCATTCCGATAGGACAGCCCAATAGTCTAAGAGGGGTGCCGTGGGGGATCCATTTAAAGTCATATTTGAGATCCCAGAGTTGTCTATCTCCTCTATCTATCTCCTCTATCTAGTAGCAGGGCTTCAGCTTTGGTAGTACTATTCACCGATCTTGACAGTTGGCAGAATTCATCTACTACCTTTGTAGGAACGCATCAATGTTAGTTTCTTCATACATCATAATAGAGTTGTTGTCGTCCCCAGCAAAGAATTGGGTAGTCATCTCTTGGTCCCCTTCCGGGAGAGGGAGGCCTTTAATTAGGCCTCTCTCCTGAAAGTAGCAAACATTAGCCAGCAATGGCTCAATATCTATGGCAAAAAGGAGTGGGGCAAGAGGGAAACCTTGCCTGATAGATCTCTGCAATGCATACTCCCCAATTTTTGTTCCATTGATTATAGTGAGGGAACCATCTGGTTTCTGTACCCTACTTATTCTTTCCAGTGTTGGTGTCTCTCTCGGACCATTTTCAGGAAGAAAAAGTTGGTTGGGGCATCACCCTTAGCTAGCCATCATGTGTGCGAGAGTGGATTCTCATAGTGTCATCCTTGTTGTTGGCTTGCATTTATAGAGGTAAGAATCCAGATTACAAATCAGTGTGATCTTGATTTCATTAGGGCCCTCCTGCTACATTGCATGCATAAGATTTTCTCTCAATCCTTACCACTGAGATTCTGGCTCTTTCGATCTGGGCCTAGGGCTTGCCATATGTTTACAAAAGTTTCTGGTGTATCGGATGCATCTGTCCCATTTGTCTTGTGGGAGCCCACCTTTGTCTCTTGTTGCCTACCACGCTCTAAACACTCCCTCATCAAACTCAGGTTTCCCCAGGTGAGAGATATTCAGTTTGAAGGGGGTAGGAGAATTCTTGCATCATGGAGAAGAGGTCAGCATATCAAAGGAGACCATGATGGGGGAATGGTTCGAGCATCCTTGGTCCAAGGAGGGTGCGCAGGTCCCATGGCGGTGAGACTGCCCACCAACCTCCATTAGATGCATAGCTTCTATCCAAACGGGCAGCTCTCCAGTCTTTACCTAGTTGCTTATTGGTCCATGTGTAGATATCTATCTGCATCCGTAGTTTTGCATGTGGTTTTGGCATCAACCCAATTGCACTTCTGATTGCACGTTCTCCATGTTTCTCTCTCTACCAAGCATGTATCATTTTTCAGATGAGACCGATCCTCTCTGCGGCCTCAACCATATTGAAATCTCCTATCAAGATTTCTTCTTCTCCTCCAGTGTTGTTATGCCCAGTCTGTCCCACAGAGTTGCCCTCTCCCTGCATAATTGTTAGGAGCATAAACATTACACAAAGTGAACTAAGTAGAAGCATTGGTTACCTTCAAAATCTGAGCGCATGACCATTTTCTTTTGTGAAAACCTCCGTGCACGACCATCCCGTCCTAAGGAGAACCACCGTACCTCCAGCAGGTGCACGGAGTATTAGTGTAGAAAGAAGTTCCACCCCTCTCGAGATCGAGGGTGTGGTCACCACCAGTTTTCAATTCCTGCAAACATAATATGTCAACGTGCCATGTATCGAACAGGTCTAAAACCTCTCGTCTCTTTCGACTAGAGCACATCCCCCAGATGTTCTAGGAGATAATTTTTATTTGTGTGTGCAGAGTCATGTTAATCATTTTGAGACATGTCCAGTTCAATTGGCTCAAGGGCTGCCAAAGCATCATGCTTATTGCCTAGAATGAGGCTGTATCCTTTAGCCCAAGCTTCTTTCTTGAGCAATCCCTTGCTTGCCCTTGTGGGGGGATATTAGGGTTTTTTGGGTTGCAGAGGGGGGCGGGTCGGGTGTTCTTACCTACCACGCCCGAACCTTGGTCTTGATGGGGCTCTCGGTCTCTCTTCCTCAACGATTCTGCCCCTAGGATCGGGGCCGCATGTGTTCGTGTTGCATCAGAGGAGATTGGAGACATTTCATCGCTCTTCTTAGTGTCTTTGCTAGCATTGGAGCTAGTGCTATGCAACTGGGTTGTGGGAAATCCTTGGCAAAGTGGCCGGCTTGTTTGCACTTGTAGCAAGAGTCCGGGAATGTACCAAATCGTACAAAGATGTTGAACTCGATGCTTTTTGGTGTCGTGAGCGGCCAAGACATCTGGAATGTCGTTTTGTCTGTCCTCCCAGAGAATGCAACACCACCTTGGCCCTCGGCCTTCATTATGTTACAATGGAGGAGTGTAGAGCACTTTGCCCAAAATACTTGCCACTGTGGGGACCTCCATCCATAGGTAGTATGGTAGGTCAGGAAAGCTAATCCACATAGGGCATTCATTTTGCATAACATGTTTAGGTCTCAAAGCGGGGTACCAGGGGATGATGTGTACCAAGCTACCATTATAGCAAGGGACCACTTCACATATGCTATCTCTTTGTGCCCCTGATTCCATCAAATCCTGAAAGAAGCATTTTCTAGCAAAGTGAAAGTGGGCCAAAGTGACCTTACCTTGGAAACCTGTGGTGGCGAACCACCGTTTAAACTCCTCTAAGGGATACACTTGGTGAAGTACAGATAAGCCCTACACTTAGTGGCTCGCTCTTGAACTTGAGGCAAACAGGGTCCATAGGGAGAGTTACTCATGCAGTGAAAACCTTCTTGGGGGTAGAGGGCGAGAGGTCATCAACAAGATTGGTCTTTGTGGTGGAGAGGTCTGTAGTAGCAGCGGCATCATCTTGAAGACTCTGCATGACGGTGGCGTCCACTGCTCCAAAATACAATGTGTCAGCATACGAGTGAGGGTGGGCCATTGGGTTCTGAGAGTCCATGTTAAAAGATGACTGCATCGATACAATCACTATAGCAAGATCCGACGGAATTAGATCCACAGCATGTTGACCAGCTAGGTGTCTATCTATGTGTGACAGTGCTAGTCCCGAGGTGAAGTGCACGTGCTTACCCATAAGGAGAGTAATCCAATCATCCGGCATGTGCCAATTGTTACCGCTACTCAAACTTTGAGTGGGGTGGGCGGCACGACGGTCGAGGTCTTCAGTCGGTGGCCCTAGGGTTAGCAATGTTTGTCGTCGTACGAGGTGGGCCTAAGGTTAGCAGCGTCACTCTGTTAAGTGCAAGAGAGTTAAAAAAACCTCTTTTTGAGGTTTTATAGTGGCCGAGCAAGATGATTTGTTAGGACCAAGTACCACTGTCATCAGTTTGGCATTGCTGCAGTTGGTCTCCACTTCATGCATTGCACAATAGAGGCTCCAATAGAGGGTAGGACCTAGGAGGCTCTATGGTTTTTAGCTCCTTTTTGCCATAATTGACATAGCCGATGCTAGCACTGGCTCTCGGAAACCTTTGGACATCGTTTGGGCCTTTGCTAATGACCTTCATTAGCAATGGACCAATGCGAAGAGAGGAGTGTGCACATTTGGTCTCCTCCAAAAGTAGGGGGCAATTGGGCTTGTCTCCCTCATTACTACTTTTGTGGGGTTCAAAAAGTAGGGAGGAGTGGCCTTCATAAATTAGGGAGGTGGAGTGCAAAAGGAAGGAGCTTGCCATAAAGCAGCTTCTAAAAAGTAGAGGGCTCTACCAATTTCAGCCCCATCAATCTCATGGGTCAAAAAACCCTTAAAAAATAGGATTTTTCAAAAAAATTCAAAAGTGCATTTTTCCCTCTCAAAACCCAACCCAAACCATATTATATCAAAAAACTTCTTTTTTCACCTCAAATTTCTCTCCCTACACATTATTCTTCTCTCCAACATCATCCTCTTCACCCCAAACCTCAAATTTCCATAGCTTATTCTCTCTCTACTGTGAAACTTCTCTCTCTCTCTCTCTCTCTCTCTCTCTCTCTCTCTCTCTCTCTCTCTCTCTCTCTCTCTCCCCCCTAAAACCTTTCTATAGCAGAACACACCATGGAGGGTAGTGCATCGTTGTCAAGGGGAGAAGGCTAAGGGATGAGGTTGGGGCTTTGATCATGCACAATATGAGGGATGAATGCGGGTTGAAAAACAATTTCAAAGGGGAGATTAGGTGTATTTGCAGCCTAGTGCCACTAGACCGCATCGAATTTGACATCGAGATGTGGTTAAGCACCATTGGAAGGGGCGTCTACTAGGATTCAAGGAAACAAGGCGTGATGGATTGGTGGCCCTAGTACAACATGTGTACTCGGCATCAGAAATTTCTTTACACCCACATCGTCATAGTCCTCATTTCCCTTACAACTGTATGCTTTCACTTTAGTACATTCGTGTACATGGTATGTGAACTGCACTTTTCAACTTTATTTAACAGTTTTCTCATTTCTAAATATTTTCCCTTCCAACATCATTGAGGAGCAACCCATAAGGAGCCTAATAGGAACATTCTATGCCATACACGCGCACATTGGGGATGGTGTATTCTCTGATAGTGCCCCTTCTAACCTTGCTAGTCGAAATATTTTCTTCCACACCCACAAATATGTAGTCCCGTCACAAGTCAACGGTTTTGGTAAGCTTGAAGAAGTCCCCTCTCCTTCCCTCTCTAGTGCTGAAGAGTGGCCAATGCCTAATGTTTGGACTATTGTTGCTCTTAAAGGAAAGATGGCCAACGATATACATTCTTCTTTAAAGTACACAAAGATCTCAAGATTAGTTGGTCTTAGCTGGGCATGCCCTATGCATGTGTTTGCCCACATGTTTCAGGCCATTACTTACACACGAACGCCAATGTAATGTACATGTGCAAGGTGGTAGACGTTGAAGAGATTGTCAATTTTCTTGGCCAAGGGTGGGACATTGTGGAGGGGGAGCATAAAGGAAAGAACTTCAGGTGCAATGTAGTGCATTCTAGTGTCTCCTTTCCATTCTTGCAAGCTCATACCACTTTGTGTACTCGTTTCTGTTACGAGCGGTGCCATGAGGAAGAAGGGTGCATGGATACCCTTACAAGCTCAAGAGAAGGTTGTAGAGCCTATATATCTCTCTATAGGCCTACCTAATGTGGGGGTAGAGATTCTCCAAGCAAGTAAGCATTGGAGCCATTTGAACGTCCATAATCACCTACGCATTTTGGGATTTGAGGGATCAATAATGCTTGCTTCAATGTGTAGGGTAGGAAGGTAAGGATTGTTTGATATTTAAACCTTTGTATTTGCTCACCCCTTTCTAGAGTCACTTACTGTGTTGGGTGTTTGGATAGGGTGGAAGGAGGATGGAAGCAAACACGAAGGTGTTCTCAGATTGGGGGCCAGATGATGTCACCTTGGTTCAAAGAATCTAAGCTATGAGTGTCCACTGGAGCAATTTTGTAATATCCCTCCACTAGAGTTTTGTATTAAAAAAATATTTTTTGAGATACTTCGGTATTTAAAATATGTTTTCTAGTTTCTTAAAGAGGTGGTTTCGTCTTTAAAAAATAAACATTTTTTCATTTTTTTGGTCCAATGTGAAATGGCCGCTATCTTGTATAAATAGTACTTTGAAGGCTTGATGTGTCATTTTTCACTCATTCTCAAGAGCACAAGGCACCTCCACACTCGAGCTTCAAATCACATGGCTGCCTACAAACGCTTCATGGACTTCCTCTCAGTGAGAGCGAGTTTCCAGATGCCACACACTTTCATGTAATGTTCACTTGCATGTAATGTTCACTTGCGAGTTCGATTGGATCTCCACACCCTGCCTCCATGAAGAATTATTTGTGGACACATTATCATACATGGACACCCACATCAAGCCACACTCTGTCTCTCTGGCCAACGATGATAGATTGTGGGTGCCCTCCAACCTCTTAGAGTACATCAACCACAACAAAAGGCCCTTCCAAAAGTGGCTCAGAAGATTTGAAGCAATGGCAATGAAATCTGGAAACTTCCTAGAGCTTGACAAGAAGAAAGTACACAAGCTCAACAGAGGTGCCATTGGCCAATGACATCATGGAGTGCTAATAACAACAACAGGTGAAGGGCGATGACATCATGGAGTGCTACCAACAACAAGAGGTGAAGGGTGTGAATTTTTAAGTAATTGTTATCCTTGTGACTGTGATTTAACTCTAATGAAAGTTTGGCATTGATTATTTTGTATTTCATTTTGCATTTGATTTGAGATTCATGTAATAGTAGTAGAAAATAAGCTTAATAATGTGTAAATGAAAAGGAGAGACCTTACAAAATAATATACTAAGAGCAACATGAATTACAACATCCATGTAATCCTATCATAATAGTGAATAGCATGCAATCAGTTTTCATACAATAACTACGGTGGACTTCATATGTTGATTTAATGAAATTCCCTCAAGTCAAAGTTTATTGTCAAGTTTTTTTTCATTACAGACTTTATAGTCATTGTCAACTCAATTTTTCCTTTATTCATTATAAATATTAATTATTAGCATACAAGTAATGGCCCACAACATATCGATGTGGTTTATGCTAACTTTATATAATGAAATTCCCTCAAATGTTCTAGGCAATCTTGTAAATATTATCAAGATTTTTTAATTGATAATCATTGGAACCTTTATAGAAATTATCAACTCATTTTCTTTTTTATTCATTAAAAATATTATTTATTAACATATAAGTAATGGCCCATAACATAGGTCTAATTGATGTGTGGCTGATGCTCAATGAACATAATTCATTATCACCATACTCTTAGTTGTAAAGACTACAAAAAATATAGTCCTCACAATTAGTATATAGTCACCCTCCTATGTGGCCTAGTTAATGAATAGAATGCATAACAAGGATGCATAACCTTAGACTTTATCACAACTTTCTCTTATTTGTTTTGGATGTGTGTTACTCTAAACTTTCTAGAATGCATAACAAGGATGCATAACCTTAGACCTTATCTCAACTTTCTCTTATTTTGGATATGTGTTACTCTAAACTTTCTAGAATCGTCTAAACTTATGTAGCTCTCTCATTTTTTATCGCATCCTCTCATAGAGATTGGAAACGTTTCAAGGAAAATACAACACATAAGTTTAAAGAAACAAGCAAAGACAAATACGTCTAGCCCTAAAGCTTCAATTACATTGATCATAAGTATAAAATTTATTTTCCATGGTTGCATCCATGACACTTTTGCTAGGATAATGTAGATTCATGTTTTATGGTTTACAAAATGCTAGTCCATCATGTAGATCTTAGTTCCCTCTATCTCCTTTTAGTCCATCGTGTAGTACTTGGTTCCCTCTATCTCCTTTTAATTAATCCATCGTGTAGTACTTGGTTCCCTCTATCTCCTTTTAATTAGTCCATCATGTAGTGCTTGGTTCCCTGTATCTCCTTGTAATTGAATTTAGTACATGTTCATTGCTTTGATAATAATGAGGATTAATGTGCAAAATTATATACTCAAGCTCTTTCTTACAATGTACATGATACCAAAGAAACAATGATTCCATTATTAGATAAAAATAAGATGGGGAATCTTAATGCCAAAATCTAGAGGTCCTCCCCTATTTTCATCAAAAGAAGAGGAAAGTTAATTTCTAGGAATAGTGATCATAAATATGCCCTTAGTCCTCCTCCCCCCAACCTCGTGCAAAAAAGAAACGCCAACACCTTATTTTTATCACAAAATAAGGAAGACCATTGAGAGCCCTCATTTTTTTGTACTTTCTCCAAAGGATCACCATATAATTTAGCCCCCTATTTTGTTTAGCAAGAATGAGGTTGTCAAAGAGAGCTCCCCTTTCTAGCCACAAAAAAATGGGGCTCATGGAAAAGCCCCCTAGTTCCAACCAAACAATGGAAGGAGTGGATGGAAAATCTCTTTTCTCATAGTGGACAACAAAGGGGGTTCAAAGAGAGCCCCCTTTTCTTAGTGATGAGGAGAAAAAGAGGGACATCAAAAATCTACCATTTTATCCACCTTTAAAAAAGTTGGGAGTTTTGGCCCCCCTAAAGGAGGTTGCATAAGGGGCCCTCAAGTATTCCTTCCTTCTGGCTTGCCTTTTTGACCACCCATTCTTTAATAATAATGAGAGGGAGCCCAACTTAAGTAGGTATCCAACTCCACATCATGTGTAACTATGCATTCCATTTGCCCTAAACCATCTTACAAGGCGCTTTGATTCATATTATGGTCAATAATGGCCTCACAAAGAGTCCTTATCATTATTATAATCTAGTGAATTCAAGTAATAGCGTTCAAAATTCCATTAATCCAATTTGTTATTTTCGAGTGCCATGTTCATTTAATATTTCATGTCCATTATGAGAATTCACAATTTTCAGTATGAATTTGTTCTCCTCTTAAAGTGCATTTAAAAAATACCTCCTCCTTTTTCACATGCAATTTCCTCTCTCCAAGTAAAACAATTTCTTTCCAAGTTATAAGAAATGGCTCTACTTGAAAAATGAAAACTCAAGAAGTTGTCATTTCACATGTAGAAAATGGAACTTTTGAATAGTGACTACCATTTCCTATTGCCACTTCTACCAAGTTTTGTAAAAGTGTGCAACTCCTCAACCTTCCAACCTCAAGGTTCAAACACATTAGCGAAAATAATTTCAAAGACTAGATTTTTTAGTTAATTCTTAAATACCTACCTTGAAGTGCTATTTTTTCATGTCCACATATTCAACACACATACACCAAGGGCAATCTTTTAAATGAATTATATGGGAAATTTTTTTTATCAACAAGAGGGTTTAGTTTTCCTTAGAACTATTTAACTTGATGTTCACATTTATCAATAAAAATCAATAGATTTTTACAAACCATTCGAAAGATGTGATTTTGTGACACTAATTAATGAGGTTTTGGGAGAGAAATTTATTGAGAGATGTTTACAAAGACCATTCAAAATATAGATAAAGATATTCTATGACACTAGTTAATGAAAGTGAATGTTGGTGTTTTGGAATCAAATGTTGGTGTCTAAGAACTACTCAACTTGATGTTCATGCAAACAATAGATATGTATCTCTCAATCCATGACACTTTTTTTTTAATGGATGAAAAGTGACTAAACCATTTAGTAGTTTCAACGACTCTTTAAATATTACATGATTTTTTTTCCAAAAATCTAACCATGGGTAGTTGAATAAGCTAGTCACCTACCACCATAACATAGTTTTGCACTCTTCATGATCACGCACCCCTTTATTTTAAAGAAATAACTATTGCCTTTGGGTCACCTATTTGTCTCAGACTAAGACTAATAGTATTCCATGATTTGGAATGGTCAATTCTAGCTTAGAAATTATGAGTTTGCAAAAGCTAATGGATGTCATATTGTAGCAACTAGGTGTAGAATTCTTAACTTGTTGATATGGACATTAACGTTTTTTACAAAACCTCATCTCCTTAATGATAAGTTAAATATATTCAAAGATCAATGATGCATGTCACATTGGATCTTTTGTGTGCATTTTCTTGACATGATTGAACTTATCCAAAAACTTCTTTCCAATAAAATTTCCATATGTAACTTCTACTAAACAATTGTTTATAACCATCCAAAAAGGTTTGCCCATTATGATATTTCATATGTAACTTCTACTAAACAATTGTTTATAACCATCCAAAAAGGTTTGCCCATTATGATGTTTCATATGTAACTTCCAAACAATTGTTTATAACAATCCAAAAAGGTTTTCCCATTATGATGTTTCATATGTACCTTCTAAACAATTGTTCGCCGAATGGATATATATTGTGAGAATAGTTCCTTTCAAAATGTATCTACAAAGTATGGTATTCACTTGAGCCACATCTAAATAAAAAAATCATTGACTCCACAAAATGGACGGAAAATGTTCCAACTGAAATGCCACAAAAAATCATTGACTCCACAAAATGGACGGAAAATGTTTCGATTGAAATAAAAAATCATTGACTCCACAAAATGGATGGAAAATGTTCCAATTGAAATGCCATACATGTGTTACCTGCACAAAGAAAATTGAAATGGAAGAAAAATGAAAAAATATGGCAATCTTTAATACTTAAAGGCCATGCATGTGTACCTTCATAAGATAACACATTCAATTGAAGTTTGGGTAGTTGGAGAATTATCTTTCACACATACATATATATATATATATCTATACGTATGTGTATGTATGTATATGTATATAAATGTACACACACACACACATGTGTATACACATACATATACATATGTATGTGTATATATATATATACATACATATACATATGTATGTATGAATGTACACATATGTATGTATATATACATATATATATATATACACATATACATATACATATACATATATACATATACATATATATATACATACATACATACATACATACATACATATATATATATATATATACACACACACATATACATATGTATATGTATATGTATATGTATATGTACATGTACATATATACATACATACATACATACATATATATATATACATACATATACAAGTGTGTGTATATACATGTACATATATATATACATATACATATATATATGTATATGTATATGTATATGTATATGTATATGTATATGTATATATACATACATATATAAGTGTGTGTGTATACATGTATATGTGTATATATATATGTATGTGTGTGTGTGTGTGTGTGTGTGTGTGTGTGTGGAGAGAGAGAGAGAGAGAGAGAGAGAGAGAGAGAGAGAGAGAACAATTAGTTAAAAAATTGAGTAGCATTATAGATAAATAATTCTACTCTAGAGTGCATGAATTTTAATTTTATTACAACAATGTGTATTAAACGATACAAAATTTGATTAGTGATGGAACAATTTAGTGTAGCTTCCAAACAATTGTTTATAACAATCCAAAAAGGCTTTCCAATTAGGATGTTTCGTATGTACCTTTTCAACAATTGTTCGCCAAATTGATGAATAGTGTGAGAATAGTTCCTTTCAAAATGTATCTACAAAGTAAGGTATTCACTTGAGCCACATCTAAATAAAAAAATCATTGACTCCACAAAATGGACGAAAAATGTTCCCGGACCGATTGATTGAAATAAAAAATCATTGACTCCACAGATGTTCTGATTGAAATAAAAAATCATTGACTCCACAAAATGGACGGAAAATGTTCCAATTGAAATGGAAGAAAAATGACAAATATGGCAATCTTTAAAACTTAAAGGCCATGCATGTGCCTTCACAAGATAACACATTCAATTGAAGTTTGGGTAGTTGGAGAATTATCTTTCATATACATACATATATATGTATATATACATATGTGTATGTATGTATATGTATATAAATGTACACACACACTTGTGTGTATATACACATACATATACATATATATATGTGTATGTATACACACATATATATATGTATGTACACATATGTATGTATATATACATACACATACACATATACAAATACATATATATATGTGTGTGTGTGTGTGTGTTTACATGTACATATGTGTATATATATATGTATGTACATATGCGTCTGTATGTATGTATGTATGTGTGTGTGTGTGTGTGTGTGTGTGTGTGTGTGTGTAGAGAGAGAGAACAATTAGTTAAAAATTTGAGTAGCATTATAGACAAATAATTCTACTCTAGAGTTCATGAATTTTAATTTTATTACAACAAGGTGTATTAAACAATACAAAATTTAATTAGTGATGGAACAATTTAGCGTACGAATATTAACAATTCAATTATGTTTTCATTCTAAATAATTAGCTGAAGAGTTATCTACAAGCTAATCTAGCTATCATAATTAACTAAGAGAAGGTGCATCATTAAATAAATGCAGGTTGGTGACTCTCATGGAAGAAGCTCGCCCAAGCAGCAGCGGCGACGCCCACGGCTGATCTCACAGAAGGATGGGCACAAAATTAAGCTGAAAGGTAATCTTAAGGGAGGAAACAAGAATAATCTGAAAAGGTTACCGCACGTTAATGATTCTGGGAGCACACCGTCATGGTATGCAGGTAGGGTGAAGCAGAGAAATAAGGCGGCGACAGCACCAGAAGAGAGAAAACACAGCCCTGTTAGCACACCAAAAGCCATGCGATGAGGGCTGTGCTCTCTCTCTTCTGCTTCTGGCACAGACCCAATATTGAAGGAGAGCAAGCCTGCAAACATGGAGTCAGAAAACACACACACACACACACACACACACACACACATAATTAACCACTAAACACATAATTAACCAAACATGCACACTAAACCCTACCCAAAACTTCTTAGTAGCCAAAACCCTGCACGCATTTAGATTTATAATAACATGTTTAATTAGACATGCACACCAAATCGGGTAAAAACATGATACATGCTTTACTCCATGGGTTGCCATTATATAGAACGTGCACGGAGTCTAAAAAGCTTGCCAACCTATTGGGCTCTGCTTTATCATTATCATAGATGCTGGATTAGCCTACAAGGCCTTAGATTCCATATAATAATACTATTATTCGCAAAACAAGGCAGCCGTGCCAGGTCCAGCAGCTTTTGATGAGCATTTCAATGGGAGAGAAGCAATGCGCATAATTTTTTCCGGAAGAGGAAAGATGCGAGCATAAGAATGATTGATGTTTTGACAAGAAGTTGGTGGGCTTTTACATGCGTACTTCCTCCTCCACCACCACCACCACCACCACCCCCACGTAGGCCCCCATGCAAGTCCTCTTTTCCTTCCCTTTTCCCCGTCTCCTCACTGCCTCCCTTTTCACAATCTCTAATTTCACATCTCCTCGTCAATCACAAGAGCCCCTCTCTCTCTCTCTCTCTCTCTCTCATAGTTACATCACCCCCACATACCTGCCCTCTACACCCACATGCATCCACACACACACATACCCATGTTTTTAGGACCACATGCACATTCACATCATCCCTAGCCATGCCCACACATGGTTGCACACTAATACACACACGCACATGCACAACAAAAGGACACACATGTGCACATGTGTGATTGTGTGCATTCACAAAGGCATGCCCATGTGAATACACATACACATGCACACATGCAAGCTAGTTGTGCACACACATATGCCTCATTGATGCTAAGATTTATATGGTACCTCCCCCCACCCACCACACCCCTTGTTAGCATACCCCATCTTGTGCCCGACCCCTCCCCCCCCAACAAGCAAAAGAAAAAACACTTTGTGTGTGTGTGTGTGTGTGTGTGTGTGTGAGAGAGAGAGAGAGAGAGAGAGAGAGAGATCTTACACACACACAAACACACACAGCATACACACACACACACACAGCATAAGCTCTCTGAGAGAGAGAGCTTGTGCATGCATCTCTCTCTCTCTCTCTCTCTCTCTCTCTCTCTCTCTCTCTCTCTCTCTCACACACACACACACACACACAAGTAATTAAATTGAAAATAAGCTATCTAATAATTGTTGTCAATGAGTTTGCATATGTGCAAGGGCACATAAAACATGAGTACATGCGATCCCTAGTACTACTCCCACAAAAGTGTCTAATATCCACACAAAATCTTGATGTACATGAGATTTTATTAGTGTGTGTCTTTTATTTCAAAGCATAAGACAATCTTCCAAAAAGAAAGCAAAAGATATTTAATCAAAATTTTTATGTAAAAAGAAACCCAAAAGGTACTCTTTTTCTTATTTGCCACTTTGTAGAAGCACAAACACAATCCATAACTCTAAATAATAGTAATGTAGCTTCTGTCACTAATGATTGAATGCAAGGATGAATCATCACCCCATGCTTTTTAGCATTGTTATTGGTAGAGCTTAATCTAGCTTCTTTACATGTATCAAGTCTTGGAAATTTTAATCCATTCAAATTTATATCAAATTGAAGCCTTTCTCTAGAAGATTGCTTTATGTAGTTATAATAACTATTTGAATCCTTTATATCAAATGGAAGCCTTTCTCTAGGAGATTGCTTTTATGTAGTTATAATAGTTATATGGAGATTGCTTTATGTAGTTATAATGGTTATCTGAATCTTTTGGAATTTTATTCCATACCACCTTCCAAGCTACTACATTGGCTCTTTTGTTTCACCATCATTTATGAATATTTCTCCTTGACAACAATAATGTTGTCACACAATAGTGTACTATCTTGAGATATCGTGAGATGCTAGTAGGTGCAATAAACTGAATTCTCATCATTACATAGAATATATTTTTGGACATGTTAATAACAAAACACATATGTGTTATGGTATTAAAACTTATACAACATCATTAGTTTGTAATTAAAACTCTCTATTTTTAACGAACTTTCTTATATTACACCCTATATCCATCCCACATGCAAGTTATTTGTTCACAAGAGAAGAGACATTAATTCTCATTCATAGAAGAGGTCTTTATATTCTCACCCTTTATCCCATGCAAGTTATTTATTCACAATAGAAGAGACATTAACTCTCATTCATAGAGGAGGTCTTTATATTCTCACCCCAAATATCGTTGAAATACAAGTTTTCATAGCACATTCTAAGAAATCAACATGTTCAACTATGTGTCATAAATAGAAATTTAAAACATTGAGAGAGCTTGTGTCATGCCATGAGAAATAATCACTATCTAAATCTTAAATAAAATGAACACCCTGATCTTGCAACAACCCTAAAAGAAAATAAAACATCGTTAGATTATGGAGAAGTTATAAACAATATTCGGAAAACATGTGAACATATCGAGGCTTAGAATGAATGAAATCACCTACACAGTAGTCACAAACATATGCAAGCTCCTCTTCCTCATCCGTAATAACTTCATCACAAAGTTTTGCTTCTTGTAAGGTTTGTTGGAGCCATCTACTTGATGGAAAGTCTGGAAGTATAGCAAGTGATGAAGGGTATGGTTTGGCGAGCCGTAGTCCGACTCCTTCGAAAAGCTTGACGAGCTCGATTCCTTTCGTTCTTGGCCTCTCCATACCGCTCGATCCCCTTTTGCATACTCTTTGAGTTTAAGATGCAAAATTTATTGATCTTATATCGTAAGGCCACATCCATGCTTCTCTCAATCCCTTGTCCTTGTGGC
This sequence comes from Cibotium barometz, assembly GCF_041138505.1. Classification (NCBI taxonomy): domain Eukaryota; kingdom Viridiplantae; phylum Streptophyta; class Polypodiopsida; order Cyatheales; family Cibotiaceae; genus Cibotium; species Cibotium barometz. The sequence continues at coordinate 30,737,860 of NC_141070.1, read as the reverse complement.
TATTCTCCAACTACCCTATCATCCTCTTCCATTGACCATAGTTGAGGCATTTCAGGGTCTACAATACTAAGAAACTATGTGATGTACATGAGGGATTCTTGCACAAACCATCCCATTGCCATACTTCCCTCTGGGTGAGCTCTTTGACGAACAAACCCTTTTAGCGTCTTCATGAACCTCTCCAAAAAGAACATCCAACGTGAATGGACGACCCCTACCTCATCCCCAAAACATAAACTAGAAGATGCATGGTTAAGATGTTCGTTAGGAGAAACTTCTCCACTAATGTAATTGCTTCTATGGCATTTAAGCGAGCTACTTCCAAAGTGTCTTTTCTTATCTCCTTCAATGAAATCCAACGGACCCCACGGTGCTAATCTTGTATATTGTATCCCTTATGTTGTCGGTGAGGCAACCTTTTATGGCCACAGGAAAGACAAATTGCAAGAACTTGTGCCAATCATGTGATTTTAAGCCAAAGAACTCGTTATCCTTTGTAAAGCCCCCTTTAGGCACTGCATACATCCAATCGGAGTACGAAACTCCGAAATGCTTTTCTTAACTTGAGCTTTATCTTCTTTTGTCAATACCCAAGGATCTTTAGGTAACAGCAACTTACCATCACTTTTGGTTCGGGGCCATAAGTGTCGCATGAGATCACTTATTTGTAAATCCTCCCTTTGGCCCTTGCTCTCTGACAGCCGCTTCATTCCAAGGGGTGGAGACCCTTCGTTATCCTCCCATACTCTCTTCCAATCGCTTGCCTTTAGTGTAGGAGGAGGTTGACCCACACAGCCCTCACGTAGCTCATGGTCCTCTCGTAGATACTTCTTATGACTCTCATACACCATCTTTCTCAAGCCTCTTGAATGATGAGAATCTAGTCTAGGTCCACACAAGGCATGCATTGTATCCAGAGATTGATAGTCATGTATATTAAAATAAACAATATTACACAACCATCCACAGATATATCAATAGCTATTACATAATAACAAAATAGCTTACCACCACTACATTCTCCGTAGCTTGGCCAATCATGCATAGTCCACATCAGTATTCCTCGTAAAATGAGAACTCCCTTTGTCCAAACGTCTTTGACTTGTCATAAACATCAATTCCTTCCCACAAACTTTGTAGCTTCTCTATTAATGGGGCTAAGTACACATCCATGTTGGCCACCTTGTTCTTCCCAGGGACTATTAATGAGAGAAAAAGATGCCCCTTCTTTATTGCTAACCACGCGGTGGAAGATTGTAGTTCACAAGACAAACTCGCCATGTGCTCCATGTTGAAATTTTAAGACCAAATGGGTTCACACCATCCATACCTAGCCTGAGGCGAATATTATGAGGTTCCTCATTAAAGTCTGGCCACTTCTCTTCAATGTGTCTGGCACACGTATAATATCATCCGTGGATCTAGTGGTTTGACGTCAAGACATCATAGACGCCATGGATTTACACTTGAACATGGTTTGAATTCGTGGAATGATTGGGAAATGCCTAAGTACTTTTGCAGGAACCCTTTCTCCTTGGACATCTTTCCTATATCTGGATTCTCCACACTGTGAGCATTATGCAATGCCTGCATGCTTGTTCTTCCGATAAAGAACACAATCATTTGGACAAGCATGGTAGGAATTGTAGTCCATCCTAATGGATTGTAATATGGATTTTGCACGCGTACGGTCCACAGGCATCTTGTTGCCTTCTAGCAATATTTGATCTCTCAATGACCTATGAAATTCACAAACAATGATTTAAAAAAGGTAAAAGAAAGAGATTAAAAATTGAAAGGGTGATAAGTACTTACGCATAAAGTTTTGATACACTAGTATCAGACCATCCAAATATTGATTGCAAGTTTAGCATTACGAGGAATGTACACAAAATAGATATACGTGCAACATGATACAGAAGCGTATGGGCCAACCTATGCAACTCTTGCTATTCTCTTGAGGTCTCCGTACGTCTATGGACACTGCCCATCTCGTGCATCGTTTCTCACTCGATATCCCCTATGTCATGTAGGGTGTCTATCATGTCATTCATGTCTTGCTCCAAATACGTCCGAGAGTCCACCATAGTTTCTTCTTCACCACATGAGGCTGATTAGTACTTGCTTGTGTCGTTATCCGTTTAGTACTCCGCTCGGGTTGAAGGTCCAAGTAATCGATCTGTTGCTCATTTTGAGGACACACATTCGCAACACCAAGTAATGCATTTAGATGCTCAACTACTGGAAATATTGGAAATATACCGTTTTTCTTTACATGGTCAAATTCTTCATCGTTGAGAGATTTGGTACTTGCACACCGATTACAAGGGCGACAGAAGCATTTCTCCTCTACATTTGGGTATCCTCCCATTTTTGTAGTGTTCACACCATCCATGATTGTAAATTTATGTTTTTTTTAGGAGAGGAGGAATGGCCCTTTATATATGAGGCCATAGTTTAGTCGGCCAAAGTTTAAATTCTAATGGGAAATGTGTCGGGGCGGGAAATTTCAAAGATTGTATACACTTTTATAATATAATACTCTTTCATCGTCGGAACATACGTCAGAGATAACAATGAAAAAAAGAATCGGTAACATCATCGATAATATTCTAGACATATATTTGGATGCATATACTGACGCTTCTTTCGACTTAATCTCCGATGCATATTCCAACATGTATAGCATCAATAATTCTCTATGTCTGTCGATAAATGTGTCAGTAAAAGCATCGGTAAAACATCAAAATAAGGGTGAAAATAAACTATTTTTGGGATAGAAGTAGGTACACTGATTTCGACACAGATACCAGCATCATTGATATCGACGTGTGTTCTAACATATGTACCGACTTTTATAGACGCGTGTTCTGACATTTTTACCGATGCTTTCTTTGCGATGTTTTTACCGATGCAAGTATAGACGGTCGTGGGTTTTAAAGTACAAGTATTTTACGTTGGTAAATGCATCGGTAATATACTATCCTGTAGTAGTGATAGCTATCTTTTAGGCTCTTATATTATCTTTCCATCCAAAAAGAAGAAAGAATAACCCTAGCGCATGTGTGTACCCTATCCTTACATCAGGCTACCTTGTCTTCTATGATTGTTACCCACATGAGAGTAGCTCATCCACTATAAAACCACCACCCATCACCAGTCAATATGGTAACCTTAAGAATGTGGGTTAATAGAAAAGAAGGTGAAAGGCATGTAACAAATTCTTATATGTGTGAGGGTTAATAGACAAGAAGGTGAATGGCATGCAACAAATTTTTATATGTGTGTGTACACATAGATAAGAATTTTTTTTGTGTATGCACACATACAAGCATGCCTTTCAACTTCTTTTTTCTTAACTCTATATTCCACATATGACTAGGGGAAAGACATATGATATAAGATAGTTAACATAGTGCAAGGTGTCATAAGGGGGTTACTATTTAGACATTTTTCACTCGCCCTACTTAGACTTCCTTTACATGATTACACTACAAGAGGTTGCTCTATAAACATGCCCAAACGAGACAAGGAGAGTATAATCTACTCCATGTGTGGAACGTTATGAGATATTTCTCTAGTGTAGCATGTTTCCTATTTGTTAGAGTGCCAAATCTAATACAAGGTATCTCTAAACCATCTAGCCCCCTAGGCCACCTTCCCATGTGAATATGAGGGTATCCGATGCCTAGGTTGCTCAACCATGGCTACTCCTCATAATGGGGGCCGTACAAACATGAACTAATACATGGGTAATAGAATATGGGGATGGACTATTGATATCTACTAACACATCCCCCCCTCTCTTAAGGTGCACTACCTTTGTGTGATGAGTCAATGAAGATGTTGCTCCATGTGATCCTTAATATATGAGCCTTTGTGGAGATGTTTCTTCAAGAGCCTTTGTGAAGACGTCTACACAATTATTCATCTTGGGCATAATAGCCCATTGAATATGATGAGCTTGTATACAAAGTGATAATGAATCCCAATGTGTTATGAGCATGAAATATAGGATTCTAAGCAAATGACCATGTAGTAATCACCATGCACGTCTAATTATCGCATTGCACATGATCATGCAACTCTGGTTGTCTCATTGTAGGGGGCTACTTCTTCACACCACTCCCATATCCCACTCTGTATCTTGTAGAATCCTCCTCAACCATAGTACCTTACATGATGAAAAGCATGCATTTGTGTACTTAGCATCAGTCGATCAAAGTGCAATAGTGGGTTGTTTCTTACTGATCCAAGAAATGCATCTAAAACCAATAGAAAAATAATACATTGCATGTGAAGGTTGTGTTGCTTTAATGGTTTCCTTATTGCATTATGAAGAAGAAGGAAGTCCTACCTCCATCCATTGACGTAGTAGTTCCTGAAATACTGTTGAGAAATATAAGTGATGAGAAGGGTACATTGTGAGAGCTCAGGAGCATGCACCTTAGAAAAATCATTTGTGTAAGAAGAAGAAGGTTATTTGTTGGGATAAATGAAAGAAGAAGAAGTAATAAGGTAGAAATATAAGTGATGACAAGGGTAAATTGTGAGAGCTCGGGAGTGTGCACCTTAGAAAAAAAAATATTTGTGTTAGGCCTAAAAGGGTCGGAGTGTGCACCTTAGAAAAAACAATATTTGTGTTAGGCCTAAAAGGGTCTCTATTAAAGGTTATTTGTTGAGATAAATGAAAGAAGAAGAAGTAATAAGGTAGATGTAAAGGTTATTTATTGAGATAAATGAAAGAAGAACAAGTAGTAAGGTAGATGCAAAAGGTCTTTATCTAAGGCTATTTGTTGAGATAAATGAAAGAAGAAGAAGTAATAAGGTATATGCAAAGGTGAAAGTGTAGATTCAATTAATGAGATGCAAGCAATAATGTGTAAAAGTGAGCCACATAGGTTGATTGAGAGAATCATGGGATGGGGAGATAGTCTAGGAAAAGGTGGAATAAATTGAGGATATAATTGTGGATCTTGATGATTCTACATATCGAGTGAGATTAATGAAGATTGCTTTTTGTTTTACTAATCTTATTATCTTGCTTAATTTCTTATTATTGAGCATATTATCTTGCTTAATTTCTTGGTGATTAATATTTAATTAGCAGGCTTGTTAATTATGGCATCAATTGTATGTTTTAATCCACCATATAAGTTCTTGAATTTTATTTTGCTATCAGAGCCTAGGGCTTTTGATTATAGCATGATTAGTAGTTTGACTAAAACTTTCATTTTGGTTTGAGGGATGTAGAGACAAGAACAAGAGTGCACAGAAAGAGTGCTTAGAGAGCAGTCTCAATGGCAAGAAGATTTTAACTACTTGAGTAGTCTAGCTTTGTGTAGCTTCTACCATCAAAGAAGAGGAAGGGAGACAAGATCGAAAATTGAGAATGCAAAGAAGGTAAAGCGGTTTGCTATCAAGAGCAAAGCTTGAAATCAATCAAGCTAAAGCGGAGTGCTCCAACCAGGCATCCTCTTCGCTCATGAGCACACAAGGAAACACCTTCACATCCCTAAAAGTAGTGGGTTTTCTGCTATAGCATCATCAGCACAAAAAATTACTGATCTCAAGATAATAACTAGACACTTTAGTTCATCAAGCTCTCTCAGTGGGATATGCATCACAAAAGCCATATATCTATGCATGTTTAAAGTAGAGTAGCCCATGAATAGTTGGATCACAATTTCTAGTTCATCTTTATGGGGGAATTCTACACCATGTATGGTGGCACTTGACTATGACCATGGATCTATGTAGTCATATCATGGCTACTCCACTAGGTGGACTATGTAGGTGTAGTCCAGCTGCTATAGAATCATTGGAAAAGATCCATCGTGTTGTCGGCTACCAACAAATGCACCAGTGATGTAAATGTGCTAGTGATGTAAATGTGGAACTCTTCTTCAACTCCTACATGCTGATCTTTGTGGAAAGATGAGTACTACTGCACTTGGAGGTCACTTGGAAGTTGGAGGTTCTTCATATTTTTTCGCATTGATAAATGATTATAGCAGGAAGATTTGGGTGTATAGTAGGAAGATTTGGGTGAATGTTTTTAAGGAAGAGTCTGGGGATTTTGCAAAGTTCCAAGAATGGCTTACATTGGTTGAAATTTAGATATATATAAAATTGAAACAATTCAAAACAAAGCAAGGAGGAGAATTCATGTATGATGAATTATTGGGTTTTTGCAAGGACAGAGGCATAAAGTGGCAGCCCACTATCACTCACATTCTATAGTAAAATGGTGTTATAGAAATTATGCTATTGTGGAGATGGTAAGGAATATGATAAGAATCTACCTAAATACTTTTGGATTGAGGGGCAATTAACACGGTTGTGTACATTCTTAACTGAAGAGTGCAATAAAGGTCATCAAAGGGATCACTCCATTACGGGCCCACCCCATTACAAGCCTACTCCATTTCCAGCGTCCTCGGGTAAGAAACTTTTAGCTTCACTTTAAATTTTATGTTCTAGATGATCAAAGAGAAAAATTGGATATCAAAAGCAAGAATTACAACTTCTTAGGTTATAACATGGAGTCAAAGGAATATCGGCTTTATGACCCTCAAGTAAAGAAGATCATAGTGAGTCGTGATATGATATTTGATGAAATAAAAGAACTTATGGTGGATCAAAATATATAACTAAATGACATGATTAATAGACCTACTAATTACATACTAATCACCAAGAAAGTGAGCAATATAATATGCTTAATAAACCAAAAATAATCTTCATTAATCTCACTTGATAACAAGCATGGAAGTACACCACTCGTACACCATTATATAGCTCCATGTAGAAGTATCTAGATCCACAATTATCTCCTTTATTCACTCCATCTTTTCCTAGAATATATCCCCATCCCATGATTCTTTCACAATCAGACCAATGTAGCTCACCTTTACACATCATTGCTTGCATCATCTTAGGAATCCACCCAAGTTTGACCTTTGCATCTACCTTATTACTTATTTATTTCATTTATCTTAAGAAATAACCTTTGATAAATACCCTTTTAGGTGTTACATAAATATTTTCTTGTGTAAGGTGTACAACTTCCCTCATCACAATGTACTTTGTCATCACTTATATTTCTCAACACTCCCCCTCAAGTGATGATTCATTGCCCTATACATGTGATTCATTGGTTCTATACTCCTAAATCATGTGCTAGAGTAGTCTACCTCAATACTATGTTGGTTTTAGTTTGAGAATTGATACTTGATTTAGTCTAAATAAGACTTTGAGCCTTTGTTGTTAAAGGTTAAAAAAAGCACATGGAGGCTAGGTTAGCATGCTCTTAGTATTGCACATCTATGAGAGATGATGGACAGATAGAGTTGCTACAGATTTTGCCAAAAGGTACTACTCCTCCACGATTTTGTCAAGGTATCAATTTATGTGTGGCGCTCTGCTATTTATATGGAACTCTACCTCCATGTGCCTAGAAAATGTTAGTATACACTCAATGCCCGCTGTCAGGAGGCTAGGAAAAGGAGAAATGCCTCTATAGCTACCTACCCAGCAGCCTTGGAAAACACAACAAAGACAAGGGGCACCACCAGCACGATGATGGAAATAGAAATCTCTCAAAACATCACACAGAGATACCTCGAAACTCTGTACTCCACAAGATAATCAAAGACCACACACTTATCCACAATAATGTAAAAAAAGTCCCTCTTTCACAATTCAGTCGGCTCCACTCGGCTTCCTTCACTCCCTTTGCCTAGTAGCCAACACTCTCGCTGTCGGCTGTCCGCTGCTGCGCCAATCGCCAGCCCTCTGTCTCCGCAGCGGTTGCACTGAACTTCACCACCAAAAAAAAAACGGCTCCAGCCTGTCACCCACCAGCTTTTCTTCCCAGGGCCAACGCAACCCTTCTCTTCTGTGCCAGAGGCGGCTCTGCTCTGCTGCGCTGCAGTTGTGCCAACCACACCAAAAAAAACGGCCACCTTCTCTCTTCAAAGGGCACCCCACCAGCTACCCTCGACTTCTACAGCCCGTCTCTCTATGTGTCGCGCGACGACCAGCAGCTATGCCAGCACCAGAGCCTCTGCAACTCTCTCCGCTCATCAGCCTCCTCTCTCGCTTTGCACACGCTGTCCCACCAGTGCTTCACCAAGGCGACTTCACCAACAAGGCCGTCGCCAACCCTCCAACGTGCTGTCCTAGGCGGCTCCCTCTGCAAGTGGTCCACCTCTCCCAGCGGCCTCAAACAACCTAGAGCCCGTCGACGTTTCCAGCCATCTAACGCGCCTGCAGCAGCTAACCCAAGGCGCTCTCCACACTGTCAGTAGCCCTCTCTCTGCTGCATCGCGGCTGTGCCAGCCACCCTCCGTTCGGCTCCACTCCATCCCCTCTCTCACAAGGCAGCAACCACACTGTCTGTTTGCTCTCCACGATCCCAGAGAGTCTCCCTTCCCCCTAGCTCTCCCACGCTGGTCAGAGAGGCATCTCCTGGTACAAGGCGGCCACTTTTCACTTGCTGCAGCTCTTCGCCAACCCTCTAGTCTTCTTTCACGCTGGCAAGGGAGCTGGCAGTTGAGCAAACGACCACGCTGTTGGCCACGTTGATATTATTTTTTATTATTTTAAAGCTTAGAAAATGGTCACCATGCTTAGAGCCTTCCATTTCACACACCAAATTCAATGCGACATTGGCCCCTTCCACTATTAATTGCCCATGCTTCCATGTATACCTTCAAATACGGTCTTCCAATACCCATTCCATTTAAAGGATACGCACACATATAAAGCGGTCGAACAGCTGATACCACCTCCAGCAGCGGACCACACTCTAGACAAACCTGCACAAGCTTATAGCAAAACCATTCAGTTTGTACATCTGCCAAGGCATTTCAAAGCAAAACCTTCACACATGCCATGCATCCATATGTACACAAGCCCAAAACACCTTTCAAAAAAACGCCTGACACCGGCCTCTCATCATGTATCTCACTTGGATGTATAATGCACATTTGTTAGGCCCCCATTATGAGGAGTAGCCATGGTGCATATGTCTTTAGTGGGAACCCCGGGGTCATTTATTGTGACCATTGATGATAGTTAGGAGATGCTCAGGGGTACGAGTGTTAGCTAGGGTCCGAGGCATTGCCCCGAGTGGGGGGTCCTAGGGGGGCTAGTAGCCCCTCTTGGGCGAGGGTTCGAGAGGGCGAGAGCCCCCAAGGCAACGGTATGAGGAATATCTCGTAGAATATTCCCTCGAATACTAGGTCTATCATTAGTGGGCAGTGGTCGGTGGTTGGTGGGCCTCATTCTTGATACGCGGGCGGTGACCGTGTCTATGGAGTCGTGTCTATGGAGTGTAACCGCCCCCGTTGTATACGCATCTACCACACCGCCTATAGTACTATATATGGACATGGTTGCCATGAGCTAAGGTATCCAATGATTGTGAGTATCCACCCCCTTCTACACCTCGTACATACTCCATCCAAAGTCTATCTAGATCACCATTTGAGCTAAGGTATCCAATGATTGTGAGTATCCACCCCCTTCTACACCTCGTACATACTCCATCCAAAGTCTGTCTAGATCGCCATCTGAGCTCTACTTGAGAGCGCACGGGTGGACAGCACCATCACTTGCACCTCTTTGGTATAATCAAAATTTTAAATTCTCTCCATTGTGTATCTATTGCATTCTCTATTGTGCTTTGTCTTGCTATCTCTTTTTGTTGTGCCATATTCTTGTAGACAATGCTGCCTATATTATATGCAAGATTTTATATGGCTTAGTGTGTGAAGGTGGTTGATTTGGAGATTGGTCATCGCCTTTTCCAAGAGGAGGGAGCTATAGATTTTCACTTACTAGAGATACTTGGGCTTTATGATTTAATGTTGCTGCTTGTTACTTGTGTTGTATCTTTGCCCATTATTATTGTGTTGCACAAAAGCTGATTTGTTGAGAGTAGCTCATATTGTATTTTTCCTCTAGTGCTTTTAGCAAAAATACGATATGAGCTACTCTCATGGATTTGGTGTAGCTCATACACCATGGAGTGAGCTACACCAAACCCATAAGAGTAGCTCATGTTTTACTTTTCCTCCAGTGCCATAGAAAAATACAATATGAGGGTGAAGCATTGATATCCACCAAACCCATGAGAGTAGCTTATCCACCATGAAGTGATCATCCATCTCACCACTTAATGGCGGCCTCGCAAAGAGAGTGTTAAGAAAGAGTAGCTCATCCACCATGGAGTGATTAACCTCAAGAGGAGAATGTTAAGAGAAAAGAGAACATGGAATGCATAAAACAAATGCTTGTGTGTGTGTGTGTGTGTGTGTGTGTGTGTGTGTGTGTGTGTGAATTAAATATAAACATAATATCCACAGTCGAATAGACAACTACTCGAAGACCCAACCTATTTGATTATCCACTAAATGTCTACATGAAACATGTACATCGTTTGACTTACATGAAACATGTATAGAAGTATAACTAGATGAAAGTTTCATCTTTAAACCCACAAACAACAAGCATAGAACCAGTAAACAAAAACATAAAAGTGAATAAATTTAAAACAAGGTAAAGAAGAATAGTTGCCAGAAGTAGACACTGAATATTGATGCAAGCATAAACTAAAGTGGAGAAGCATGTCACCTGCAACCATCCAAACCACAACACTGATAAGAACCAAGTGTTAATGAATTGGGAATGCAGGTGTCACAGCCGCTCCACACTTGTTATTGATGTCACAGAATATGTGTCATCTCAATATCCAAGTGTCAAGCTTTTGACACTGCTTCACAATCTTGGCAAATTGAGAAAACATCATCCAAATAAACTAACACAGAATATGCCGAAGGGCTTAATCCATAATAAGTCCACTTAATGTAGAGTAGAAATTGATCACAGTGTCTCAAAGATTGTGTGTGTGTGTGTGTGTGTGTGTGTGTGTGTGTGTGTGTGTGTGTGTGTGTGTGTGTGTGTGTGTGTGTACCCATCCCTTACCCCCCAGGAATAGGTTCCACATAAGTGGTGGAGTAGGCTACCACTTATGTGGCTAGACTAATCCCCATCAACAATCACAATGTCATGATGAATTATTTTAGATGTCATGATGAATTATTTTAGATGATGAGCAGAAAAAAGTATACTCCAGTTGGATTCTATTCACAATGATTGCCAACAAGTAATCAAAGAAGTATACTCCAGTGTTGGAGTCTATTGGCATTGTTTGCCGAGTCAGAGAGACAGAGTGCCGAAAAGAAGAGGTAGTGCTGTTACTCTATCAATGAACCTTATAGTTAAAATGAAACGACCAAGTAGCCGAAGTCAAAAAAGTGAAAATAAAATTGTAGTAAATCTTGAAAAGTGTCTAATCATTAAAGTGAGTTTGGTAATTATGACTTTACACTAGCCAACATCAAGTGCACAATAGCTGTGAGCCATAATCCCGACCAAGAGTACCTATTGTGCATCTTCTTGAAACCTATCAACATAAAAGCATAGGACAGTGGGAGAAAATAGGTCTCATGGTCAAGAAGTATCAAGAAGATAGGCCAATATCTGTGGTCTAGCATGTGTGTGTTTTTAAATTAAATATAAATATAATATCCACAGTCGAATAGAAAACTACTTGAATACCCAACTTGCTTGATTATCCAATGTCTACATGAAACATGTACATCAGTTGACTTACATGAAACATGTATAGAAGTATAACTAGATGAAAGTTTCATCTTTAGACCCACAGACGACAAGCATAGAACCTACAACAAAACATAAAAGTGAATAAATTTAAAACAAGGGAAAGAAGAACAGTTTCCAAAAGTAGACACTGAATATTGACACAAGCATAAACTGAAGAGGAGATGCATGTCACCTGCAACCATCCAAACCACAACACTGATAAGAACCAAGTCTTAATGAATTGGGAATGCAGGTGTTAGAGCTGCTCCACACTTGTTATTGATGTCGCAGAATATGCGTCATCAATATCCAAGTGTCAGGCTTCTGACATCTGCAATCTTGGCAAATTGAAAAAACATCATCCAAACAAACTAACATGAAATATGCCAAAGGGCTTAATCCATAATAAGTCCACTTAATTTAGAGTAAAAATTGATCAGTGTCTCAAAGCTTGTGTGTGTGTGTGTGTGTGTGTGTGTGTGTGTGTGTGTGTGTGTGTGTGTGTGTGTGTGTGTGCATGCGTAATATTTAAGGATTGATGGTTTCAAGTAAAGAAAAGGGTATGCAAAAAAAACTCTTTGTAATCAAATATCTCCACGAAGTAGCACGTGCTAGAGTAATGTAGTGAGAACCGAAAGGCATTAGTAGTAGGTTCTATAGTTGTTAAGATTGGTCTTATGGGTTGAGGGGATTTTTAAATGGATGAATACATGGACACAAGAGAGTAGTGAACCAATCCCAAGGAGACACGTACAAAGGCATTCCTAGACTAGTTAGGGAATGATACTTTGGCCACATAGCATACACATTGGGCTAAACAGAGTTTCAAGAGTAGCCTTGGGAAGATAATTTCATAAGTGGCAAGTCATCAAGAGTAGGTTCTACAAAAATCAATCAAAAACCCAAGCGTAATTAGGGCCTCACTCTCCAATGAATTTATGGGAAGGCATATCTTGTGTTTTGCTGCTTGTGGGTTCATGCTTTTTTGTATGAGCAAGATCTTGTCAAGGTTTGAATTGGCACGATTTGAATAGTGTGGATTGTCAAGGTTTGAATTGGCACAATTTAAATCGTGTGGATTGATGCCATTTTTGCACGGGCAAGATCTTGTCAAGATTTGAAGTAGCATAATGCCTAGAGAAGGAGATGCTCTAAACAAAGGTTGTTAGAGAGGTCATTCTACTTGGGGATCCATTCTTTGATGTCTCTAAAAGGCTAGCTAAATGATTTTTCACTTTAGGTATAGTTTCTAGACCTAACTTTAGGGAGCTAGGACCTTACCAAGATGCTAAGAAAGCCCCTTTATATGGCATCCATAACCTTGCTTGGTAAAGGATCCAAAAAAATTTGTCACCTAAGACACAGATGTTGCTATCCCTTTTGAGTATATTATTCAACTTAAATAGTATGGTGAAATCATAATCAAGCTTGATTTTGGTTCCTTTTCCGATGCTTGCTTTCACCATTATGGAAATTTGATCGTTTTGCTAAGGAATGTATATCCTGTATATAGGAAGTCCACTTTGTGGTGTGATGGGGGATGCGTGAGATAGAATTACACCATGTTGGTAGTTGGTATCATGCTTAATACCATATTAGTACTAGGAAAAACTACTGCTATTGGTATTTGCATTTAGATCCATGCTAGTGTTATTGGTATTGTGGGTGAATCCTCGTGCTAAACAAAAAGCTAGTATATTATTAGTATTGTGGGTGATTCACTATATTAAATACCAAGTTAGTGTATTACTCGTGTTATGTGTTTATGCATATAAATGTAATCATATTAGGATTAATTATTAAAGTAGTTCAATTAATTATTCTAAGCAATGTGATTAATACTTGTGGTGTTGAGTGGTACGAGGGTACTAATTGACGCTTGTGGTGTTTAGTACAAGGGTACTAATTGAGGTGTCACATAGATGGTAGTATGAGCATAGTGTGCAAGTGTCAATCATCATGGTGTCATGCAAAGTATTATATAATGTGCTAGTTACTATATTTAATTAATTATATATTTTGGCTTTGCACGGGCATTCTATTTGTAATATGGTAATTTAAAGTCCATGATTTAGCACATCTTAGGCGTGTAGGAAACCAATTAACTTAGTGTAAAGGTAGTGTGCAAGATACTAGAGTTATTTTTATAAAAGTAGGAAACCAATTAACTTATTGTAAAGGTAGTGTGCAAGATACTAGAGTTATTTTTATAAAAGTAGGAAACCAATTAATTTTTTATAAAGGTAGTGCGCAAGACACTAGAGTTATTTTTGTAAAAGCAAAATGATCAAGCTATTATTGGATCCTTAAGGATCAAATTTAGAAATACATTTTTTAAATGCCCACATGAGGGAGATGGGGTCACTCCATTTAGGGGGGGAGTGCTCTTATCTTGTCTATATTTGTTTATTATTAAATCTCTTATCTATGGTTTGGATTCATATATGTTTATACATAATTATTATTTCTTCTAGCCCTGATACTGTTTCAATGGTATCAGAGCTTTGCTACACTCACATGGAAAGAGAAAAAAGCAAGCTTCAGGGATTTATTAAGAATATTTAAGGGTGATAAATAACAAAGAGAAGGTAAAAATAACTTGTCTTATTTACTTAATTTTGAACCTTGAGAGAATTCTAAAAGAACGAGGTTGCAATCGTGAAGTATAGTACTCAAGAAAAGAAAACTGCGTTTTAGACCTTTGGGAAAAAACAAAAGAGAAAGACTATTCAATAAAACTATTGTCAATGCCTTCTACATTTTCTTATGTAAGGCAATAATAAAAGAATCTCATAAAAGGGCCATCCTTTCTCAAAATGGCACCTCCTTTCTATGAAACTGAGGGGAGAATAGAAAGCTCAAACCTTCATCTCTTCACAAGCTAAATTGCATCAAAGGTTTAGCAATACTAAGAGCTAATTGCATCAAAGGTTTAGATATCAAAAGCTAATGTCATCTAAGGCTTAGCAATATCAAGAGAAGGCCCAATCCGATAGAATAATCGAGGCTTTCATGACATGGATCCAGTATTTTCACAGAGATGCCTTCTATAATGGTTCCCCCAATCCCAGCCCTTAGTCATTGTCCCTATAAGCCAAAAAAAATCTAGTACTTTCACAGAGATGCCTACTATAGTAGTTCCCATGAGTCTAGCCCTTGGTCATTATCATAAGCTTAAAAAAAATCCATGTATATATAAGACAATAAAAGGAGCATGTATATGGAGCATCATGTGCAACCTCTAGCTAAGAGGTTGCTTATATTGGATATTATTAGATTAAGCTTAATAACATCTCTAACTATCAATGTGTGATTTGATGTTTGGTACCCAAATCAATAATTCAAAGTATTTCTTAATTTAAGACTTTTTTGGTTTGAAAATTAATGAAGTTGGGTCTTTGGGTGAACACCTAGGTACCATGGGTTCAATTAGCGACCCAATAGTCTTGGTGTAATTATAGAGGAAAAAATAACTCATTTAAGAGGACAAAATAACTCATTTAAGAGGACAAAATAACTCACTTAGGAAAGAAAAGTGAAGACCGAGTGAACACCTGGGTACCATGGGTTCAATTCTTCGCAATCCAATAGTCTTGGTAGAGGACAAAATAACTCATTTAAGAATGACAAGTGAACTAAGCTTTTGATATCATGCTTGTTGTGATGATTAAAGAGGAAAAATGACCATATTAAAGTGGAAAAATGACCATATTAAAGTGAATTTGATCATTAAAGCTATGTGCATCAAAGGCAAAGGAAAGAAGAACAAGAAGGATACATGGAAATGTACATTTTAAAGGAGGCTAGGTTGTTTAAAAAATAAGTTCTTCCAAAAGACTTGCTGGTGAAGACTAAGAAAAAGTACACACAAATTTGGTTCAAGAAATTGAAGAGGTGTGTAAAGACATGGAGCATATGAATCCACTCTCATGCTCCAAGATATTTACACCTCATTGGGTAGCTGGTTCCATCACACATTGTCAAGCCACCACATTGCACTACGAGACCTCATCCCCCCTCTCACCTCACACAAACTCACAATCAAAAGAAGATTAGCAAGAGGCTTAGCACTATCAAGACTTAATTGCATAATTTCAAATCAATGGGAGAGTTTTGCATTATGAGAGAAAAGGCTAAAAGTGTTCACACACACAAACTATGGCCGATCAGGCACCCATGGCTTAAAAGTGGCCTATCATGAGAGAAAAGACTAAAAGTGTTCACACACACATTATGGCCGACTAGGCACTCATGGATTTAAGTGGCCTATTATCTCATGATAAGTAGGGAAATCATTAGGGATCCCATTCTAGCTTACATCACATGCTCTTGGAGAGTGGGAAGAATTGCGCGATAAGTATTCTGCTCAAACCGTTATGGGTGTCCGTACATGTGGTAGATTTTGACACTCTTGCTTCATAGCTTAATCAAACATCCTCTTAGTGCATCCATATTTTCTCTTTGATGTAGGGTATTAATGGCATCATCGGCTAATATCCCAAAATGGGTTAACATTCTACCTTCTTCATGCTTCTTGATGCTAACAATGACGATCATGTCAAGTAGAAGACTTTGTTGTGGGGAGAATATAGAAGTTGTGCTATTGTTACTTATTACATCGAGACAATTTTCAATGGTCATTGTATGGCGACGTGCGCTTGGTGAACCAACAAATGGACAACCTATTTTTGCCCAATGAAAAGTCCACCACCCCTGATGCACCAGAGAAGGATGGCAATTTATTTATCTAAGGGACTACACAGTCTCGCAGATCATCAGAGAGTACAACCCAAGTGGAGCAAGCCCTATCTCCTAAACAATCACCTAATGTGGAGAGAGTGCATGGCTACACCAAGGGAATTCTGCATCAACCCCCAAGGTTCATTGATATCAAAAGATGGTGGTCCTAGTGCAAGTTCTTGTGAATGGAAGGCAAGGGCCCATCTACAGGTTTCCTTACATTGAAGATGCCATGCCACTCACCACCATGGAGATGCAGCCCCGCATGAAAAAATTCGATGATCTTTAGCTACACAAAGATCCCCAGCTTAGCCAATGTTGCCACATACCGCTTCTTTAAGCTCATTTATCCTCATCCTCGAGGAGGTGTCAAAAGTCCAATAGACAAGTAATGAATGCCCCAGTTCGACCTCAATCAAGGCCCTTTTTTGCCGGCATGTAGACCTCCATGGCACATGGTCAAATACTTCCACAACAGCCATAGGGTTGTCACCTTCAAGAATATGTCGAATATTGGGTTCTGGAAACCCATTGACATCATGCAACAGTCAGCAGGTCGATGGCTTCCAATGATACCAATGGCACCTTTGGCACCAATCCTAGCTAGTAGGTATCACCGCCATTATCTTCTCTTTATAGGTGCCTAAGCTGATGCCCTCTTCCAAATAGTAACCTTCATATACCACATCTATGCCTTGGATGGAACAGGCTCCCTTAGCCGGGGCACTAGATTTTAGGTGACTAGGCGAGACCATACATGTTAGGGTTTGATATGCTAGGGTTACATAGTGGTTCCTCTTACATGGGCTTCATATGGAACGCATGTCCCCATTCCACTATAGTTTGAATGCCTCACTATTACTTCTCACCCACCATGACATTAACAGACGTATCTGATTCGACCTCTTCACACTAAAGACCCATGTCACATAGCTAGATCCACTGCAACTTCCTACGAAGATGCAATTTTACCACGGCCACTTTATAAGGCTTACAAAGGATGACTTCACTCAAAAGTATGGCTATCTTTATAAACACATCACATGCCATGATGATTATGATCGGTCAGATTAGAGAGTCTCCTAACATAACCTAAGGTTGGTGTCAAGACCCCACGGATCTCCTCGTGATCGTTCTTGGTTCGAGACTCGAAAGCTGCAAACAAACGAACAAACAAACAACAAGGGGGTGCAGGCCTGACTCACCTCCCAACCATGACAGCCGTGGTGGGCGAGCCCACAGTCTTGGCTGTCTCCACCGAGCCACGAGCTGAGCTAACTAGGTTGACGTACCGACCAATCCCCTCCTCACGACGTCCCATACCGCCACGAAGCTGCCCTCGCGGGCCTCGAGATTGCTGCTGGCCTTGGCTCCGTAAAGCAGGTGCACGTCTGCACTAGATCTAGGCTCCAAGACCATAGAGCTCTCACAAACTCGCGAGACTCTCTATATCCCAATAACTAACCTTGGCCACCCTTTTATAGGCTCTTGGCCGATCATCGGGCATCCACACTTGGACGTTCGCCCGTCCATACTTGGGTGCCCGCCCGTTAGTATTTCCCTAACTCAGCTCGTCAATCAGCCTACCTAGCTCCAAGCTTCCCCAAGCCTCGAAACTAGTCTTACGTGCATGTAGCACATGGTAGATACACAATGTGCACATGACATACTCCCCTTCCTCTAAGGGCTCACTCTTGAGCTCACTAAAAAGCCAAGGTAATCTCTCTGAAGAGTAGTTAATGTCTCCCATGTAGCGTCCTCCTCAACACGATCCTTCCACTTGATCTTGTATTCCGTGATAAGCGTATTACGCAATCTTCTTTCACGAAATCCAAGAATCTTTTCAGGTTCGTGCGGAACAAATGTCATGTCCTCGACATCTATAATTTCTTGAGGAGTAACTAACTGATTTGTTCCACCCAGTACTTCCTTAAGTCTACTGACATGAAATACAGGATGAACTTTCACATGAGAAGGCAAATCCAATTCATATGCAACTGAACCAATCCGTCGTGTAATACAAAATGGTCCACAGTATCTAGGGGATAATTTCGGAGATCGACCTGTCCGTAAAGTCTCGGAATCTTTCGGAACTCGCAAATACACCATCGTTCCTTTAGAGAACTCTCTGGGTGAACGATGTCTATTAGAATAAAACTTGTCTCGGTCTTGAGCACTTCTAATAGATTCCTTCGCAACTTGTAACATTTTCTGCATATCTTGCAAAAATATACATGTTGCATCATGCTGAAGTCCTGAGAATCCTACTGATCTAGGTTGAAAACCATACATAAGCATGAAAGGACTAAACCCTGTACTCGTATGCTTAGTACTGTTATATGCAAATTCTAACATAGGAAGATAATCCTCCCATGAACTCTATCTTTTGGTGGATACATATGCTCGAAGCATATCCTCCAAAATCTGATTCATTCTTTCAGTCTGGCCATCAGATTGAGGATGATCTGAGGAACTCAAATTCAAAGTTGTTTCCAACTTCTCAAAAACAAGTTTCCAAAAGTCATTCGTAAACTTAGAGTCCCTATCACTGACTATGTCCTGCGGTAACCCGTACAGTCTAAACAATTGCTCGATAAATTGCCATGCTAATTGTGTAGCTGTAATAGTCTTCCGAGTCGGTAAAAATCTAGCCATTTTTGTCAAGCAATCTACCACAACCCAAATAGAATCGTGGCCTTGATGTGTTCTTGGCAATCCGGTAATAAAATCCATGTCCATTTATTACCTAGGATTTGCAAAGGATGCAACAACCCTCCCTGTCTAAAGCGTTCAGCTTTATTTGCCTGACAAATCTGACACTTGAGAACATAATCTTCTACATACCCTTTCATCTTTGGCCAATAAAAAGTGTGTTTCACTAATGATAGTGTCCTGTGTACCCCAGGGTGTCCAGCAGAGAAGGGGCGTCGTGACACTCCTAAAGAATCTTGGACCTAATGTCCGGGATCTGTGGTACACAAATTTTGTCATTACGGAATAGTAAACCATTCCGAATCATCCACTGGCCTCCTGCAGCCTAAATAGTAGACTGCTCAGTCATCGAGTCTTGGTCAATCAATGAGCTCCCATCCTGGATCTTCAGCCAAAATGGACCAAAATAACTATCAGTCCTGCAAAGCCCTCTCAATGTGACTGAAATAAGTCAGTAGAAATCTCGGTGAACGACAAAGAAGTCACCTCTCTAATTTGACTAAGCGCATCTGCAACATTATTCATGGACCCTTTTCGATAACGGATCTCAAAATCAAAATCTTGCATTAACTCTGCCCAACGAGCTTTCCTGCCTCTCAAATCATCCACATCACACACATACTTGATTGACTGATGATCAGTCAATACCACAAACTTGGAGCCATATAAATAATGTTTCCAAACCTTGAGAGCATGAATCACAGCATAAAGCTCCTTTTCAAGGGTTGGCCAACGAGATTGAGTGTCGTCTAGCTTTTTACTTTCAAAAGAAACTGGTCTACCATCTTGAAATAAAGCAGCCCCGATAGCATAGTCACTGACATCAGTTTCAAGAACATAAGGCCGACTAGGATCAGGCAATGCTAAGATAGGTGCTTCCTTGACTTTATCTTTCAAAAGTCTGAAGCCCATATCCAAATCATTATTCCAAGTGATAGGCTGATTTGACTTACGTCCACGACCTTTCAATAAGTCGGTCATTGGTAGTGTGAGCTGAGAGTACTCCCGTACAGATTTTCGAAGAAAAACAACAAAACCGAGAAAAGAACGAAGTTGTTTCACTATTCGCGGTATAGGCCAGTCCAGAACCTTCTGAACTCGGTTATAGTCAATGCTCAATCCATCTCTAGTGATCTTGTGTCTCACATTTACTTAACTTAGCATATAGTCGATTCTGTCTTTAAAAAAATAGATAAGACAATCGTGAGGTGTCTGACATGATCCTCAAGAGTACGATTATAAATCAAAATATCATCCAGGAACACCACCACAAATTTTCCCAAATGTTCAAGATCGTTCATTTGCTGGAAAGTGGCTGGAGCATTGGTTAACCCAAAAGATAATACGAGAAACTCGTAATGGCCATACCTAGTCCGAAAGGCGGTTCTTTCGACATGCCTTTCATGAATACGTATCTGGTGATAGCCAGTACGTAAATCTATCTTTGTGAAATATTTCGCTCTTGCTAACCGGTCAATCATGTCATCTGATCTAGGGAGAGGAGAACGGTTCTTAATGGTCAGCTTGTTCAATCTCTTGTAATCTATACACATTCTCCAAGTATTGTTCTTCTTTCTCCTAAGCAACACAGGTGCACCCCAAGGTGATTTACTTGGACGGATCTGACCCATCCTCAAATAATCTTCGAGTTGTTTAGCCAACTCATCTTCCTCAGCTTGGCTCATCCTGTAAGGTGGAATACTGACAGGATGAGCACCAGGGATCAAGTCAATACGATGATCTACTGCCCGTTCAAGTGGTAAACCCAATGGCAGTTCCTTAGGAAATACATCTTGAAACGAATCAAGTATCTTCTGTAATTCTTTGCTTTCAAACACACTTAATTCATTTACATCCAAGGAAGGGATGAGAAATGAAGAAAGTGGAATCAAGACACAATGGAAAGCGGTATACAAAGAAGAATCCATTATATTTCCAAAATCAATTGTATTTACAAGAGGTCCCTGAGAGGGATGAATACAATCACCTAAAATACTATACTTGGTGTCCTTATGCTGAAAAGAAAAAATATGACTAGACCAATCTATCTGGACTTCAAGAGTCTTAAACCACTCAATCCCTAATAACAAGTCTACATTTTCTAGATGCATTACACAGCATTCCAGAGTATCTTTGTAGTCCTGAATCTGGATTGGAAGCATCTCCACCTTGCAATCCCAAACTTGCCTTCCCGCAGGTAGGCGTACCTCATAGGTATGGTCGCTGAGAGTCGTATCAAGACTCAATTTCTGCACAAGTTTGTAGTTAACAAAGTTATGTGAACTGCCAGGGTCTAAAAGAATGTGAATTTTATGGCCATTCACTTCTCCATAAACTCGGAGAAGATCATGCAAGCCAAATACTTTAGAATTGAACAGACAATCAGAACAAGTACTAGGGCGAGAAAGTACAGTAATTGATGTAGCTATCAAAGACAACTAAGTCAATATTAGGTAATTTGGGAAAAATCTCACATTTTGGGAATCAATTACTCCATATAGTTTTGGACATATCTTAAACATACTAACTCCAAATTTGTCGGAGATCATAGATTTAGATTCTACTCTTCAAGATCTTTCCGATGATATGTCACATGAGGGGGTTTTGACAAACTTTTGGACAAGTTCACCATGCTCCCATTTTTCAAATGGGAATGGGATTTTTCCCAAATTATCTAATATGGTGTTAACTGGTTAGCTGCCTTTGGCTTGGGTCCTGCGTTTGTCTTGGTACCCTTTTGCTTTGGGCACTCGTTATGCATGTGTCCTTTTTCTTTGCATATAAAACAACGTCCTTCCTTCTTGAGCTTTAAAGCCCTAAGGAGTCGTTTCTTCTTCGCTGGTGTCGAACTGGAACTCTTCAAAGGTTGGTCCAAAGACTTTCCTTCTATCGTGTTAGCCATAGGTGCAGAGAACTTTCTTTTATGCTTGTTCCCCTGCTCGGTAATGGGTTTCGACTTGGAAGAGACCATTGTATCATCATAGATACGAGCTCAATGAATGGCCTCGTCTAATGTTTTACATTTGTTATTTTTAACCTGTAATCGGTACGAGTCTGGTAAACCAGCTACGAAAAACCCCAAAAGAGTAGTGGGATCCATCTTTGTAGCTTTCATCTGCAAGTCACGAGACTTTTGGAGGTAGACCTCATAAG
This sequence comes from Cibotium barometz, assembly GCF_041138505.1. Classification (NCBI taxonomy): domain Eukaryota; kingdom Viridiplantae; phylum Streptophyta; class Polypodiopsida; order Cyatheales; family Cibotiaceae; genus Cibotium; species Cibotium barometz. The sequence goes on along the minus strand of NC_141070.1, from coordinate 30,715,582 downwards.
TGAGGTGCTGCGAGGTCATGGTCAAGAGGTCATGAAACTTTTGGAGGTAGACCTCATAAGTGAGGTGCTGCGAGGTCATGGTCAAGAGGTCATGGTCAAAGCTGAAAACCGGGCAACAACATCATAATCATCCTCTTTCTTGAGGAATTCTTTCTTGAAGACGTCTTTGAATTGTTCACAAGTCGTTGTTGGATTAGGGTTAAGTTCCTTCCACCAAAGCAAAGCTTTGCCGGACAGGAAACCTACTGCTAAAATTGTATCTTCTTTCCCATCATCATATGGATGAAACTGAAAGTGAACTTGCCACTTATGTAGCCACGTGTCCACTATCTCCTTGGTGCGCTGCTTTTGCTCGCCCCCAATGATAAAAAACAGAAGAAGGAGGGAGCACACACAAAGAGAAGCAAACCCTAATCCATATCCATCAATCATAAAGAAGGAGAGAAGCCATAGTCATCATCTCTCTCACACACCCAAAAGAGAACACAACATAGTGTAGCCACGTGTCCACTATCTCCTTGGTGCGCTGCTTTTGCTCGCCCCCAATGATAAAAAACAGAAGAAGGAGGGAGCACACACAAAGAGAAGCAAACCCTAATCCATATCCATCAATCATAAAGAAGGAGAGAAGCCATAGTCATCATCTCTCTCACACACCCAAAAGAGAACACAACATAGTGTTGTGTCCACACTACAAAGTAAACCTAATGTAATGTCCACACCACACATGACCAGCTGGACGCAGTCATAAACACACCACATGATATCCATCTACCATACTGTCACTCTGTCACTCTGTCACTCTGTCAGCACCCATGTGCTATCCTCCAGCTGTATACGAGCTTGACATTTCAACACTCCCCTTCAAGCTCGACATGTCCATCTCTAGGACTCCCAATCTAGTACGGAAATACTCAAACTTATCCTTACCAAGTGCTTTGGTAAAGATATCTGCAACCTGCTCATCTGTCTGTACATATGTCAAATCAACTTGCCCATCTAGCACTTTCTCTCTGATGAAATGATAGTGGACCTCAATATGTTTGGTCCTGGCATGATAAACTGGGTTGCTAGCAAGCTGAATACTACTCATGTTGTCACAATGAATGACAACGCTCATATCACTCTGTAACTTGACATCATCTAGCAACTTCTTCAACCACATAGCCTCACATGCAGCTATGGCTGCTCCACGATACTCGGCCTCTGTGGTAGATAAAGCAACTGTAGGTTGCTTTTTACTGCTCCAACTCACAGCTCCACTACCAAGGCTGAAAACATAGTATCGTGGAGCAGCTATGGCTGCTCCACGATACTCGGCCTCTGTGGTAGATAAAGCAACTGTAGAAAACATAGCCACTGGTAGACCTCCTGTCATATGCACTACCGGCCCAATCTGCATCTGTATATCCATAGACATGCATGTCTTTTCCTGCCTCATAGAAAAGACCATAATGCACGGTAGTTTTGACGTATCTCAGAATACGTCTCACAGCATCCAAGTGAGGTTTACGAGGACTCTGCATAAACTGACTTACCAAACCAACTGCATAGCTGAGATCTGGCCTCGTAATGGTCATGTAGATAAGGCTACCAACCATTTTTCTGTACATGGTGATATCATCAAGCTCATCACCCAAATCAACCCTAAGTTTCATATTTTGCTCTAATGGTGTCAACATTGGTTTGCATACTGTCATACCTTTTGCCAGCATGTCAAGTGCATATTGCCTTTGCACCAGCCATATACCCTTGCTTGTTCTTATCACCTCAATGCCAAGAAAGAACCTTAAATCACCAAGGTCTTTCATATCAAACTCTTTGCATAAAGAGGCCTTAACCTCATCAATGCCTTTCCCACAATCACCTGTGATAATCAAATCATCAACATAAATGACTATCATCACGATACCATCATGTGTCTTCTTCACATAAAGTGAAGAGTCTGCGTTTCCAACCACAAATCCAATACTGACAAGATATCTGCTGATCTTGTCACTCCAAGCACGAGGTGCTTGCTTCAAACCATATATTGCTTTCTTTAACCTGCAAACAAAAGTAGGATATTCTGGATGTACATATCCTTCTGGCTGTTCCATGTACACCTGTTCTTGTAGTTCACCATTCAAGAAAGCATTTTTTACATCCATTTGATGTAAAGCCCAACCTTTTTGTGCTACTGCTAGTGCAATGATAGACCTCACAGTAGCCATCTTAGCCACTGGGCTGAAAGTTTCATCATAATCAAGACCATAAGTTTGTGCATATCCTTTAGTGACCAGCCTTGCTTTATGTCTCTCTAGGCTGCCATCTAACTTGCACTTTACCTTATACACCCATTTGCAACCAATTGCATTCTTTCCTTGGGGTAACTCAACCAATTCCCATGTATCATTTTTGTCCAAAGCATCCATGGCTTTCTCCCATACATGCTCTCCAATAGCCTCTGTATAGCATGTAGGTTCCACATGCTTCACCATAGATGTCATGTATGCATAGTGCATAGCAAAATCTCGATATGTCAATCTGTCAACTGGATATCTGACTCTCTGGGATCTCCGCACTGCATGCGGGTCACTCTGTACACCTGTAACTCTAGCATGTGGTGGCACATATCTGTCCTGCCTAGCACCAGGTGTGCGTAAAACAAGTATGCCAAGCTCCTCATCCAAACTCTCTGAACTAGATGACTCATAACCTGTGATTCCAATTCCTTCGACCTTCTTCTTTCCTTTATCCATAGCACTACTCCCAGTGCTTACACTCTCATGCCTCAAACATCCTGTCCATGGACGTACACTGCTACTCTCAGCTTCTGCTCTACTGGCCCAGACATAGTAGTAGAACTAGAACTTGCTTGTGGCAAGTTCACAGGCACATCTGCCTCAAGTGACTCAATGACTCCCTCATCTAGCAAGCTCATCAAACACCATATCTCGTGAGATGACCACTTGTCTAGTTTGAGGATTATAACATTTGTATGCCTTTCGATCCTGTGCATATCCAATAAATACACATTTCTCTGCCTTAGGATCCAACTTCCTTCTTCTTTCGTCAGGCACATGTACATAAGCTATGCATCCAAAAACTTTGAGATGTCCAATGTCTGGCCTGTAACCTGTAAGTCGCATCTCTGGCGTGCTTCCATGAATGGCTGCTGTAGGTGTTTTGTTCAGAATATACACTGCAGTAGCACATGCTTCTGCCCAATAGTAATCTGGCATGCTCTTTTCATTGAGCATTGCCCTTGCCACTTCACATATGACTCTATTCTTTCTCTCAGCCACACCATTCTGCTGAGGTGTATACCTGCAAGTCAACTGTCTTCTTATTCCATGCTTCCTCAAGAAATGCTCAAAAGCTTTTGAGGTGTATTCACCACCTCCATCTGTTCTCAAACATTTAATCCAACAGCCATATTGCTTTTCTGCAAGAGCTTTGAAATCCATGAACTTTTCCAACACTTCACTCTTCTCTCTCAGAAAGTATATCCATGTCATCCTGCTGAAATCATCTATAAATGTCACATAGTATAGACTGCCTTTGATAGATGGGTTTTGTGCAGGACCCCATACATCACTCTGTACTATCTCAAGTGGCCTGTTACTCATATTTCCTTCTCTAGGAAACCTCAACCTTGCCTGCTTTCCAAAGTGACAGGCTTCACAAACATGCATATGTCTATCATATTTGAATCTAGGCAATCCACTGACAATGCCTCTTGTTTGCATGTTCTTTAATCTCTGTATATTGACATGTTCTTTAATCTCTGTATATTGACATGTCCAATCCTTTTGTGCCACATATCAATGTCTTGCACAATCCCATTGCTTTTAGAAAACATAGCTGAGTTCAACTCTGGTATGCCTACATCCAATTTGAACAACCTTCCTTCCTTCTTGCCCTTGGCAATCAATCTACAGCCATGCTTAAAGTCTTCCACAAAACAGCCATTCTCATTGAATCTTACTTGTAGTCCCTGCTCAACCATTTGGCCTACTGATGCCAAATTCTTTGTAATGGATGGTACATATAGCACTTCTGACATCTTCTTCACATTTCCATCATGCATCCTCAAAGGCACACTGCCAACATGTGTTATAAGATGCTGAGTATCATCTCCTGTGACCACATAACCATTTGTACCCAATGGTTGCATCTTCTCAAACCATTCACCATGACATGTCATGTGGTTTGAGGCACCCGAATCCATATACCATGACTCATCTCCAGCATTCTGAGAATCCATTGTCCCCATAATGTGCTTCATTGCAAAAAGATGATTTGAACTCCCATCATTGTTACTAGTAGATGCATAATTTTCATGTTGTGGTCTTCCATTCCTGACATCATTCTGCTTTTTGTAACAATCTTTTGCTATATGTCCAAGTTTGCCACAATAGTGACATTCAATCCCATTCAAATTTTGTTGAGGACCTTGCCATCGTCCTCTACCACGAGCACCTGTTCCAACTCTCCCCCTATGGGATTGAAATCCACGACCTCCACGTGGTCCAAATGATGACTGTGAATTCTGAAAATTCTGATTTGATTGTGGTTGAGTAGACCTGTCATTCCAACCACGTCCTCCACGGCCTCGAGGGGCAAATCTCCCCCTGCCTCCTCGAGAGCCTCTAGATGAGTAAAAAGCCTGATTTCTTGCATGCTCATCATTACTGGATGAGGATGCACCACCTGTAATATTCATACCACCAAGTCCAAGCTTTAATTCTTCCACAATGAGAAATGACACAAGCTCATTAAAGTCTGGCATTCCTCCCAACCTTACTGAGATGGAAGTATCAAAAGATTTGTACTCCCGACCTAAACCACGCAATGTGAGAGCAACCAAATCATCATCATCCATTGGGGCATGAATTGATGATAGTGAATCTGCATAACCCTTGATTTCCTGAACATACTCATGGATACTCCTATTCCTTCGTGTTACACTGTGAATCTGTTGCTTTAGTTGTATCTTCCTTGCACCAGTGTCTGTCTCATACATTCGGCACAATATATCCCATGCTTCTTTTGGTGTATCTGCATCTTGGATGTGAATAAGCAAGGCATCTGTTACACATATTGAAAAGTAATGTAATACTTTCGAAGACCGCTCTACCCATTGCTTGTGAGCCACCAACTGAGCATTATTTGGTTGAGGAGGTAGAAATGGCTCCGGGTCTTCATCCGACACTAGACTCCATAAACCTTTGCCTTTCAAAAAACTCTTCATTCGAAACTTCCACACTTGAAAGTTAGTTCTGTCAAGCTTCTCTCCAACAATTTGTACCGGACCATCTCCCATGTTTGCTTACAGATTGTACTCGAAACAATGTACTAAATGTACCCTGTAATGTCACACTTGCAAATGCTTTCCAAGACTTCAATCCTTTGTAAAATGCTTCAAATATGTGTTTTGCATACACATTTACCTCCAAACACTCTCCAATGCATGTATCTCAACCATCCAAGGCATTACACTTCAAAAAAGTTTAGTTGAAATTGTCTGGTTTTTTCTCGCCAGAGAACCAGTAAAAAAACAGTCAAAGAATGATCCTTAATCCTTCAAAAAGTTGTTGAAATCCAAGTTTGAGGTATGCTTTAGCTTCCCAATACTTTGCTCCAAGTGCTCCTAAGAGGAAATGACCAAATTCTTCAAGTTGAGTGAGCTACAATCAAAAATGTGACTCTCTATTTTGCTTATTTCTGCATATGTCAGTGACCAACAGTCACTAAAAATCTCATAGATTCTTCAAATCTCATCCAAATTCAAAACTTTTTGAATCAAAAGTTTAGCAACTCATAGCTCCTTGCTTGTACCAAAGGAATTTGTCCAATTTGATATAGACAAGGATTAATGCCTTGATTAGTGATACTCTGTTTCTGGTGGACAGAACTTCTGTAAACCTGCAAATCTCTGATAATTGACTTCAATGAGCTCCAAATACATCAAATGAGCTGCAACCAAGCTTCACAATGCCTTAGCAATGCCTTTGCTCAACTCCCCAAGCTTTGAATGTAATCAAATGGTGTAGTAATGAGTGAATGGCATGATATTTATTGAAACTATCCAGAATTCTGCTCAGAAAAGTGCCGCCTACTCCAAAGGGCTGTAGAAGAGGGGCATTTCACATTTGAGTTGATAGGGTTCTTAGCAATGACCTAATAGACCTCGTGCTTGAAGGGTTTGGCTCAATTCTTGCTCTAACTCCTGCAATCAATCCTCCAACGGGGGGTATGTTTTTTGATTTGTGAAAAACCAAAAACTTTTGCATAAATTCACTTCCACTTGATTTTGCTCAAATCTGTATGCATCAATCTGCTTCAAGATTCTGTATGTTGCTTGTGCCCACTTTGCTAATACATGTGCAAGCTCAAATACACGTGCCTTTGTGTATACATTTTCCAAGAGTATATTCACTTCAAGCTTTCCATGAAAGCTTAGAGAAAAACCAAAAATTTTCACTTGCTTTATGCACTTCAATCTTCACTGAACCTGCTCTTTGGCACCTGCAATCCGCTCAAGGGAGTTTTGCTACTCTTACCCGTTAGGCCAAGCTTCAGATCTGTAACCGAGGTGAGCTCCACAGCTTTCTTTTGCTCCACAGCTTCAATGGAAATCTTCATAGCTTCTTCTTCTTCTTCTTCCCTCTTCTCTCACTCACTCTCACAACACAACTAATGAGCTCTAGGCTCTGATACCATGATAAAAAACAGAAGAAGGAGGGAGCACACACAAAGAGAAGCAAACCCTAATCCATATCCATCAATCATAAAGAAGGAGAGAAGCCATAGTCATCATCTCTCTCACACACCCAAAAGAGAACACAACATAGTGTTGTGTCCACACTACAAAGTAAACCTAATGTAATGTCCACACCACACATGACCAGCTGGACGCGGTCATAAACACACCACACGATATCCATCTACCATACTGTCACTCTGTCACTCTGTCAGCACCCATGTGCTATCCTCCAGCTGTATACGAGCTTGATATTTCAACACCCAAATGGTTCCGGAGTAATGTTGGGGCCTAAAGTTGAAGCCAAGGTATCCATACCCGAGAAAGTAGAGAGGGTAGTAGTCAATAGAGCAATGGAGTTCTGCAAAGAGCTTGCATCTGGGCTACGATTTGTGCCTGACGTTCCGTCGAAGAAGCTTCGAGAGCTACTTTGAACTCTTGGAAATCGGATTTTGACAAAAAGATCGGCATCGGTACCTTCCGTTAGCCGGCAAGCCTTCGCGTTCCACGAGGGGCTCCAACTCCGATTCTTGGGTCGACATCGTGAAGAGGGTACGTGGAGAGAAAATTTGATCTTTGCACAAGGAAAGTGCAAGGGAACTTGAGAGCTTGAGAGCTTGAAAACTCGAGAGATGTGTGGCAAGAAGCCCACTTAAGGGGTTTATAAAGATAGCCCCAAAAGCTAAAAATCTCCAAAAGCTAGGCTTAGCTTTTGCTTTGCTTTTGTGTTTTTTTTAATATATATATACATATACATATATATATATATATATATATATGGATATATATATTCTAGGTTCTTAAAAAAATAAAACACCTTTGAAACCTTGGAGGAGTGGTTTTAAAAAATTAAACTCCAAAAAAAAAAACGAAAGCTCTAAAAAAAACGTGGGCTTTCCTTGTTTTTTTTTCTCTTCCTGGATTAGACCCGCCGGCGTGCTGCTGTCTGCTGACGCCATCTTGCTGTGCCGGCGCCTGTGTGCGTCATACGTGTAGTCGTCGGTCGGTGCTGCCTGCGCCAACCTGTGCTTGCGCCTGCGCCGCCAGCCTGCGTGGGCTTGGGCAACACGGCAGCGTAGCCCTGGGCGCCCATCAGCCTGGCCTAGGCGCTGCCTGGGTTGGCTACGCAAGCTTGGCCACAAGGCCACGTGGCCTGGGCGCCCGCCTTGCCTGACCTGGGCGTCGCCTTGGCCTGGGCACCAGCCCCCGCCTGGCCTAGGCGCCTACGTGGGCCTGGCTGCTTGGCCGCCTGCTTGGCTAGCCTTAGGCGCCTTCAAGCCTTAGGTTCCTGTAGCCGCCGCCTTTGCCTACACGCACAACTCCCTACGACCAGCAGCTCCACACGATCAGTCATGCAGCGCGCCTGGTTCGCTTTCTCTCGCTCTCTCTCAACGAAAAGCAACGTGCAACGTGCTTTTTCTGTTTCTCTCCCTGCAGTTCATGCGACTACACAAACAACTTCCCTACTTCTTGCAAAGCAATCAACCCTTCCTAAACTACCACCTCCCATCAACATGGGTTTCTTTGATGAAGAAAAAACACATACTGAATCTGAAAATAGCAGTATGCACAGAAAAAACAGCAAGCTTTTTTAACACATACCTTTCTTCGACCTCATCTTCTCTACCTACCGACTTGCTCGTTCACGAGGTATGCTCTGATACCACTGTCAAGACCCCACGGATCTCCTCGTGATCGTTCTTGGTTCGAGACTCGAAACCTGCAAACAAACGAACAAACAAACAACAAGGGGGTGCAGGCCTGACTCACCTCCCAATCATGACAGCCGTGGTGGGGCGAGCCCACAGTCTTGGCTGTCCCCACCACCGAGCCATGAGCTGAGCTAACTAGGTTGACGTACCGACCAATCCCCTCCTCGTGACGTCCCATACCACCACGAAGCTGCCCTCGCGGGCCTCGAGATTGCTACCGGCCTCGACTGCGTAAAGCAGGTGCACGTCTACACTAGATCCAGGCTCCAAGACCATAGAGCTCTCACAAACTCGCGAGACTCTCTATATCCCAATAACTAACCTTGGCCACCCTTTTATAGGCTCTTGGCCGGTCATCGGGCATCCACACTTGGGCGCCTGCCTGTCCATACTTGGGTGCCCGCCCGTTAGTATTTCCCTAAACTCAGCTCGTCAATCAGCTTGCATAAGCTTCCCCAAGCCTCGAAACTAGTCTTGCGTGCGTGTAGCACACGATAGATACACACTGTGCACATGACAATTGGAGACTGAGCAAGCAGAGGGCACTACCAGAGAGAATAAATTCTACCAATTTTTTTTGCTAGTAGTCGATACAAAGGAGCACTATCTTCTTAGATGCCCAATGTACTATCTCTATAAATTGAAAAGTGCATTGATGAAGGAGGAGCACTATCTTCTTATAACATTGATAAAGCAGGATCCACACGCCTTTTCAAATGTCATGTGTTCCAGTGCCTCTTCACGAAAGGATTTCAGCCAATGTCTGTGATCATTTATTTCCCAGGCCCAGCAATGCCTAGGATTATACTTGATTGAGTTTTGTTGCCATAGAGATCAATTATGCAAAGAGGCAGAGGCAGACCCCAAATAGCTCACAACCCACCATCTTTCATCCAACCAAGGATGGAGACCCTCGTGGATAACCACAAGATAGCCCTAACCCAAATGCCCCTACTCAGTAGATGAGGCAGTGCACACTGACAGCACATGTGTGCCAAAGGTTCCACCCCTTAGCTCAAGCAACTCCCTAGATAGAGTGATCTAGGTGCAACAAGCTAGACGCACGAGGCCCACTGGTCTGAGGAGATGCTCCACCCAACAGCTTTAGATCCAAGAGCTCCTCTAGAGACACATGACTGCCCCTCCACAAGTAGCCTCCACAAAGTAGTGGACCTAGAGAGCTTCTATACAATCATAGATCTCAAGAACCCCCTTTGATCCCCACATTGTACAATGGCACTTACAAGGCTAGTGTTTCTTCCCTCAACTCTAGATGAGTTTTTCATCATGCTTTTTCCATGATTTTGACACTTCATGGACACATTGTAGCACTTTTGGTCTCATAGACCCTTTGGTCTTTTGTAGATGTTAATCTCTCTCTCTCTCTCTCTCTCTCTCTCTCTCTCTCTCTCTCTCTCTCTCTCTCTCTCTCTCTCTCTCTCTCTCTCACCACAAGGATCCTTTAAGTTGAATGACCTCATGCAATCAACCTAGTAGCACATAGTGACAACACCAAAAAATATCTTGATGACTAGGGGTCAAAATTAATTGAGCACTCCAATTATGTTGTGTTGAATGACCAAGGCCTACCGGACCAAGATGGCCCTACATTCAACAGCTCTAAATTCGAGAGATCCTTTAAAAATGAAGCAGTGCCCCACCACAAGTGATAGACATAGATAGCATCTATTAGGTCACATATGTAAAGGAGACCTATGGAGATTAAACAGAGGGTTTGTACCTAATATAATACACCATCTCTCTTTGTTAGCTAGAGGGCTTGTACCTAATATACTACACCATCTCTCTTTTTTAGCTAGGCAATTGAACCCTATTGCCCAAACAGAGGGCTGGTACCTAAAATACTACACCATGTCTCTTTTTTAGCTAGGCAAATTTTCCACATGTGATAAGACATAAATAGTATGTAATATGTCATATATGTAAAGGAGACACATTGATCCCTATTGAGCAAATAGAGGGCTTGTACCTAATATACTATATCATCTCTCTTTTTAGCTTGGCAATTTTCCCACATGTTTCTTCAACTACATGGATACATCGTTACATTGTTATACCCATGATGCTTTGTTCTCTTTACCTAGATTTTTTTATATCTCATCCCATTATACGATCACTTCATGGATGTATTGTAAAACTCATAGACCCTTTGGTCTTTTGTAGATGTTAATTTGTGATCTTATCTATGCAAGTTAGCTCCGACATGATCTCTCGGTAGAAACCCATCTACACCTCTCACCACCCTTACCTCATAGCTCACAACGTAATCATCCACACATCCGCCATCGACAGTTTTCCACACCCCTGCCGGTCCACCGCCAAACCCCACGCACAGGATACCATGCCTCAGAATTGTTGGTATTACGACGAATGTTGTATCACATGTGCATGTCTTTTACGTGAGTTAGCTACCGGCCAAATGCATTGACACGGATTAACTTGTACCTTACTCACCACAAGAAATGAGCACACTATCGTAAACAACACAAGGACTTACAACACCAACTCTTCTTAAGAAGGAATTCTAAGGAGGCTTGGTGTAGGATTTGGGAACGACGCTTACCCACCCCCATCACAGACCCACTCATATGCACACTCATTATACCACATACCCCACCAACCCCCCTCCCACATCCACCTCACACACGTCCCACCACATCCACTTTCTTCATATGAGACATGGTGGTGAATGCTATACGCAGGCTTCAAAATAGCCAATCACAAGGTCACAAGGGACTTATGGCTAAGCACCTCTCTTATGCAGGCAACACCATGGGACCCCTCCTAGCCCATATGTTTAATAGGGCCAGTTGGCAAGCCGTACAAAGATCACTTACATGGGTAGCAAGGTTGAGGTGGTGCGTTCATATGTCTATCTCGAAGCTACCTTCACTAGTCCACGCTTCTCTATGAGACGTGCAACAAAGGATAGAGTCACTAGAGGATATGCACGTCTAGCCCTATTGGAGAGGCCGTGTTTCTAGGCACATTTTCAAGAGCCGAGGATGAAGGGTTGACATTTCGACACCTTACTCACCCTGCACTTATATATGTAGCTCCCTTTTGGGCACCATATTTATCCCTGACATATGGCAGTGCATAGAGCATCCTCAAATCATGATGTTATCACGGATGATACAAAGTGAACCATCCGTCCCCCACCAAATCATCCAGGCAAAGTTTGTCTCTATGAGACAAGCAGCAAAGCATACACTCACTAGAGGATATGCACCTCTAGCCCTATGGGAGAGGCAGTGTTTCCAAGTGCATTTTCAAGAACCGAGGACGAAGGGTTGGCTTTTTGACACCTTACTCACCCCGACACTAGCTCCCGTTTGGACACCATATTTATCCTCGATAGATTGGCAGTGCATAGACCATCCTCAGATCATGATGTTATCACGAATGATACGCAATGAACCAATTGCCCCCCACCAGATCATCAAGGCAGAGTTTGTTGTGGCTCTTATGTTGATGAAGGCCCTGCTAAACAGTCACTTATATACAAAGGATGAGGGAGATGGACCCACTTCGACTCCCCCGAGTTGCACTATAGTTATCACAATAGATAGCAGCCACAGGAGAGAATTCATCCTAGCATAACACAGTACTCACTTGGGTTCACACATGGACGGGCTTCCTCCATTTCAGTATGATCTAGATTGCCTACACATTAGGCTTACACATGAGGACAGGAACCGGGTGGTCCGATATGATTTACTAGGGCTATACATACCTAACACATGGATCACACCAATAGGCCCATTGCCTACCAAGATGCAATACTACAAAGATCATTTTCTGAGATTCACAATAGAGGGTTTCATACAAAGACCAGGTTATCTCGATGTCTTCATGTACCATGCTAGGAGGATAGGCATTGGCCAACTTAGGGTATCATCCCATAGACTAAGGATAGAGACTTGTAGACTCTATCAGACAAGAGTTGTAAAAGTTATCGAAGCACTGTGTTTGCCAGTGTCCACCAGTCTACTATGAGATCAAAGGGAGATTTCACTTCTCTATTCAGAGAGGGATTTGGACCCTCATCCCGGATCATGAAGTACCCAATTCAAAGGCCCCTTGGACTCTTCTTATTCGAGCTCAGTCGACGCAAAGTCACTACTCAAAGATCCTCGACCCCAACACTCCTCTTCTCAGCTTACCATCGCCATCTCTAGCGGCCTCATCCTCATAACAAACTATCGACATCTCTAACCTTCTTGTATCACCCATGATGGACATCCAAGATAGGCCCTTACACAACATATAGGGTTGATTGATAGTTTTTATTCAGCTCTCCCATACCCCATCACTTGTTGTACCATAGTAAGATCTAGATTTATCATCTTGTATAATCTCAAAGTTAAAGATAGCTTTCAATTTTCAATCTTAGTTTATAGCTTCTTTTTCTTTTTTCATCCATGACAAGATCTCATGGACACTATGTATACATCATTTTGGTCTCACAAACCCTTAAGATCTTTTGAAGACATTAATATAACTCTCTCTCTCTCTCTCTCTCTCTCTCTCTCTCTCTCTCATTGCTAGGCTCCCTATAGTGCCATGCCCTTGTACCATAGGCATAGGCAACAATTGTTTTTTCTTTAACTTATTTTCTTTCCATGGTAATATTGCATCACCTTTTGGTCTCATCAACCCTTTTGTTCTCATACGACGTTTGGACCTTTTCTGGACTATAATATGGCTCTCTCTCTCTCTCTCTCTCTCTCTCTCTCCCCGTTTTTTTTTTTTTCATATACATAGTGACCACATTCGCTACACATTCTATTTGCAACAAAAGCCCATCAACTTTTAGTCATGAAGGGATTGAGCACAATACCTTTATGCACACACCTTGAAGCCTTGCCACTAAACTAAACACCACATACACCCTCAGAGTATATATTTAGGTAGCTAGGTATGTGGGCAGATGGTTAAATAAATAGAGACACCCATATGCACACTCAAGAGTATATATTTAGGTAGCTAGGTATGTAGGTAGATGGTTAAATAAATAGGTAGGAAACACATATATTTGAGTATATACATAGGCATGTGCTTACAAACTATACGTTTGTACAATACCTATTTGTATATACATGTATGTTGATTGTGTTGAAAACATGGATCCTCCCAGTTCCCGGGAGGTCACCCTCCCAATTGTGTTCCTGCGCAAACACGCTTAATTGAGGTGTTCCACAAATTGGTCTAGCCATCAAGACCCCAAAACCTTCAAGTGTTAGGTGACCTCTGGTTATCCAATTTGTAGAAACCTCAACTTGCCAAGATTCAAACCCAGTCTCGCCACGTGAGCTGGTTCTCTCTAGAAGTGTGGATTGCAACTCCAACAAATTTAGGGAGCCGCAAGGGAGAGGGGGGGGGGGGTGGTGGGTTTGGTGGTGGTAAGTGGCCAACAATACACTATAGAAAGGTAAAGTATATAACAAAACAAAGTACAAGACGTAGTTCTGAAAATATCTGTATAAGTCTTCCGGGTCGGAAGTTACTTCACCGGGCCTTTCCCTTTGCAAACCTCTTGGACAATTTGCTTTTAATCTATTGGTTCCTCAACCTGTGCAAGGATTTTATACAATGGACGAAATAGGACATATTGTGCACATAGCCTTGTGAATCCCTTTAAGCTGGTAGAGAAGAGTCATGTACATTTGTTTCCTTCCATGTCTGGTCAAAATCTCCTTGTTAGATCAAACTCAAATGAGCGGAACATATCTAACACCCATTTCTGAGTGCTGCTTCAGTGACCCATCTGGCAGCTTATCGATAACCATCAGATTCTGCCATTCAAAGCACACAGAGCAAACCAGAGGCAAAGGCCTTACCTTAAAACCTTAACAAACAAAAAAAGTAGTTCCTTAACCAAGACACATTACCAGTTAGGCTGGATAAAGAACCATCCCTGCCTGTCCTCATTTGGAATGGACGGGCAACCTTATTAATCCACCTTACCACCCATCCCCCACAGGTAGGGACGGTTTAGTATCCAGCCTTAAATAGGTTTTTGTACAAGCTCACTTGCATGCTTTGACCCACTGGGATGACCATCCGCCCTCCAGGCTTTAATTGTTTGATTAGAGCTTCCGGAAGATCTGCTTATTACCAAAATAAGAGACAGTCTACTATATTATCAATGATCAAATTTGCTTGGCTGACTTAGGATTTCAAACCTAAGATCTTCTAAAACATCCACCACAGCATTACCAGCAGCAGCAGCCCCAACATGAATCGCATCATAGGGTGCCCCTTCAGGATATCCCAGCTTACCATCAGCAGCTGGTTGACATGATCATGCAATTCAGTATTTCCATGCCCAAAAAAAGAGAAATATAATAAGAGCCCATATTTTTAAGATTACCATGGATCGAAAGTCTCCCACTTTCAAGGAGATAGGCAGCTTTGCCCTTCTTAATTGTTTCAATAGACCTTTGCACAAGCTCCGGAATGTGTTCCACCCCAACAGTTCTTCCAGTCTCTCCAACCTTTCAAACAAATGATACGCACAAGACATAAAGCAGATCCCATCAACTTGATGTGAAGCCGGTAATGGGCATGAAAGAAGGCAACTGTGATGCAAATAAATGATGAGCATAAGACAAAAAGCAGATACCATCAACTTGATGTGACGCAGTAATGGGCATGAAAGATTGCAGCTGTGACGCATTAAATATATATAACATAAAGCAGATCCCATCAACTTGATGTGAAGCTAGTAATGGGCACGAAAGAAGGCAACTGTGACGCATTGAATATATATGAAGCATGTGTTCTGTGCTTACGCATGCACACGCAAACACGCACGTGCCTGCGCCCACACCAAGCGTAGAGCAATCTTAGACAAACTGACTTTGTCCAATAAAGAACCTAGTCCCATGAAGGCACTGGTGAACAAGAGCTTTTCAGATCATCACAAGACAGCACTAAGGTTTCTTTTGCATGAACAGCTACTATTACCATGTAATACTCTTGAGCAATAACTTTAGCAAAGACTGGTTACTTCATGCACTAGTGCTATGTTCAAGCTTAACCTCCATTTTTCAAATGTGTATCGAAGTAAATGCTTAACTAGACAACCTGAGTATATCAAATGTGTGCGTGTGTGCATGCTACATACATGTAATACACCTGGGCAATAACATAAGCTAAGATGGTTATTGGTTCAAGCTTATCTCCATATTTCATGTGTAATGAAGGAAACGTTTTACTGTGTGTGTGTGTGTGTGTGTGTGTGTGTGTGTTGGGGGGGGGGGGGGGGGAGGGGGGGCGGTGGGTGTTTGTCTGCACATCTCATCCTGTGCATCATCTTGCAAAGCCTTTCAAGCTTTTAAATACAAATTCTAAAACCTTGATTGTTAAAACTACCAACCTGAACATTTGGATAGAGGGAAAAATGTGGCAAATGCAGGATGTAGTATTACCATGAGTGCGAAGACTGCTGTCAAATAACCTGATCCAGAACCAACATCAAGAACCGATGACCCAGGTTTCAAGTAATCTGAAAGAAGCGAAAGGCAATAGCCATGCTGCATTAAGCAATACCAAATTTCCTGTTAGTATGTCGTTTCAAAATTTCCCATTTTTGCAACAATAAAAGCTTGGACAGCATCTGGATCAGCCTGCATTGGGTCTACACCGTCCTTGCGCCTAGCAGTCCTCAATCATCCTTCATACTCATTGTAACTTCTCCAAATATTAATATAAGCAAACACTCCTGCTTGCCGCCAAGGGGGGGGGGGGGTGATGGTGGGTGGGGTGTTTGCTTCAGTGGGTAAATTGGAACCCAATACTATGTTGACTCTTTATCTGCTTTCTCTCTCTCTTCTACTCTCTCTCTCTAAGTTGGAATTGCACAGACTCACGGGTATAAAGAAGGCTTTGTTGCACGTCAGGACGATCGACCACTTGCATGCTACATTGTTATCAGAGCTGCACGTTATAACCCAACTTGGCTACCCTAAAGAGAGAGCATTCCGTGGATGGTAAAACTGCGGTCGGAAAAAACCACCTAGGCCTCCACAATGTCAGGAGAGACATCATCACCAAGTTACAAGGAAGATATTGAAGAAGAATTTTATAGGAAAGACATACCGCCTACAGAAATGTTAGAAGTCATCTCCTGTCTAGTTTTATACACCAGGACCTTTGTTGTGGGTGTGCCCGCCCTTATGAGGTGTTTTATCATTTTTCCTCACTCCCCGCATTTTTCCCCTATTTTTCCCATTTTTTTTGTGGCTTGGGAGGCAGCCCTAGGTTGGCAGGAGGATCCATTTGCTGGCCGACTACATCAGATGTGTGTACTGGAGCTGGCCGACTGTACTTGATGCAGTCGTGGACCCTCAGTGCTGGCCGACTGGATGCATGCTGCTGGCCGACTGATGATGCAGTCGTGGAGCCTTTTTCAGCAGGCCGACTGCTCATCTGGGGGCATATAAATAGGCCCCCAGCCCCCTTGCAATTGTGTATCATACCGGGATTTTCTTGTGTATATAGAGCAGAGTTACACGCCTATTTCTCTCTCTCTCTTGTGCTGTATTTTTTCTGCATGCGTTTTTGCTCTCGTGTCCCAGATCTGGTCATCATCTCCGCTGCGTATTCTGACATGGTATCTGAGCCCTAGGCTCTAGATAGGTCTTGGGATTTGTGTGAGCAAGAGGGGGACTGTTTTGTGGCTGATTGGTGGACTGTTTTGGACTGTTCGGGAAGAGGAGAAGCAAGAGGACGGCGGGCTGATTTGCTGGACAGCCACTTGCAGGTTTTAGTTCTTCTTTGTTCCCACCCCTTTTCAGAGTACATCCCCGCAATGGCAGATCTGTTTGAGATGGCCGAGAGACATGTGAAGATCCCGACACTCCCCACGTTCCCAGTGGACCGTCAATTGGACGGGAGCAACTACGGCATATGGAAGGTTATGATGGAATCTGTTCTGGAGTCTTACAACCTCGCTGATTTCGTCGTTGTTGGTGTTCCACGGCCGGAAGTTGAGAAAGGGGAGTTACCGTCGATCCGGAAGGACCGGGAGGCTCAGACACAGATGTGGGATCGTGTCAACGCCAGGGTCCGTTCGTTTATCTTTCTCAACTGCACACCACAGGTAATCAATCATGTAAAGCATATGACGCTGGCCAGAGGTATATGGCAGCATTTGGCCTCACTTTACAACAGGATATCGCCCATGAAGAGGATTTCCTTGGAAGTACAGATGCGGGTTATGAGCCTTGCAAAGTCGTCGACGATGCGGGAGCATATTAACAAGCTGCAGGCTCTTCAGCAGGAAGTTCTTCAGGCTGGGAAGGAGATATCGTCAGAGGACATGGCCATAACGTTGCTGTCACACTTGCCCTCTTCGTACTCAGCATTTTACTCGTCTTTGATTACCAGTGGTTGGGTGGCAGACTCAGCACCATCACGTGGGAGGAGCTTGTGCCCATGGTCCTGGACCAGGAGGAACGATTCACGAACCCTCCTCAGGGTGGAGGTTCGGAGGCCTTAACTGGCCAACAGTCGAAAGGCCGTAACACGGGCAAAGGGAAGGCTTCGTCGGAGAAGTCTTCTGAGAAGAAGTCCGTTTTACTGACCGCGAGAAACTAAAGGCAGAGAGGACCTGTAATGATTGTGGCAAGAAAGGCCACTACTGGAGACAGTGTCCCAAGCGGAAGACCGAGAAGGATGAAGATTCCTCAGCAGCAATCATGAAGTCTCCGGCTTTTGTGCACCTGGAGGTGGTGGACACCGATGTTTCATTTTCTTCAGGCAGGGGGGAGATTGGAGGACTCTCCGCAACGGATACTCGGGAGTGGATTCTAGATAGTGGTGCTTCCAGGCACATGACTCCTTCCCGTTCCGGTTTACAGGATCTCTGCAGGCTTTCTGGTCACATTCTTACTGGGGATACATCCACTATCCCAGTTCACAATGAGGGCAGGATGGAGATAGTTCCCAATGGCAGAGGGGGGAAGCATTCCTCCCAAGTGTTGTATGTTCCGACACTTGGTTTTCATCTGTTGTCAGTGCATCAGGTTTGCAAGACTGGCGTACGGGTGGAGTTTGATGAGCATTTTGTTGCTCTCCGAGACAAAGCAACAGGCCAAGTGGTTTGGGAAGGCGGAGTGGAGAATGGAGTTTACAAGCTTTCAACACTCTCTCTCCCAGGTCCTCAGGTTTGTGATGAGTGGCAATCTGGTAATGGCCACTTAAGTGTGGATACGCTGCAGGTGCAGGCTTTCCGGGACCAGATGGTGGATAGCTTGCCAGTAGATGGCAGCAGTTGGCAAGAACTCTCCAGTACTGATGTTGGTGGTTCTTGTGTTCGTCAGTCAGAGGAAACTGAAGAGGTAACTTATGCTCTGATGTCTCGTAGTATTCGAGACAAAGAACCTCCAATAGATGAGGATGTTCTTTCCACGGGGACCTTTCGGAAAGCCAGGTAGGTGGCAGGTGATTACTTGCAGAAGGAGGTGGTTTCTCCAGGCTTTGTGGTTCCGGATTCAGAGGGGGTGGTTGACAGGTTTCAGAAGGCCTTGCGTGGTCTTCATAAGGTTTCCAAGACTTGTTTTTGCACCGTAACAGGTGTTGATCCTTGTGAGCAGTGTGATGCCTCTTTGACTCAGAAGCTGTATGGTTCATGGATCTGGTTGATGGACGGACGGGAGCTTCCTAATGAGGCAGTTGAGCTCATGGTTGCGGATGACTCTTTGGGAGGCAGGATTGCGTTTCCTATGGTTTCTGCGGCATGCGAAGAATCATGGACTCTTGTACACAGGAGGGGGATTGTTGGATGGAGTCCGACTCCACGGTTGGAGTGACTCAGTTTGGGGAGGAGATCCAGACACGAGGAGATCTACTTCAGGCCCAAGAGCAGTTTTACGGAGCAGTAAGAGGTAGTCATCTCTTGCCTTGTCGAGCACAGAGGCAGAGTACCGGGCTGCTTGTGATGCTGCTTGTGAGGTGGTGAGGATGCAGAGGTTGCATTGCAGGTTTGGGCTTCCACTGGAGGAACCCATGGTCATCCAGAGGCACTTTGTTCGTGAACAGATCATTGCTGATGACATCTTGCTAGAGTTCTGTTCGACGGAGGACAATACGGTGGACCTCTTCACGAAGTCGCTCTCTCAGGATTTGCTCAGGCGGCACCCCAGCTCCCTGTGGTTGGTTTCAGGGCCAGGAGCTGAGAGGGGGTGTTAGACCAGGGCCTTTGTTGTGGGTGTGCCCGCCCTTATGAGGTGTTTTATCATTTTTCCTCACTCCCCGCATTTTTCCCCTATTTTTTCCATTTTTTCTGTGGCTTGGGAGGCAGCCCTGAGTTGACAGGAGGATCCATTTGCTGGCCGACTACATCAGATGTGTGTACTGGAGCTGGCCAACTGTACTTGATGCAGTCGTGGACCCTCAGTGCTGGCCGACTGGATGCATGCTGCTGGCCGACTGATGATGCAGTCGTGGAGCCTTTTTCAGCAGGCCGACTGCTCATCTGGGGGCATACAAATAGGCCCCCAGCCCCCTTGCCACTTGTGTATCATACCGGGATTTTCTTGTGTATATAGAGCAGAGTTACACGCCTATTTCTCTCTCTCTCTCTTGTGCTGTATTTTTTCTGCATGCGTTTTTGCTCTCGTGTCCCAGATCTGGTCATCATCTCCGCTGCGTATTCTGACAAGAAACTCTTCCACCAAGCAATGAAGATTTCATCAGATTGCTCTTGGAGCAAAACAGGGCTAAAGCAGCAAACTGAAGCCAAAGAAGAAGAATCAGCTCTCATGTAGTCCATAGTGACTGCATGAGGACTCCGAGTACGCATGCAAAAGAGCGGGCTGCAAGCGAGTCCGAGGTTTAGGGGTGAGACGTCCGGGTCGTAGCACCGCGGGCATCCGGGCTAGTGTGGGCAAGCAAGCCACTACATATAGCCCGGCAGAATGGGGGACGACTCATTCTGGTCAGAATGGGGGACTCCTCATTCTGCTCTACGGTGGGAGGTGAACTAGAGCCAGGCCTTCTCCCTCTCCGTGTAGTACGACAATGTAACATTGGTATCAGAGCGTAGGTGTCATCCTCACCGCGTGAATGGGACCCGGGCCCACTAAGGTTTTTTGAACCATATAATTGAAATTTTTTTCTTTTAAAAAAAAAATCTCATCTTATCCTCTGCACGGCGACGACTATGTAGGTGGAGGAGAAGAAAGCACAAACCATGGAAGCTTGAGAAGGGGTGGGGGGCGCATACACCACTAAGGTTTTTTGAACCATAGAATTGGATTTTTTATTTTTTTTAAAAATCATCTTATCCTCTACACGGCGACGACTGTGTGAGAAGAAAGCACAAACCACGGAAGCTTGAGAAGGGGTGGGGGGCGCATACAGCAGAAGAAATCTCTCTCTCTCTCTCTCTCTTTGTTGGAACTCGTGGAGCAACATCACGAGGGAAAGAGAGGAGCTCTCTATCTCTCTCTCTCAAGTCGTCTTCTACAGGCAAGCAAGCAGTCATGTTGGGGGGTGCATGGTTGTTGGAATTGTGCAGTAGAGCACTCAGGTCTTCAGTTCAGCCAGCACCCAAGCGGAATAAGGAGGTGATGGCCAAGCGCAGGGATCAAGCGCCGTGTGCCCAGGCACCATAACAGAGCCGCCCCAGCCACACCCCACGACCAAGGCACAGCAGCGTGCGAAGACAACCCACAACAAGGCAGAAATGCCGAAGCCACTCAACGGCGCGTGGAGAGAGACGACCACACTCTCTGTCTCTGTATTTATAGCCGGCACCAACAGCCTAGCCAATAGCAGGTGCCAGGCACCCAGATCTTCGGCAACTCAGTTCACAGCCACAACCAGCGCACGGCAGCCGCGTGCGAGGGGAGATACAATCTCTCTCTCTCTCTACCACCTATGTTAGTAGAGGCCATGTTCCAGACTATATCTTTTATACACAGGATGCGGGAGCTCCCACTAAATCGGGTATCTCGGGCTGCTTTTGAGGCATCCAGACAGCTTGCTGAGGAGGGACATACCTTGTCATGGTACTCCCAGGTGGTACAGTGGATATCATCACACAAGATTGATATTGACAGATTACCACCCTTACAGTATGACCTAGCTGCACCACACAGACGCCTCTCTCAGACAGTGAGGAACAGAGTCATGAGACATGACATTTGGCAGGGCCACATACAGGAGACTTGGCTATCTCCCAGTCCACTCCCGACGAAGATGCTCTACTACACAGACCACTTCTTGAGCACCTCCACAGACGGCTTCATCCAGCGACCACGATACTTGGAGGTCCACTTATCACATGGAGCCAGAGTAGAGCCAGAGTAGCCATTGGGTGACTAAGGGTCTCATCACACCAACTAGAGATCGAGACTGGGAGAGCAGCACGCATCCCTCGAGCAGAGCGCATTTGCAGATTATGCCAGACGGGGGTAGAGACAGAGGAGCATTTTGTTTGCCAGTGTGGTGCTTTGCAGGAGATCAGGGCATGCTATCCTGAGGTTTTTAGAGGGACCACATCACTTAGACAGATCTGGGAGAGATCGGACCAGATACAGCTAGGCAGACTACTACTAGCACTACAGAGACACAAGGAGATCTTACTTCAAACACCCGCACATCATAGTGGAGGAAGACAGTCCCAGTTGACTGACTTCTTCCAGAGATTGGCACCAGTAGCCCAGCCACATACATTGGGAGTGACATCTCAGCGAGCGGAGGAGATTCGAGCTAGGCGACAACCCAGACTAGCCGGCTACCAAACACCATGGCTACACCACAAAGAGATCGCGGCCATCCGGTCTCGACACCAGCAGAAGGTCGAGGAGCAGCTGGCACATTTTCGCTCTGATCCAGGACGCATGTTCCAGACATTTACGGCATCCTCAGATCGGATGTATGACATATTGTACCCAGACTATGGGACTGGATGGAGTTAGGAGTAGATAACATATCATACTTGTATCACCCCTTCAGCATATAGAGATGCATTAGTAGCCCTAGTACTCCATCCACACCCTCTCGTTTGTACACCACCATTGAGTCCGCTATGGTCGTGTTGTCATACTTGTACATTTTATTCTCACTCCACATTTTCCTCTTGATGACTGGAGGAACATCATTGTACTACTTGTTTGTCTCATAGGCCAATTTTGGCCTTTTGCAGACGTTAATATATCTTTTTTTCTTTTCTTTCTTTCTCTCTTTTTTTTCTTTTTTCTTTTTTCATGGAAATGTGTATGTATTATGTACAGCTATCTACAAGAGCCACATGGCTGCCATCTCAAAGTCCAAAGTCACATGCAAGAAAGGAAGGAGGCGAAGCAGCCCCTGCCATCAAGAATCTAGAATCCTAGAAAGGAGTAGCCTGTAATAATCGAATCCATGGGTCAGCTTTAAGCTGATCAATCACATGTCCCTTGACCATAGAAGAAATCTGCCAAGCAGAAGACCCCGAATGCGGCCAAGGTGACCACGAACGCCCGTCGCAGCATCAAAAAAGAAAGCATTCCTGGTCAACCATATATGCCATGCCCCAATCCATCAGAAGAAGTCAAAAATCACATCATGCTCTGGCTCGAGCAATCCACTTGGGGCCTGACCGAAGACCCACATAGGTGCCATCACCTCGGCATGCAGAACAAAATACCAGATCCAAGACAGATAATCCCAAACACATCCAGCCACCGTGCAATGAATGAAGAGGTGACTAGATGTCTCCATACAGGTGGTGCAGAAGAAGCAATATCCCCTCGCGATTTTCCTTTTTTCAAGAGGCTTCCCACCGGCAGCCCACCAATTACCATTCTCCATAGAAACACCTTCCCCTGGAATGGCAGCTTAGAGTGCCATCCCCTATCCAGGACTGTCCTCCACCATGTCTTGGATTTCCTCTTATGCCATTCCTTGTTAACTTTACCGGCGACCCATGTTTTACCTTCCACCATCCTATGATAGACATCATTCGCTGTGACAAGCATAAGATCACCAGGCTTCGCAAACATCCAATCGATCCAAGGGACATGTATATCCAAAGGCGGGATATCTCTCATGGGAGCCAAAGTATCCTGTATGGTGGACCACAAGCCTCTGTAATTCCTCGGCACCCCAAAGTACTGTCGTATCCGGCAAAAGGAAAACAACTTCTCCCCAGAAGGGACCAGCCCATCTCGAACTCTCACAAGGCCCAAAACAGCCATACAATTTAACTGTCTGCGCTTGCAGCTTTTATTCTCCCAGTGCACCACTCTCGAAGAGACAAACAATTCTCCTTGCAGAGAATTCGCCCCCAATCTATTTTCCGGTGGGCTCCATTTAGTACAAGCCAATACCTCTTGCCAAGAGGCCACCAAATGAGTCAAGAGGAAGGAGGAAGGAACCTTACATACATCGGAAGCATTCATCACATGCCACCATGATGTGTCAATATGTGTACGGCCATAATGCAAGCCCACCTGTTGCAACATATGCCTAGACATGAGTACCCATGGCTGTTCCAGTTGGAGACATAGATCTTGAAGCAGAGTCCACTTGCAAGCTACCATATGCAGCCTGATGTCTAGAATAGCTGCTCCCCCCATACGCTTGGGCGTGGTGATATGCTCCCATGAAATCCATGTTTGTCCTGGGAGATTCCCCCGTCTTTTCCACAACATAAACCCAACGGGCTGCATGAGATTTCCCAATGATTTCTTAGACCAAGGCAACAAGTGTAGAAAGTATGAGACCATGCCAATCATGATAACTTGACCGACTTTAAGACGAACATGTAGTGGCCAACCCTGACATTTCCAGTACAAAAACTTATCGTGGATTTTTCTAGACATCCATGCTAGCATCTCAGTGTGAGGAACATTCACCCCAACCGGGTATCCAAGGTGACGAGTGATATTCCCTCGATGCAGCACAGTCCCTTCCCACCCAAGATCTTGCAACCTCTGTTCTGTGCAACTCAGCAAGGCTGATTTGCCAACATTGATATGCAGCCCCGAGGCTTGTGCAAACAAAGACCACGCTTCCATAGCCCTTTTAACATTGGCCCTCTCAGCCCTAAGGAACATGAAAGAATCATCCGCCAATGCCTGGCCAACAAGCTGAGAACCATTGGGGAGACGCAGCCCCACCACTTCCCCTTTCTAAGCAAAACTATCCAGTAATGAAAGAATGGGATGCATCACGATCGCAAAAAGTAGCTGACTAAGGAGACAACCCTGCCTCAATGCTCGAGACATTGCAATACCTAGAGTGATCCCTCCATTCATCATAACTCTTGCTTTCGCTCATGTATTGAACAATGTTAGACATACGAGATCCAAACCCCATAGCCTTCATAAGCTCCGACACAAAAGACCAACTAACGTGGTCATAGGCTTTCTCGAGATCCAATTGTATCATCACCACCTCCTACTTAGAGGCCTTAGCATAGTCTATCCCAATTTCAACATTCAAAATATTATGCAGTATGTTGCGGCCTGAAACAAACGCATACTGATGCGGATGAATCAACCTCGGAAGCACTCTTTGTATTCTATTTGCCAAGACCTTTGTAAAGATTTTATACATTGATCCCATTACAAAAATAGGTCGCCACTGCTTCCAAGAGTTGGGACATGGGACCTTAGGCAACAAACGTACGATCCCAACTTTCCATTCGTCAGGCATTTGTCCTGTCTGCCGAATTGCCTGGCAAATCTGAGTGATTGACCCTTTTAAATCCTTTGCATACTTCTTAAAAAGCTCATTAGGCAACCCATCCCATCCAAGATTCTTGCCTTTAGGCAAATGTTGAAGCACCATTTCCACTTCCCCTTCGGACATCTCATCGGGCTTTGGATGTATTGGAAACTATGTATGAAGCTAAGAATGAGGCCAGAGTCTCACATATCTCAAGGAGCTTGAGAATCTTGCTATGAGTCAAGGTGACAGCATGGCAGATCATCTCACAAAGATCCAAGATCTTCGAAAGCAATTGCTCAATATACATGATGTGATTTTTGAAAAGAAACTTGTTTCCAAAACATTATTGTTACTTCCAGAGACAATTTGGAATTTAGATACGTCTCTCATCCTGTCCATGCGAGGCAACCCGGAACAGCTCGAAGGATTAGGGGGTTTGTTGTTACAAGAAGAGCAAACAAGGAAGAACAAGTCTTTGGTTATGCATAGCAGTAAGGGCAAGGCAAAGGGTGGCTACTATCAGTCTAAGGCTGATTCTGGATAGCCATCCAACAAAGCAAAGAGTGATGCGGATCAGCCCAAGAAGATATTATTGCAAAAATCCAAGGCACTACATCAGTGAGTGCAAGAAGAGATAGGCCAAGGAGAAGAAGAAAGAATCTAGTTTGGCGGTGGACTCTATAATGCTCCTTCAGGCAAAGCTGGTGATTCAACTAACTTTGTGCATAATGATTGTCTAGACTTATACTATGCTTATTGTCCTCTTCTGTGCTTTAATAAAAATCGCTGATTTGGAGATGTACTTGGCTGATCCTTGGACTTGGCTTTGCAATCTCTGTCTTAGAATGCTAAGAATGACCCATGACTTCCCTTTATATAGGGATTTCTGTAGCAAGTCGTAATCAGGTTGGTTTTCACCTCTTGGGCCATAAAAAGTCATCAAAAATGTCATAAAATGTGTTCATATTGTGCCCATAATATGTCCCAACCATTGCATAGTATTCATAGTCTAGATCTACATTGGATCTATGACAATCATTGTAATTACTCATTCATTCAGTACTATATAGTAGGAGTAGGTTAAGTAAAGAGTCTCTCTTCTCCTTCTCTCTACTTCTCTATGTCATGAGCATGTGATTAGCGTTAATCTTTATTGCTTTGCATTAATCATCATTGTAACACGCGGAAGCTCTGGGAGTCTTCTTTCAGCCCTAAACACTACTGAGAACATGCTGATGCAAAACCGTAGACAGAAGGGAGAGTAGAGAGAGAGAGATATGCTGGAAATTCAGTATATTCATATGGTACAAAAAGGTACTCAGTCTACAGCCCTAGGCTGCCTTGCTAAAAAGGTGTAACACACCAAAATCTGTCCTAGTACTTGATCCACTCCATAAGGGAGAGAATGACTACAACAATGAGCACATGTGCCTTTTATAGGCCTCTTGGACCAAAGGAGATCTGGCCGACCAGCAGTCGGCTGGCCGACTGGACAAAATCTTCATATCACTTGATGCGCCTGCAGCCGCCTCATCTAGTTCAACCGCCAGGACCCTCCTTGCAGCCGACAGGTCTTCTGGTTCTTCTCCAAGTCCACACTAGCCACTTCTGCACCTTATGCTCCACTTCTGGTTCTAAATGCTCTTTTGTTGGCTGCCCCTTCTGGATTATCTTCTGAGAATGTCCATGGCAATTCTTGCACATGACATCCCCCTCTGCTAAACTTGATGATGGGATTCCAACTTTTTCCTTGGATGACTGTCATCATCCCACTCTATTCCCGGAGTCCCTCTGTCATCCATCCATCTCTGGCAACCCTTCTTACTGAAAACTTGGCCCGGTCTCCAAAACCACTTTGACTCTGAATAAGATCTATGCATTTGTTCCATCCAGTCCACAATCCATTCCTGCCCTGACTCTGAACACCGTCGTGGTCTTCATTCCTGAGAAATGAGTCTGGCACACTCACATAACCCTTGGAGGATAAGCCTCCCTTGGGACCGTTGCCCGAGAACCTATCTGGCTCACAGGACTGCCATCCCCTTTGGCTTTGTGGAACACCACCAACAAACCTCCTGTGAGCTCTTCCCGATTCCGTGTTCCTTGCCTTGGGCTTCGTATCCGTGTACTTTCTTGTACCTTGGACCTGTACACCATCATATGGGACTGAATCAATGTTTGGCTTTGCTGAGCCTGATGCTCTGATAGCAATGTAACACGCGGAAGCTCTGGGAGTCTTCTTTCAGCCCTAAACACTACTGAGAACATGCTGATGCAAAAACGCAGATAGAAGGGAGAGTAGAGAGAAATGAAATGAAATGAAATGTTATATTAACGTCTTCAAAAGGCCATAATGACCTATGAGACCAAAAGTTACATCATGGTGGATCTGATACAATGTCTGGATAAAAAAAAAACCCAGAAAATGAAAAATAAAGATGATACTACTGGCACCTAGAAAATGAAACTGGAACTGGAAGGTACACTATGGAGGTACCTCCATCTCATAATATGTGCCGCATCGGACACTGGCGGATCTAGAGAGAGAGAGAGATGCTAGAAATTCAGTATATTCATATGGTACAAAAAGGTACTCAGTCTACAGCCCTAGGCTGCCTTGCTAAAAAGGTGTAACACACCAAAATCTGTCCTAGTACTTGATCCACTCCATAAGGGAGAGAATGACTACAACAATGAGCACATGTGCCTTTTATAGGCCTCTTGGACCAAAGGAGATCTGGCCGACCAGCAGTCGGCCAGCCAACTGGACAAAATCTTCAGCCGCCTCATCTGGTTCAACCGACAGGACCCTCCTTGCAGCTGACAGGTCTTCTGGTTCTTCTCCAAGTCCACACTAGCCACTTCTGCACCTTATGCTCCACTTCTGGTTCTAAATTATCTTTTGTTGGCTGCCCCTTCTGGATTATCTTCATAGAATGTCCATGGCAATTCTTGCACATGACAATCATTAACCACGCTTCCGCATAGTAGCCACGTTACACATTATTAGTGATAATCCATGGTTACTAGCTATTTATAGCAGGATTGTTATTTATAGCGACAGTAATCAATATATAAGTGACTAATGGGTTATTGTGATTCATTAAGTCATACTTGGCTCATAGTCTGTGCTTGGACCAGACTCCTGCCATGGACATGGCGGTTCACAAGCAGTCTTGCCGAGGGTCCCCTAGGACTGGCTCTAGCGGTATGGGATGCCAGGGTTGACTAGCTTGGCCTGTGGGGAGTGGAACCTTAGCACCTAGCTCAGGGGAGATTCTGAATGGAATCTACGGTTGGAAGTGAGCATGCCTACACCCTTCTATGCCGTACTAGCTTGTGCATCAAGTAAGCTAGACTTTACAGTATGCCAATTTCAAGGCCCGGGGGGGGGGGGCGTTGCGGGGGTGGGGTTGACTATCTGCTCTCTACCTCGAATCTCAGTGAGACATCTATCTTGAGCCTCCCGAGAGGAAGTTGCCTGAAACTAGTCCACTCGCCAGGGACTGGGTTGGACCATAGCTAAGGGGAGCCCAGGCTATGTGAGAACGCACACCCAGAGGGTGATCACTCGGCATCCTCAAGAGGTGGTTCCATGGGTGACAGCAACATCTCGTGAAGATGTTGGACCTCTGTTAGCAAGTCCCACCCTCTTTGCAGCATTATCAGGGCCTTGACTATCAATGCAACAACACAAAGGTTTTCGCTTAACATCTTATCTTAAGCTCTATCTTGTCTTCAACTAATCTATAATCGTATTTAATTAGATAGGAAGCCCTTACATTTTCTGCGCACCCAAGCTCTTTTTGGCGTAATTCAAACTGGCTGAGGGAACCGATTACCACCATGGGAGTGGCCTCCACTTGCCAAACGCAACTTTGCCTTGGGGATCTTTGGAGGATCTGTCTCTAACTTCCAAGGAAGGTAGCACCAAACCAAGGCTTGACTATCGAGCTCCCAACCCATGCGCTCCCGGCCCCCTCAGCGTCCAAATACTGTCGCTTGGCTTCTTTCGCTCCTTCATGGACCCCATTCTTTGGCAGCTTTTTATAGTCTTCTTCTTCTCTTTCATGCAGAGAACCCTTTAAACCAAACAAGCTGGTCAAGTACCCTCCCTCAAAGATCATGTAGCTATCTCTCAGTCTTCCTCACTCAAATCATCTAACCCATAGTCACAGGAAACGGCCGTTTCAGTCCCTAGAAATGTGTTTCTCCATTTCAAGACCCCATCCGTTTCCATGGCCGTTTCTCACTTCCCAAATGATATTGTCACAGGAAATGGCCGTTTCCACCCCTAAAAACTCGTTTTCCCATTTCTCATTTCTGGTGACTATGATCTAACCGCCTCTTGGTCTTCCTCACTTTACCAAACCTGCTGTTTCTCTATCAACAATCATCTACAGCTTCAGAGCCATCATGGACAGCATCATATGCAGACCAACCGCTGGAGGTAGGGACGAAGTGGGGATCTTGTTGGTTGGCAGGGGCCCTTTGGTGAGCATCATGTCCCTCTCAAGGGGAGCTCCAGTCCTCGTGCGAAGGAGTCTAGCTGTGGATGGAATCATTACTATGCATGGTGATAATCTTAATCATACACGTCTTCAAACAGTACAAAAGCTTCTTCCCGAGGGGGGAGAAATTTCACTCCTCTAAATTCCATTTTTTATCCTTCTCTCCGATACCAATGTCAAAGAACATGATGTAAATATGGACAAAGATTGTTTAAACAACGGGATTTAGGCAAATATATTCATGTAAACAGAAATTGCATCTTAATGGCCAATCACGATGCACGCTCCCCCCCATATTTTCTTAACTAATATGAGAAAGGAAGTACAACCATTAAATGACCACTCTTTCACAACTTTTCTGACTGATGGTAAACAAAAAGTTTAGATTATTTCTTAAGCTCAAAAAAAACAAAGTGTGATCTTAACTCCATTAGAGTCTACTCACGAAGATTCAAATCATCACATATAGCATAGACTCCATGCTATGGCATCCCACCCCAACAGTAGGAGTAAGTGCATGCATAAAGATAATGTCCATATTAGTGGACAAAACTTTCATGAATGAACCATCATACTAAGTTTCCATCACTTCTCTGGGGCAAAAGCAGACTCAGCCATGATAAAAGCTAACACTAAAGAGCATGCACACGTGCTTGGGCATGGTTGGGCAATTGCATTGCTTTCAATAGGAAAAATTATTGAAAACATCTGCATGTCCATTAATGAAGTATTGACATATCCAAACATGCCCAGTTTACTTAACCTGAGGAAAAAAAAGAATATTTTCTGACACTTACGATAGACAACAGAGAGAATATTTACTGATCTGATAACTCACCATGTGAGGTGCTGAAATTGTAGCTCCATAACCTGCCATGTACCAGTTTACATGGTCTGAATCCTGGTAAGATGATGAAGACTAGAGCTAAAAGGAGAAATATACACTTACCGTCTGAATTTCAACATGAAAACTGCTAAGTTGAAAGACACACAATAGCAAGATCATGAAAGATGGTAATGTTTTGGCATTACCTATCGGTTGAGGGCAATCTGTGTACGGAGCATAACCAGTTGGAACATAGTCTGCTCTATCAACCTCTCTCATTGCCTCTGCGGCTGCTGCTGAGGAAAGGAAATTATTCTCTGCAAAAGGTTCAAAGCAGACACTAAATGAACTTCATTGAATTTAACAAACAACTCAAGATTTTTCTGACAGGACACCTCAAACTATACTACAATGATTCAATAGTTAGTCCACTGGGCCTCGCCTCTACATACAAACAAGCCACGAGATGCTGTTACCAAGGCCCCTTCAGGACCCAAAAATTGTGGGACCTGGGAAGCAACAGACTTGTTGATCTGCACCCATAGAAACCTAGAACATGGCAATGACCCATAGCAAGCCAACTAGCTTGCTAACCCTCACCCACTTAAATACTTGCGACCTATCAAAGGTATTAGCTGGCCTTGGCAATCTGCCACCCACTAGAATCCCCACTTGTCACAGCCACTACTGGCAGTAGCAAGCACTGCATATATCACGCAGTAAGGGTCATGGCAAAGATACCGTCCACCTGACCAAAATCCACACCCAACTTAGAACTCTCGCACATTAAGATTGTCAATTCACAATAAAAGTGGAGCAGTTTAGGCACCCTACAGAGAAAATTGACCCTCCTTAGACTTAAGAGAAGACTCATGCACATTGGCGAGCCACCTGACTTATCTACATCCGATAAAAAAACCCAGGGTATTGCCAAGCCACTTAACTCTTTAGCTGCACCCCCTAGAAAACTCAAGCTCTCAATCCAAAGCAGTGCTCAAATTCCAGCCTCCATTTTCTAAGTTTGTGTTCATCTCCATAAAGCATCAAAGTAACACTTCTATATTGAAGACTTGCATATGTTCAGGGCTGACTCATCTAAAACATGATTGGGTTTGACTCATCTAAAAAATGATTGCAGACTTGCAGTAAATCAATGGGTTTAATCCATAAAAAGAACACACAATAAACCCACATCTAATCCATGATCCATAAAAATATTGCTCCATAGCTTGTCAGGATCCAAACAATCATGAGATAATAACTCGCTTGAATGAGTTCAACTAATGCTCATGGATCGGTTCACACATGTAAAGGTTTAATCCCTGTAAGAAGCCCTCCAAAATTACATACTAAGCAATAGGTTCAATCAATCAAATGACCTCGTCTGACTAAGATGGGTTCAAGACCCAAACAATGAGCGTCTAAATGAAGCTATGGTTTACGCCATCCCATGGGCTTAATTCTTGGAAAGACCACTGCAGGCTACAAAAAAAAGTCAAGCATTTACTCCATGCCGTGGATATAACTCCCCTACACAAACTCCATGGGTTTGAAACTTCATATGGATTCAATCCAGACTTAAACAATGAGACCATGCATGTAAGGACCACTACAGATTCAAACACAAAGCTTGTAAATATGAATCTTTCCAAGAGTTCAATCCATTAAGTTGCCAACCAACACGATGAATCCATGCCATGGTCTCCGCCCTTATCCATGCCATGGGCTTAATCCAGAACAAGGGTGCCTACACCACGCCAGTTTTCCATGCTTTAGTCCAGGTCATGGGCTTGATCTTGCCTACTGGTTTGTCATGCCTTAGTGTCATGGTCTTGATCGATGATTTGGGCTTAATCCAGGACATGGATGCCTACACCATGCCACGGGTTTGCCATGCTTCACTCCATGTCAGGGGCTTGAGCCATGATTTGGGCTTAATCCAAGAGATGATTTGAACTTTTCCCCGTGCTTAATCCATGCCATGAGCATAAGCCATGACACTGTCTTAATCCATGCCAGGGGTTAATCCAGTTTACTCCATGCCATGGATAGAATCCATGGGCTTGGATCATGGTTTGACACGATGAGTCCATGGATGCAATCCATTGAAAGATCATTGCAGTCGTACAAAATGAGTATATGGCATATCAATCCATATAAAGGCAAAAGGAAGAGAGCAAACTTTTGAGAAGGGCAACCATGCCGGAGTTGCTTGATGAGGACGCTGAGTTTCCCATGGCAGCACCAGCTGCAAACCAACAA
The DNA here is from genome assembly GCF_041138505.1 of Cibotium barometz. Classification (NCBI taxonomy): domain Eukaryota; kingdom Viridiplantae; phylum Streptophyta; class Polypodiopsida; order Cyatheales; family Cibotiaceae; genus Cibotium; species Cibotium barometz. The sequence continues at coordinate 30,682,831 of NC_141070.1, read as the reverse complement.
ACAACAAGGGTGAAAAGGAAGGGGAGGAAGAGGGCAGGATCACCCACTGTGCAGATTGTCCACCATGTCGTCATTATTCTTGCCATGGCACGTCCAGCTCATCTCGTGGGATCCAAAGGAAAATGTCTGTCGAGAGAAAAGCAGAAAAAACAAAACGCAAAAGCAAGAATCAGTACCACATCATAGAGACCTGGGTCGACCTGAAATGAAATGGAAGATCAAGGTTCTTACAATTTCGAGAAATTGTAAGCTTTTGAGCCAAGAAGAAGGTAGTTTGGGTGCCTTTCAAACTTGCCCAAGTAAGCCCCCTCACATTTAAAAGGATGACCTTAGTGGCATTCATAAACACTTAAGATTTTTCTTTATTATTGTCAAGTGAAACAGTGTTATGACCTTGATGTTTTTAGATGCACTTGTAAAGCCACTTTTTGAGTGGACCTTCCCTTTTTTAGGTGCACTTCTAAAGCCTTTTTTTTTTGTTTTGGAATGACCCCTTGAGCCTAAATGTCTATATTTTCTTCTTCTTCTTCTTCTTCTTCTTTTCTCTCTCTCTCTCTCTCTCTCTCTCTCTCTCTCTCTCTCTCTCTCTCTCTTAATAGAAAATATATTATCAAAATTACTTTACAAATGGTTACATGGCCGCCATGTGATGTACTAGTTTTCTCTCACTAATTACTCGAACCACAAGTGTAGCTCGGAGTACCCTCGTCCAATATATAGCTGTGTCATTCTCCAACAAATGAGCTGACCTCAAGGAAGAGACTTGCCACAATAGTAGCCCTTTTATTTATACGACCTATGTGAGCTATAATGCCAACTTTGCATCAAATATGAAGGCATTCCTAGTTAACCAGATATGCCACAAACCTGTCCACCTAAAAAAATAAAAGAAAACTGAATGTTCTAGGTTATCTGGCCCATTCAGAATCTTGCCAAAAATCCAATCTTTAACCTTTACGGGCCTAACTATCAATGGAGTCCATACGCGAGAAAGGAAATCCCACACCTTCTTTGCCATCGGACATGAAATGAAAAGATGCGGGCATGTTTCCAAGCATGTAGTATAAAACACACAATTACCAAAAGCAACCCGCCGCTTTCACAACTGCCTCTCTCTCTCTCTCTCTCTCTCTCTCTCTCTCTCTCTCTCTCTCTCTCAATCCTGAGGCCTGAGCACTTTGAGGACAAATTCGCAGCTAGTTTGATGACAACTTAGGGCCACCTCAAGCAGCCCTTCAGTATCTCTCTCTCTCTCTCTCTCTCTCTCTCTCTCTCTCTCTCTCTCTCTCTCTCTCTCTCTCTCTCTCTCTCTCTCTCTCTCTCTCTCTCTCTCTCTCTCTCTCTCTCTCTCTCTCTCTCTCTCTCTCTCTCTCTCGCCTGACTACCGTCCGCCTGACTGCCGTGCGCGACTGTCTCATGCGACTATCTCTGCTCCATCCCCTCCCCCTCGCTTGCGCCTGCTCTCTCCCATCACGCGTGCCTGCTTGCCTGCTCTCCCTCCTTCGCACGTGTGAGCCCCGCCTGAGCCTCACCTAACTGTCACTTTCTACTGCTCACGCACCTAATCCCCGCCTGAGCCTCGCCACGCTGGGCCTGGTGTAGGGCACTACCAGGCCATAGTGGTCACCTCCATGCTGTGACCCACCCTGTAACAAGACTGCGGTACGTTGGGAGAGCCAGGCCAACAAACGCTGGCCATTACCATAATGCCGAGGAAACTCACCTACGCAAGTGCCCTCACCACACCGACCAAGCCATAGACCAGTCCTCGCAGCTCAAGCTCGTGGGAGGTGTTTCTCTTAGCAGAGACCTTCAAGTGTCAGTTGCCGGAGACATTCGGGTAGGGGGGCTCCCACAGGGTTGGGACAAGCAAGAGGTAAGGGAGCAAACCGAGATTGATGCAGATGACTACATCCCCGATATACGGACATCTGGAAGAGGAGAATCAGCAGGGTTCTCCCCTCCATTGACTTAGGTAATCCATATCTCATTACCCCAAAAGGGGGACAGGCCATCCTATGCTATGAAACCAAGAAGGACAAGATCAAGGTTTTGCGATAATCCAAGGCACCAAGCTGTGGCTAGCAGACGAGCTTACACCTATGCAGCTCAAAAACAAAAGTGCAGAACTTGCTAAAGTTCGAGAAGCCTGTCAAGCTGGAAAGCGAGCTATTCTACGAAGGAAGAGCAATACTTGAAGACTTCCAGAAGCCTAAACCCCACTAACTAGCTCTCTCCTACGTACCACAAGCATTCATATTACACATGGTAGTTGACCCTTAGCTTTTTATTTTTATTTTCAATGTTTGCGCTTATGCGCACTTGCACCTAAGTGCACCCCAAAGCGGATTGTAATGATTGTGATGTCATGTCTTTTGGTCCCATATGCCTTCAAGGCATTCTGCAAATGTTAATATGACTCTCTCTCTCTCTCTCTCTCTCTCTCTCTCTCTCTCTCTCTCTCTCTCTCTCTCTCTAATTCATATTTTAAAAAATAAGGCTAGCTATCCCAAAGAGATTCTTCTCTTGTTATAGGCTTTTGAAGCTCCAAGTCCCAATATCCACATAAGCCTTTTTACACTACCTCCTTCCGGTCGGACAAGATTATCCCCAATCCTCTGCAGTAAGATGTGGGCACACATGCTTACTAGAACACGGCACGAATATGTAAAGACATAGAAGTTTATGTCCACTTTTCATGGGAAAGTCCTACATGTGCGTTTACATACATGCTATTGATCCACATATATGACGTGGGTAGTATTCCTTATTGCTAGCAAAAAGTATTCCCTATTAGTAATTCTTTGAATAATAATCCTTACTTTAAATGATTTCTCTCTTCTTAGTTCCCTACTCTTGAGAAATGTAATATAGTATCCATGTGTTAGGTATGCACATTAAATCTTAGTGATTATCCATGTGTTAGGTATGCACATTAAATCTTAGTGATTATCTAAGTGATAAACATTCTTTATAGGGGTCCATGGTCTAAGGTTAAAAGACCTTTGTAAAAGTAACCATGAACATGTAGGTGGAAGTTCTATGTGGAATCTCTTAAATACTTGTCATGCTCCATTGATTTAGTGTGTCCCTTTAGAGGCCTATCTCAGAGAAAACTCTCCCACAGGTACAATGCATCTTTGTGATAAATAATCTAAGTGATTACTTTATGGACACCTTGTGTCAATCTCTCATTAGCATCTAATGTAACCATCTCTACATCCATGATATCTTCGCGATGCTTTTATCCAAGTGCCTCCTCAAAATGTGTGGGCTCTACCTCTTTCATATATTTCACCATTAATTATAATAGTATATACATCATATTGCAACTTGTCACTTGGATATCTGGCCTCCTATGTACTAAGTGTTCTCAACATTACTTTAGCTACTTATTTTTATGTGTATTTTCTTAAGCTTGATTAATATGATGTCTCTTACCTTGTTAAGCTCTCATCTTATTAGAATCTAGCGCAACCATCTCTACATCCATGGCATCTTCCTAATGCTTTTGTCCAAGTGCCTCCTCAAAACGTGTGGGCTCTACCTCTTTTATATATTTGACCATTTATGTATAATGATGGGTTGTATATACATCATATCTCAACTTGTCACCTAGATATCTGACCTCCTATGTAAACTTGATTGACTACTAAGTGTTCTCATCAACACTGCTTTGGCTACTTGTTTTTAAGTGTATTTCTTAAGATTGATTAGTGTGATAATATCTCATTGTTAGTGCTCCTCTTAGTGTCCACCACATTGTGTCTGTTTCATGCTTAGAAATAATCCTATCATTACATGAGTTAAGCCTTGCTAAGTGATTAGCTCATTCATCTAAAGACAACGACAAGGGTCATTTTATCATAGCATATGAACTACCTATCAAAGATAATATAAGGTCTTGTTATTAGACTGATCTAGATGAGCATAGGTGCAAGTGCAAGTTTTCTTTTTCTTTTGTCTAACTTTGGATAAAGTCCTCGAAATTATTTATGCAATCAGTTGCACGTGAAAGTTCTTTTTTGTAACATATGTTTGTTAGTAATTCCTTTATGTATATATTAACATGTTTGATATATGAGTTAGCATCATTTAATCGCCTCAATTTGATAAGTATTATGCTCAATAATGTGGTGTTTCATGGTGTAGGCTTCCATACGGCATCAATGTTCGTGTTTTTCAAAGAGTATTTTTTATATTTTCCAGTATCCTTGTGTATCTCATGTTTGTTCTTATAGCATCATTTGATTGCTCTATTTGATAAGTATCATTCTCAATAATGTGGTGTTGCATGTCATAGGCTTCCATGCAACATCAATGTTCTTGTTGTTTAATGAGTATTTTTTATATTTTCCATTCTCCTTGTGTATCTCATGTTTGTTTTTGTTTTCTTCATTTAAATAATCTCATTAGTTAGAAGGGAACAATGTCTCTTCTAGCATTTTAGCCAAAACCTTGTCCTTAAAACACTTAAGATATAATTAAGGCTCCCCAACTAAAATGAATTTTTAACTTTAAGCTTGAGACAATCTTGCTTAAAGATGAGCTTTAAAATACTCAATGTGGTCTTTCCATCTTGGTATCTTTCAAATAGACCTTGCCTTTCATTGAGATATAAATTTATTTATTGGCAAACTAGGCCTTAGTGCCTTTTTGTTAGTAAAGTGCACTTTTTATACATCACCTTCTAATAGTGCATTTTCTTGTAGCACAAGTGGGTTCAAACTCCACCACTCCAACACACATCTAGACAATCAACCCTCTTACAAAATGGATTACATAATTGAGGATAGCTCATGTCTTTTTTACCACCAGTGCAAATTTCAAAACCAAACACTCCATTCTAACATTTATGGATGGCACACCATCACCTTCAAAATCTAAACAAGATGTCATGGTTTATGAGAAGAATCGAATTGGGAGTGTATACTAGATTAAAAGCATGTAGATTAGATTGGTTGATAAAAAGCGATGCATAGTCCATACGCAACCTTTATTCTAAAGTAGAATGATCTTTATAATATTGTAATCAAACCTCCTTTCTCGATCTTTCCTTTTTCTTTCATCCCATGTAAATGGTCAATCATCACCAAGATGGCCAATTATAAAAAAGTGTATTTGATGCATCTTTTGGCCCATTCTTATTTGAGAGAATCGATAGGCTTTGTTATTTTAAAAAAAATCATTGTATGTGAATTCTAGAAAGTTTCATACTATAAAGTTGAGATTGTGCATGCAGTATGAGCTACGTAAACATGTAGTTGCAAGGTTAAAATGACTCTCTCTCTCTCTCTCTCTCTCTCTCTCTCTCTCTCTCTCTCTCTCTCTCTCTCTCTCTCTCTCTCTCTCTCTCTCTCCACATTTTAAAAAATAGTTTTTCCCATCGCCCACCATTATATACATAGACTTTTTTGAATTTTCCACACCTTTTGAGATCATTCCACTATCCTTTGAGATCATTCTAGTATCCATTGGCTACAATTATTATTATAGGAGTTTAACATGGACCCATAGTAGTGATTGGAATAAATAGAATATTGAAGATAAATAGAACAAACAAAATATACAATATACAATATTAGGTTCAATTTGTCCCCACACAAGAGTGAGCCTACACTTCCTCTTGGTGTACTTAAATATATTTCATGGGTTTCTTTTGGGCTCAAAAATAGTATGTTTACAAAAATGTCGACTTCTTCAAGAATAGTATTCTTCAAAAGTGGCTTGCTTCAAAAACAGTTTTCTTGAGCATGCAAGCTAGGCTTCTTTTAAAAATAGGTATGAGCCTTGAACCTTATAAAAGTGCACATGTCTTGAAAAATAAAATATCCTGAAGGGAGCTTTCACATGTCTCAATTAACATATATACATTGCTAATAAATATAGATAGCGTCCAAATAAATAAATGGACTTGCGTCACAAAATCAAATATTATTTGTCGATATTCAAAATTGGCCATCTCAAGATATATTCATGACCAACACTAGCTCACCTCTATTATTCAGTCCAATGATCTACACTTGCATCAAGTAAGCCAACCAATTAATAAATTAATTGATTTAAAATAAACCTCCATATGAAATTTCATATCAATAAGAGGATGTAACCAATACTTCCCACGCATGTACAGATTCACCTGCATATGCGTAAAGTAGGCTACAATCGCTCAGATTTAGAAAGATGTCCCAATCTAAACTCGTCTAGGAGAATTCATAACATAAACACCTGAGAATAAAATAGTCCATGAATTCTTTTAAGAATCCACAAGTACATAACATGGGAATATATAAAATATTCCATGAATTCATCCTCAATAACATGCCCTAGGGGTGACAAGAAACTGTCCTCAGTTGTCACAAAATCATCAATAATAATCATGGACTACTATCCCTGTCAGATGCAATCAAGAATGGATAGGCGATAAGGGCATGATCATGTAACCATTGAGAATCTTTAAGATGGGATGACCTTTATACTTGACTAAATATATATGATAAACATTGCCTTTCATTGTTGTTGTCTAATTTAGTCTAAAAATGAATATATGTAATAAATAATTGACAAAGCATTATAAGGTTGGAACAAAAAGTTATGATGTGGCATGGATTATGGGTGACAAAATGAGTCTACAATCCTCTAAAAACATTTGTTTCCATGGTGACGAAGATCTTTTCAGGGGGAAGGACAGATTGTAGGAAATGTAAGTAATCAAGAAAATTTTCACAGCATATAAGTGGCATCATCTTCTATTCTATACCCACGAATAATTACGTGTTATTCCATAAGTTGACAAAACTAAATGTTTGGGGGAAATACATGTGTGTTGCCTATGGGTATTATGACATAACATAATTCATGGTCCTCTACCTCCCCAGATTTTTATCCATTCGTCCTCTTGTTTATCATTGAATGTATGGAGTAATGCTTAGAATAGATGTGCATTACGTGTGTTTGAATGCAAGATGGAGGCATTCAGCCATAAGTTGTAGTTTAGGTAGCCGTCATGGATTTTGTGGATTCGGATTAGTCATTGGGAATGATACGTATTATTCTGGCAAGAAGAAAGTATGTTAATCGCAAAAGAAATTTAAAATAATATTACCTTTATCTTATTTAGCACGTGTAGGTTGTTAAGAACACATCTGATTTGTCGAAGTGGATAGCGTGGAGATGATATACAATTAGGCGAATATAGAGGTTTCTCAAAAAGGAAGAATTCTCGCTTTCGAAAATCTCATGTGGATTGTAATTCTTGATGTTTATGAAGAAGCAATATTTATTTACTTATTTTGAAACTTTGAGGAAAATAAAGTTTTGTTTGGGTCATTATAGTAAACTTTGTAAAGTATAAAGGTTTTAAAGCTTTTGAGTGTAAAGCTTTCAAGCCTTTAAAATGTAAAGCTTTTGAATGGAAGCTTTAAAGTTTTTTTTAAAAACATTATTCATTAGTTCTTAAAATAGCTAAGCTATGCTTTCGCTAGCCTAACCATAACAAGGTGATAGCCGGTGGGAATGAAATGGGCAGGAGTGGATTAACAAAAAGAAGGAGAAGAAGCGACGGTAGCGCAATCCCAAATTTTCTCCTTTTTTTCCCTTTAAAAAAAAGCTTTGATTACTTAAAGCTATTTGTGCTTTTTGTTCAAGCATAGCAAAAGCCTATGAGAGAAACAATGGCGGCAGAGTTGGCTATATATATATATATATATATATATATATATATATATATATATATATATATATATAGAGAGAGAGAGAGAGAGAGAGAGAGAGAGAGAGAGAGGGAGGCAGAGAGCAACGCATAAAAATAAGAAAAAGAAAAAGGTGGTTTCAAAATGGACAAGTGGTTTTCCACCTTATATGGACCATCGGGTAATAGATGTATGGTTTTTTCTTACCCATTGGACATAAATTTTCCTTTCTTGAAAAACCTTAGACTTTGTATGCTTTGAATGAAATTTTTTACCTTTGGCCAAGCTCTTCCACTTCTCTATCCACTATCTCTTTATCGCTTCAATCATTTGCACGATTACTCTTGGCTCTGATACCAGTGTTGTGAGAGGTTGATATGGAGCCATAATAGTGATTGTAATAAATAAAATATTGAAGATAAATAGAACAAACAAAATACTCAATACACAATATTGGATCCAATTTTCCCCTGCACAAGAGTGAGCCTAGGCTTTCGCTTGGTGTACTTAAATATATTTCATAGGTTGCTTTTGGGGGCTCAAAAATAGTATGTTTAAAAAAATGTCTACTTCTTCAAGAATAGTATTCTTCAAAAGTAGCTTGCTTCAAACTTGAGCATGTAAGCTAGGCTTCTTTTAAAAATAGGTGTGAGCCTTGAAGCTTATAAAAGTGCACGTCTTAAAAAATAAATTATGCACAAGGAAGCTTTCACATGTCCCAAATTAACATATACACATTGCTAATAATTATGGATAGCGTCCAAATAAATTAATGGCACTTGTCGTCACAAAATCATATATTATTTATCGATATTCAAATTGGTCATCTCAAGATATATTCATGACCAACATCGGCTTGTCTCCATTATCCGGTCCAATGATCAACACTTGCATCAACTAAGCTAATCAATCAATTAATTAATTAATTAAAAGTAAAATTCTATATAAAATTTCATATCAAGAAGACGATGCAACCAGTACTTTGCATGCATGTACAGATTCATCCGCATACGCTTAAAGTAAGCTATGATTGTTTGGATTTAGAAGGGCCTCCCAATCTAAACCCATCTAGGAGAATTCATAACATAAAAACATGGGAATAAAATATTTCATGAATCTTTTAAGAATCCATAAGTACACAACATGGGAATATATAAAATATTCCCATGAATTCATCGTTCAATAACAATTATATACATGCACTCTTTCAAATTTTCCACATTTATTGTGATCATTCCATTATCCATTGGTTGCCTCTTGTCAATCATCACAAAACTTACCTCACAAAGTCTATACACAAAGCTATTCACAAGTCATCCCCTCATGTAACTAGATCCATGTCTTAAGCAATCATAGGTTATATCCCCCAAAACTTTTGGCAGCAAGTTATCCCCTCATGTAAGTAGATCCATGTCTTAATAAGCAGCCATAGGTCATGTCCCCCACAACTTATGGTATGATGATGAGTGTAAAAGACATATTATAAAAAAAATTGGTGGTGGGATAATCATAAAAAGTACAAGAGTTTCACTTATCAAAGCAAAGTGGGGCATTTATTTAAAAAAGATGAAGTGACGGGCATGATGACAAGTGTATAAATCACTAAATTATTTCCACCAAAAATGCCCTCTTATATGCACCAAATAGACCCTCAAATAATGACACTTTTATACCCTAACTAACCTTTATGCACACACTTTGTCTAATATTTTTACAACTACCAATGTGAGGGATGTCATCAAGGGATTATAGCATTATTGTGAGACTCCCGCCCCCTCCGTGGGGCGCTGGCGAGGTAGAAGCAGCGTCAGCCTCTCGCGCGGGTAGGGATCCACACTCGGGGCCTCGCGCACGGATATCCGGACAAGAGACTAGCCCAACAGTTCCTCCGAAACCGAACCCAGAAAAACTTCCCTCGCCCGAAAGGCACGAGCAATTCCACCAAGAAAATCATCTAACAGGAGAATTGATCTAATGAGTCAAAGTCTTAACTAACCAAACTGATCCGACCGAACCCGAAAGTCACATGGTCAGATCAAGGAAGAGACTTGCACTTGGTCCATAGAATCACCACTTTTTTCCTTCCTTTTAGCGAGGCACAGCCCGCCGGCTGATTCCCTCCCACAGAACAAGGGCCTTCCTAGGACTTATTCTAACTAACGTAACTTAATCTTAACTATTTGTATCGCAGGAATCCCTCGATCTAGCCTACCCCAACTGGCCCATGGGTTAGCCAACTGCCCAACCACTGTATTGGTGGGATTCCTTTATAAAAATTTGGTTTTGTTTTGCCCGGGTACTGACCCAGGTACTAAGGAAAAGAGTTCCCAGGCCCCCTAACCGGTGTTTCAAGCAAAATTCATGGTAGACATACCACTTATATACCCAATATGAAATTGCCATTTTAACAGATTCGGTTGTCTTTAAAACAATCTTTCAATGAAATCATAGTGTTACTGATCATAATCCTCCAAAATATTGAGTCCATTGTTTTACAAAATATATCATCCGGACTCTCCATTGAAGACTAGCTGGTCAACCAACGAGATCCAATATCAAAATTCCATTCACAAAAGTTATTCTTTCAGTTTATCTGTATCTTCCTCGACGTATGCATGGGTGTCCTAGCAACCGCGAGCCCGTGCATCATCTGGTCAGAACCCTCTAGGATCCTACTTAGGTGTTCTAGCACTTCATTTAGGGACCGCTTCGTCGATCCTCGCCCATCGTACCGGAAGCACACCATTTTAAACATACCGAGGCTGGTCAAGACCTCGGCAGGTTTTGCCGCGAGCGACGTCCCTCTCGATGACTCCCCGCCAGCTGTTGCAACGAGTCTCTCCTTAGTTAAACACATACCAAATGCTTCCTCCAGTATTCTGGCGTAAAACAGTTCTTTAAAAGAAAACAAAGGTTTTATGCAAGTAGAATTCTCGGTTCGAGATTGGTTCCACAAAACCCTTTTTCCTTAATCCATATTTTCTTAATGAGAATCAATGATCTCTCATCAGGGTAATCTGCCCATCATTTGACTAAATTTCCAACTAGATTCTTGGTGATTTTGGTTAAGGGAAAACTATGCTAATTCAATGGTAGTCCATTCTTTATGTTAAGAATTGGAATTGGTCACGAGGTTTTTATTGATTTAGATTCGAGAGATGGGCAAGTAGTTTATTGGCCGCTCCTCTCGCAGTCGTGGTCTAACCAAAATTATTCGATTTACTTCTAACTTTGATTCATAAGGATTTTCTTCAGATAAAAATATAATGAACTTCTACCCGTAAGAAAAATTCCAACTTTATAAATTTTATTCCATAATTGATTAAGAATTGGTTCTATATGAGAATATCGGGTTTTTACAAAAATACTCTTCTTCCATTAATCTAATTTTGAGTAAATATCAATTTGGTGATTTATCCATCTAAAATATCTAAGAATATTCTTTCTACTAATTTAATTATCAACCCTAAGTTTCTAGGTAGAATTATGGTGAAAATTCCTCTTTTGTCGCCAAAATTTAATTTAAACCTTTCTCTACTTAAAATATCATAAAAATTCTTTTTTTAAATTAAATATAAATATCCATTTTTTAATATGCTTAAAATCCCTCTTTTTGCATTTAAATGATTGAATTCCAAATGTCATGGGAATTCCTCTTTTATCATTTAAAAATTTCTTATGCATAAAATAAATTTATCTAAAATTTTTCTTTTTTAAATTAAATAAAAATATCTATTATTTTAAATATGCCAAAAATTCCTCTTTTACTATTTAATTACTTGGATCTCAATTATCATGGGAATTCCTCTTTTCGCATAAAAATAAATTTACCAAAAATTTCTCTTTTCTTTTAATTAAATATTTATGCATAAATACTAAAAAATTATTTTCCATGAATATGATAAAAATCATTCTTTTTGCATAGGATGTCCAATCCTAGAATATGGTAGGAAGTCCCCTTTTAGCATTATGCATAAAATAAGATATGTATTATTTTCTGAAAATTTTGCCATAGCTTCGCTGCTATTACTGATAATTTTTATTTTTTCTTAAAAGAATAAAACATTGTAATGCAAATATGATAGAAGATCTATTCTTAAACTTAAATCTAAACTATGAATTTGAATCATAATTTTAACTATAATCATAAACTTAATTATGATTATTCTACTAGATTAAGCTATTTCCATTATTCCTCTTTTCCCAAATTGATAGGATTATCTCTTTTCCATTTAGAATCAATTAAAGTAGTTTTTAACTACTTATAAATAATTTAAAAGAATTAACCATTATTTTGTTAACATAAAAGTATAAAAATATCATTTTCTTATTCTCTAGTTGAACAAGCTTAGAGTTTGGTTTTGAATTAAGAATTTATCCTTTTGCTAAAGAATTAGCCATAGGAATGACTATTCTTTTTGGAGAGAGAGATATACATAAGAAAGCATTCTAAATAAGCATAAAGATTAACTTTTTCTTGATTACACATTAAAATTCTTAGGGAAAGCTTGATTTGAATTTAAAACAACCAATTAGAAAACTTCTCAAGCTTGAGAGGGGTTGAGAAGAGTAGTCATTTGAAAATATTAACAAAAAACCATAAAATTCATTCTTACCTCAAGGATTAGCTTGCTTCTTTTTCTAGAAGTGAGGCCCCCAACCAATCAATTGGTTTAGCAAGTGGAGAAGAGAGCTCCAAGAGTTGTTGAAGAGAGAGAGAGAAGCTCCAAGCTCCCCAAAAGTAGAGGATTTTTAAGGGATAATAGAAAATATGATTATTTTAATGTAATATTGGCATGGTATAGCTCTCACAGATGAGAATACAAAAGAATGAGGGTCTATTTATAGGTGAGGGAGGCCACTAACTGAGTCCAACTGGGTTCTAGAATTTTCCAGCTTCAGTTTGACTGAATTTGGACCAGTTTGGCTCCCCTTTTGATCCAGTTTGATCCAAGAGAGAGGAGAGATAAAAATATCATAATTTTTTTGAATTAAAAACCCTCCCACACATGTGAAGGAGGCGCCTACCTCAAAGGTCTCCCTCTCCTTACCAAGGTGTAAAAAATTCATCATTTCTCCAAAATAACTAATAAACCTTGTACTCAGTCAACTCTTCATCTTATGTGAGCATTTACTCATTTTTGGGTATTTTATTTTATTCATTAGATTTATCTCATCCCAACACTTGGATTAATCTTATTGGCCCATAAGAACCTTAATTGGACCATAATCCAAAAATTTCTGAAAATCGAGACCTTTAGGCTAAGGTCCCTTATATCATTTTTAATTGATTCTTAATGCACATTGTAGAATTTATTTTGAACTTCTGTTTCAGGGAAATATATTTTAAATATTAGGAGAATTTTTATATCTAAAAATATCTCAATATTGAATTACCTCTCTCTAGAATTTATCTTCTCTCTAGGCAAAAACAAGAAAAAATAATATTTTCTTGTATTCAGAAATAGGGAATGATTATAATAAGGGATTGAGGTAAAAGCTTATTTTCATTATTTAGGTTGAGGAGGAATCTTACAATTATAAGGAGCTTGAGGGTGTATAAATAGAACCTTTTATAAATGGATAGAAGATCATTGAATAGTTTCTCACTAGATTTTTCAATGAGGTAGTTTGCTAAGGCTTTCCCTAAACATGGACATTAAACGCCATTATATCTCACCACCATAAACGTGGATAGTGATGAAGCTAAGTAATTTTATAACTTGCATTCTAGCACAAGTAGTATGACATTTGTGTATGCCCCCAAAGACTAGAGCTTCTGGAGGTAATTCACCCCTTTGTTCTCCACTTCAAATTAGTCATTGTAGGATTCTTCTTCATTCCCTTACTATGCCCTCAGCATCTTCCTCTTCTAACCCTATGGCAGCTCCACTAGGGCCGAAGCCATTGGCTACTGTCCTTAACCGCTTGCAAGTTAAACTCCCAACCTTCAAAGGTGCTATTGGCTACTGTCCTTAACCGCTTGCAAGTTAAACTCCCAACCTTCAAAGGTGCCATCACTTAAGATGTGGAAAACCATGTGCGCGGCGGTTCCTCACCATGTGACTCAAGAGGGCTCAACCAAGATGATGCATGCTTAGTCTTGTTCCCAACAATGCTGGAAGAAATTCCAAATCGGTGGTACAATCAATTCCCCGCCAACCCACTTCCCAGATTGGGCCACCCTTATGTTACAATTCTTGGTTGCCTTTCGGCTTGGGAACTACTTTGACCTCATTACTCAAGAGCTCAACCAACTCATTATAAAGGTGGGGGAGTCAGTGGCCCAGCTTGTCACAAGAGCTAAAGATTTGGTCGCTTGGCTACCCCAAGATCCGAGAAACTACATGCTGCAACAACAGTGGGTGCTTCGCGCACTCCCTACTCAAATGGTGATGAAGATGAGAGAGATCTTCCCACCCCAAGGCACCCTGCAAGACTTCCAAGACAGAGCTACACAACTAGAGAATGCTCGCCTCATGGAGGAGCGCAGTACTTCTTGGTCCCCACTTATCCCTAGCATGTCTTCGTCTCCTCCAATGATTCCGCTAGCCTTGGTTGGCGATAGCTTCTACATCCGCTTCCCTGGACAAGCTCGCCAAGGTCAAGAAGGAGCTTGAAGATTTTAAAAGATCACAACAAGAGGACATGGTCATGGCAGCGCTGAGGAAGGAGATCGAGTAGCTCAAGGAGGCCAAAGATCCCAAGATGAGTCCATGGTGCCCGGTATGTAGTTCACAAGGCCATCTTCCAAGTGATTTTCCCACCAAAAAATATTTCTTGTTTTTCTCAAAGGCGGCGGACCATGAGGACAAGGAGTGTTACTACCTCAAGGGACTCCGACTTATGCAACAACAACTTACGCAAGGTGCCACCCCACTTAATCCCTTCACACCGAAGACTACATAGTGACCCCAACCAATAGTGCTTCAACTTCCGCCTAGGTCCCTAACCACCAACCAAACCCAACACCCTTCTTGAACCATCAATCAACAAGAATAGCTACCCCCAATCCCAAGCTTATATTAACCTTGTCACCACTAGCCCCTCCTACTTAACTTCCCCACCACATACCCTTCCCTCCCCCATGGCTACTTATGTACCAACCCCTCAACCGCCCCAAGCCACATCGCCTTAGCAGAGGGAGCTCAAGTAGCCACAATAGCATACACCAATATCCCTCATCTCGAAGCAACACTAACATACTACCCCCTGCCAATGCAAATCTCATATCAAGTAGGCACTCTCCCAACCTATCATTCGTACCTCCCACCTATGCCAGTCCCACAAACACCCCAAGCCTATCAAAACCCACCCCCGGTGGTCTATGCGGCTCCTCCAATACCTCCCAGCCTAACCAAAGGTTCCCTAATCGTCGTCCTCCCAACAACACCACACTCCCCCTCTATGTATTTTCTTCTTTTACGAGAAACCAAAAAAAAACCTATCTCCCTTTGCTCTTGCTCTCTCTCTCTCTCTCTCTCTCTCTCTCTCTCTCTCTCTCTCTCTCTCTCTCTCTCCACTCCTCTCCCTTATCTCTTCTCTCTCCCATTGTCACCCCCCCTCTCCTCTCCCTTATGCAACCCCCCCTCGTTCGTCGTCGCCACCTCACCTCACCTCACCACCCCCCCTTTGCTTCACTCCACTCACTCACCCCCTCTCTCACTCTCCCACAGTCACCCACCTGCCCTCTCTCTCACCACTGTCACCCCTCTCTCCTCTCTCTTGCGCAACCCCCCCTCATTCGCCACCTCATGCCCCTGCCCCCCTTTGTTTCACTCCCCACCATTACTCACCCCCCTCTCACCCTCCCCACCGTCACCCACCCCCCCTCTCACCCTCCCCACCGTCACCCACCCCCCCTCTCTCACTCTCGTGCACTCAGCCCCCCCTTCTCTCGTGCGCCCCGACCCCACCCCCTCTCCCTTATCTCTGTTTTCCCCCATCGTCACTCACCCCCTCCCCCTCTCTCACCTCACCTACCACACACCCCCCCATCCCCCCCCTCTCTCTCACCAACCCACCCCCTTCTCTCGTGCGCATCAGCCCCACCCCCCTCTCTTGTGGACCATGGCCCCCCTCGCTGACCCCCCTTCTCTCTCTCTCTCTCTCACCTCACTAACCATACCCCACCCCCTCTCTCGAAGACCATGCCCCCCCCACCGACCACTCCCCACCTTCTCCCTTTCACTCGCACTCGCGGATCATGCCCCCTTCACCAACCACTCCCCACCCTCTCCCTCTCCCTCTCACCCCCCTCTCCTTCTCTCTCTAACCCCCCTGTTGGAGATGCAATTCACACTTCTAGAGAGAACCAGCTCATGTGGTGAGATCGGGTTTGAATCTTGGCAAGTTGAGGTTTCTACTACAAACTGGATTACCGGAGGTCACCTAACACCTTAAGGTTTTGGGGTCTAGATGGCTAGACCAATTTATGGAACACCTCAATTAAGCGTGCTTGTGCAAGAACACAACTGGGATGGGTGACCTCTCGGGAAGTGGGAGGATCCATGTTTCCAACAATTGGTATCAGAGCTAGCTTCCTTGACACTTGATCTAGTAGTTCGCCTCACTCCTCTCACGACCCTTTTTTTGTCTCCGATTGAGATACCCTCTTAGGAGAAGAAGGTGTATACTGTAGTATGTCATATTATACAATGTATAGAGCATTTTCGGGGTCCGTGATGCGATTCGGGCACATTTTGGGCACCACAAGGTTTCTGCAGAGAGGCATCATTTTGGATTGGTTTTGCTCAATTTTGGGTGTTTGGGTTGTGTAGTGGCAAAAGATTTGGTGTGCAGCAGCAGCTATAGTGCCTTCAACAACATTTACCATCATACTTTCAACAGTAACACTCTATTCTCTACTTTGTGTTAATTTTCATACACTTTACAGGTGATTCAGTTAGTTGGCAGTCATCCACCAATTGCATTCAGTGAATACTGATGAGTACTTGCAGTGTGTTGAAAGAGTTTGCATTTGGTAGAAAGTCATGGCTGGTAGTAGTGATGTATTCAACATGTTGTCTGCTGAGGACAAACTTGATAGGACTAACTACCCATCGTGGTCCTATATGATGAGGCATGTATTAGTTGCTAAAGGCCTTTGGAATGTGGTTTGTGATAGTGAAACTCGTCCTGTTTCACAACTACCAGTGCAACCAGGTGCTACAGGTATATCTGAAGTAGAATTTGATACAGATGTGGCTCCTCCACATGCACCCCACGAGTACCTCCCCCACCACTGCTGCTCAAACGAGATGGGATGGAAGAGATGCACAGGCACAAGCATTGCTTGCACTTTCTGTGAAGTGAAGCATTATTCCTCATATTCGATCATGTAAGACTTCAAAACAGGCATGGGATGCACTTGCTGCATTATACTAGGTGCGCAATGAAGCACGTGTTGCATATCTGCACAAACAGTTGGAGTCTAAGCACATGAATGAGGGAGACTCAATGGACAACTTCTTGACCAAGATCAAAAATTTTAAGGAGCAGCTTGCTTAGTGTGGATGAGATATATCCTGATAGTATATTGGTGCCCACAATATCTGCACAAACAGTTGGAGTCTAAGCACATGAATGAGGGAGACTCAATGGACAACTTCTTGACCAAGATCAAAAATTTTAAGGAGCAGCTTGCTTAGTGTGGATGAGATATATCCTGATAGTATATTGGTGCCCACAATTATCAATGCATTGCCGGATTCTTATGAGAGTTTTGCCTCTACCCTTAGAATCATGAGATGAAGGGAAATCCAAATGCCCTTACATTTGGTGAGTTGGTTTCAATACTCTTGTAAGAAGAGCAGTCTAGGCAAAACAGATCTAATATGCGAGTTGGTGACCAAGCTTTTCTTGGCCAGTAAAGCTTCTTTGCATGGTGGCTATAAGCCAAAATCAGAATCCTCAGGTAAGGATGCATAGAAAGAAGGTGATAAGCCTAAAAAGAAGGGCAAGTGTCACTATTGCAGGAAACCAAGGCACTACATACATGAGTGCAAGAAAAGGTTAGAGAAGGAGAAAAAGAAAGAATTGGGCATGGCTGTGGCTGATGCATTTGCACCAAGTGCAGAGAAGAAGGAATCTGCAAGTTTTGCTCAAGATGATTGGGCTTAGTAAGCACATTATTTCACAAAAAGGTTTTTTCTCATCTCTGGAATCTGTCCCAAGTGCAGGAACCATCACATGTGCAAATGGTTCCTCATATCCTATCAAAGGAGTTGGTAGATTTGTGCTCACTGCTGCTGCTGGCTGCAAATGGGGGTACATTTACTCTTTCAAAAGTCTTATATGTGCCATGCATTAAGAAGAACTTGCTGTCAGTTTCAGCCTTAGTCTTGTCAAGCTTGACAGTGAAATTTGTGGGATGATAGATGTACAGTTTAGGATAGAAATGATGGTTATTCTATCATTTCCTCAGGTACCTTGTTTCATGGCCTATACAGGATGGATGTATTTGAGAAGTTGCAGCATGATGCTTGCTCAATCTACGACTCGTGCTATAAGTGATGTAGAATTATGGCATGCACGATTTGGCCAGCTGAATTATGGCAGTTTGTTATGCATTCAAAGGCATGATATGGTGTCTGAGTTGCCAACTCTTGAGACCCCTACTAGACATATATGTGAGGGGTGTATTATTGGTAAAATGCATTGGGCATCATTTCCAAAGGATGGATCTATGAGAGCTATTACAAAATTACAGCTTATACATAGTGATGTATGTGGTCCTATGAGGACACCATCTATTGGGGGATATCTCTACTTCGTCACTTTTATCGATGATTACTCCAGATATAGCTGGGTGTATCCATTAAAGAAGAAGTCAGAGGTTTTTATGTGCTTTGGGTACTTCGTATCCTTGGCTAAAAATGCATGTGAATTTAAAGCTGGCACCCTTCATTCAGATGGAGGGGGGGAGTATATGTCCATGGAATTTCATGCATATATGGCTGAAAAATGCATAAGGCATCAATGTACAATGCCATACACACCTTAGCAAAATGGTGTGGCTGAGAGAAAGAATAGGTCTCTCATGGAGATGGCACGATGTATGGTGAAAGCCCAAGATTTACCTCATGGTTTTTGGTTAGAGGCAACTATGTGCGCAAACTATGTGGTGTTGAACAAATGCCCTACTAAGGCCTTGTAGTCTAAAACTCCTTATGAAGCTTGGCATGGTAGGAAGCCTTTTGTGGCTCATTTGTGTGTTTTTGGTTGTCTTGCTTATGATCTTGTGCCTAAGCAACAACAAAGTAAGCACATTTGTGTGTTTTTGGTTGTCTTGCTTATGATCTTGTGCCTAAGCAACAACAAAGTAAGCTTGATGATAAGGCAGTTAAATGCATATTTGTGGGATATAGTTCAGAAAGCAAGGGATATAGACTCTACCATCTAGCCTGAAAGCGGATTTTGGTAAGTAGAGATGTTGTTTTTGTCGAAAACTCAAGTTCAACCCATGCTTTCATGTAAAAAACAGCAGAATGTATGCTCACAGGACATGTTTGATTCACTCCTACCTTTGTTTAATGGAGGGCAGCCATACGTAGAGCAATTGAATGTTCAACCAAGTTTTGAAATTCAGTCTTTGCAGGTGAAAATTCAGCCTTTGCAAGTGAAAAATCAGCCTTTTAATGAGGCAATTATTAAGGATGTAGTGGATGAGAGGAGAGAGCAGCCATAGAAGAATCTAGGCATATGCCAAAATGGCTTGTGCAAACATTGAGGGATAGCAAGTTGGCAGCTCCTTTACCTAGTAGAACTCGTGCAGGTTCTCATTATGCAGATTATTCTCATGTGGATCATGTTCTCATTTCTATTTTATATAATGAGGAGGAACCTATTTCCTTTGAGGAAGCACAGGATGATGATCATTAGATGCATGTTATGCAAGATGAGTATAACTCTATACTCAAGAATGACACTTGGTATTTGACAGATCTACCTCATGGCAAGAAGGCCATTGGTACTAAGTGGGTTTACAAGTTAAAACACAAAGCAAATGGTAGCATTGATCACTATAAGGCCAGACTTGTTGTTGCAAAGGGGTATGCCTAGCAAAAGGGCATTGATTATGATGAGACCTTTGCACCCACATCTCGTATGACTACCATTAGGTGTCTCATTGCTTTGGCAACATATCATGGGTGGAATGTACATCAGTTAGACATTAAGACTGTATTCCTGAATGGTGATTTACATGAGGAGGTGTATGTATCGCAGCCTCCTGGTTTTGATGTGAAAGTAGAAGAGTCTAAAGTATGCAAGTTGGCTCTTTATGGCCTTAAGCAGGCTCCTAGAGCATGGTATGAGAAGATTCATGTATACTTGGTTGCAAATGATTTTTTGCAACAGTCCAATAGAGAGTACTCTCTATGTGAAGAGGAGCAAGGACACATTTTTGGTCATCGCTCTATACGTTGATGACATGCTACTCTTCACAGGACCTAAAATAGATCAGATTTCAACCTTTAAGGCTGATTTGTAGTCATCGTTTGAGATGTCATATTTGGGGCCCTTGCATTATTATTTGGGGATTCAGTTTATGCAGCGCAATGATGACATTGTTATGTTACAATCTAAATATATACAGAAGCTATTGAAGAGGGTTAATCTTGAAGACTGTAAACCTGTGGCTACACCTATGGAGACATGTACTCGAATTAGTCTTCAAGATGCAAGAGACTCTTTTGATGCTAGTTTGTATCAGTAGGCTATTGGATCCCTTCTTTATGTATGCAACATGAGGCAAAATATACAGTATGCGGTCTCACAATTGAGCAGATTTATGCATAGCCGAGGTACAAAGCATTGGCAGGCTGTCAAGCGGGTTTTTCACTATTTGCAGGGCACTGAGTATTTTGGATTATTTTATCCAAAGGGGAGTAAGTCACAGTTGCATGCTTTTAGTGATTCAGATTGGGCTGGATGTTATGACACACGAGTGTCCACTATCTAGTGGGTTTTTCTTTCGCCTTGGTGATTCATGTATATCATGGCTTAGCAAGAAGCAGCCTACAGTGGCCACTTCTAGCTGTGAAGCTAAGTACAGGACAGCTTTTATAGCTACAGTCGAGTGTGTGGCTCAAACATCTTGTGGCTGATTTGGGTGTGACAGTCGTCTAGCACTACGATTTTCACTGACAACCCCAGAGCACATTAGCACAGCGAGGAACCCAGTGTTTCATGCTCGCACTAAGCACATTGAGGTGCATTACTACTTTGTAAGGGAAAGACTCTCTGCAGCATAGATCAGCTTGGTCTATGTGCCTACACATGACAACATGGCAGATTTATTCACGAAGACTCTTCCTCGTGTGAAAAGTTCAAAGCTTTTCGTAAAGCTTTGGGCTTACTGCCTTTTGAGGATTGATTGGCCATACCCTGTACATGTTCACATTATCAGTCCAGGGAAGATTTGTAGCATTATATGGTAGTGATGTGTGTGAACACACTTAGGACCGCTAGGGCACTTTTTTCCTCACTAGGAGGTTTTTTCCCCCGTGCATATGTACACCCTTTTATCTACTCATTTTGGGGTGTGTACATATCTTTTGTATTTGGCACACATTTGTTCATTCTAATCTAGTGAGTTTGTGTGCTCTCAAGCTTCTCTATCTTGTGTGTGCATTGTTGCAACCCTAACCCTAATTCTAACATGGCATCAGAGCCCATGTTGTGACCTTGGAAGCTAAGACCTCAACCAAAGTGTGGCTTGAGGGGGGGTCTTGGAGATGTAATCCACACTTCTAGAGAGAACCAGCTCATGTGGTGAGACTGGGTTTGAATCTTGGCAAGTTGAGGTTTTTACAAATTGGATTACTGGAGGTCACCTAACACCTTAAGGTTTTGGGGTCTGGATGGCTAGACCAATTTGCGGAACACCTCAATTAAGCGTGCTTGTGTAAGAACACAACTGGGATGGGTGAGGATCCATGTTTTTGACAACCCCCCTGTTTGCCACCTCAACCCCCCCTTACTTCACTCCTCACCGACCCCCCTCTCTCCCCTATGCACCCCTCCACCCCCTCTCTCTCTCTCGCGCCACCCCCCTCTCTCCTCTCCACCATGCAGCTTCCCATGGCCAACCTAATGGGTTTTCGCTACTTTTGGAGAATGGGGCTATGGTGGATGTATTGACTCATCACAAATAGACACCATTAAGGTTTTCTTGCAAGAATAGAAGATATCTTGCATTGAGCTGTTGGTGGAATGGGGAGCTAATGTCCTCATATTTGATGCATCCCGGTTGATGCATCCCGGGGGAGGACTTGCATGCATTACACTGCAAAAGTGTGCACCTCCATTGCCTTCAGATAATCTTAAATGTTGCCCAGTTGCATACTGTCACCCAAACTTGGGGCTTTGGGAGTGGAGCTACCCCTTTCCACCTTGCGGCCAGGTCCTGTCATTCAAATGTAGTCCACTTGCTACTAAAGTAATGGGGCCTTGTTTGTGCAACAACAACAAAATTTAGCAGAAGTAGCCTCAGATTTGGGAGCACGCCTTTGCATCTTATGGCTCGAGGTGGGTCATCTGAATGTGTAAAAGAGCTTCTAGCTTGGGGCGTAGATAGGTTGCAGAGAAACTCTCAAGGACGCACTCCTTTCTTCATTGCTATGAAGTACCATAACACAACATGTGTAGCTCTTCTCAACCCTTTGACTGCAGAGCCCTTGGTATGGCCATCTCCATGGAAGTTTATGAGCTAACCCTGAAGCACAAGATCTGTTGGTGGAGGCTGCCTTGGCACATGCTAATGATGCTTGGGAGAAGCGGATCTTTTTTGTTAGTGAGAAGTGGAACTTTTCTGTACTGGCCATGGCCACTTTTCATTTTGTATCTTTGTATGCCTAAACTTCATGCTGAAATTTTTGCTCGGACGAAGTGGCCAGTGATTATTGTTTAGTTGGTTTTGTACTTTTATTGGTGTAAGAGTAACCTTCGTTCTGGATGCTTTGCTCAGGTGATAGACAGTTGTAATACAAGTAGAGATAGCTTGTTGGATGCAAGCAAATGTAGTGGTAATACAGACAAGTAATACAGACGGAGATGGCTTGCTAGATGAAGTTGCCTAGGAGCTAAGTTCAATCATTTTTTTCAGAGTTTGCGTGCTGATGAAGTTGCCCAGGAGCTGAGTTGAATCAATTTTCTTATGTGTGTATCTCTCTCGAAGGTTGCCTGGAAAGATAATCGTTGAGGTATGCCTAAGAGCTCGCTTGCCGGATGTTTTGCCTAGGGTCTAGCTTGCTAGAGACCCACCTGTTTTTTCTATGGCATTCATCGGGACGGTGAATTGAGTAGTAGTTGGGCGACCTATGGATAGGAAGCTAGGTCATCCACAGTCCACCAAGAGCAACTCCTCCCACTATCACTTCCGACCGCCATCACCGCCAGTGCCCTCTGACATCTCCGACCCATCGAGTCCTTTGACTACCAATGGCACCTACAACATGCACAACCAACTCCGAAGGTACTCATAAAGGCAACATTCCTCTCCCTTTCCCAAGGCAGGGCGATATTCTCTTTGAGCACCATCTCCCTTTTTTCGATGCAAGATCTTCCCTCTACACAACATGATGAAGGGTTGGGACTTCGAGGAGGACACCCAAGGAGGAGTTAAGGGGAGCACTCTCTCCCCGCAGTGTAGCACATTCTCTCTTAGATCACAGTCTCTCTTGTATCATTTTTTCCCGCATTTTGGTATACATTGTTATGCTCTTGTGGTGTTTTATCTATCACTCTATGTGTGTGACGTGAGTGAGTGGTTAGTGGTGGGTGTGGTGTGAGTGATTGGCCTGTGGGGATACTGCGGTGCTAGGAGGTGGTCAGAGAACATAGTAGACGGTGTAGAGCATAGGTCTTGCATGTCTAGCTAGTGAGGTCGACTAGTCCTTGGCGGGTATACTTCCCTGAGAGAATCCACACTCCCTTTCCCCCAACCGTAGTGTTGTGTAGGTAGTCCGCGAGTTCCCTAGCGCGAGGACCGGCAGAGCCATCCACAATGAGCAAGACCAAATAATGCATCAGTGTGAGTAGCACACCTCGCACGCGTTGTCGTGCCATGGCACGTCTATGATGTGAAACCGTGCATGTGAGGCTGTCAAATACACATCCAGATGCATGAGGTTATGTGCCATGACGAATCATTATATGATGCCTGAGTATATATGTTCATATTGTAGATAAGGTTCAATAAGATGAGCTGAGGCTGAGCCAGGTTTTGAAGCCTTTGACAGTGTGGTGTGAATTGTGGAGGATTTTTTTTTATGCTTATGGAGAATTTTGGAGCCAGCAGATATCTTGTGCCTTGATAGGACTGGATTTTGCCTGTGACATTAGTACTGAGACAGAGAACTTAATGGTGCATTGGTCGGGATCTTGATCGTATGCTTTAAATGGCAAAATCATATGCACAATAAGGATGCTAAATGGTACTAAGGCATGAGAAAAACCTTTAGAAAGGTTATGGTGTAAAGGTGAAAAGGAGTTTGATTATATATATATATATATATATGGTCAACACTCCATATCAATGGGAAAAAGGGAAAATAATAGGTGCATTGAAGGCTTTAACCTTAATGCTAAGGTTATGCTTTGTAACCTTAGTGCTAAGGTTAACAAAGCTTTTGGTGAATTTTCTAGAAAGCGTGGAAACGAAAATGCGCAGCCTTTCCTTATGGCATGCACAGCTGGCAGAACGTGGTGGGGGGGGCTACCGAGATCGCCGCGGGAAAAGGGAGAAAAGGACCGGAAAGAAACGTCGATTGCAGAGGAGGAAAAAAATTATGCAGCGTTGAAGTTCAGCGTCGAATCAACCAGAGAATTTAACTCTTTGAATATAATATCTGCTTATGCTTTGTAGGTGCTAGAATTAGAGAGTAATTCTAGAGCTACTCAATGATGTAATTATTGGGAAAATCATTTTCAAACCCGTCTGCAGCGAAGCTTCTCCACTTGAATTTCCCTCGCATAATCGGCGAGCTGTAAATGTTTGGAAAAACAAATTAGAAGATCCACGTGTGCAAATCGTAAGTGGAGTTTTCTTTTTGTTATTTATTCTCTTAAACTTGCTCTATGTGAATGGAGAAAATCGAATGTTTGAAACATCAAAAAGAAAATGGAAATGAATAGTGAGACCATGGGGAAAAGGCTAAAGAATTTGGAGCTCGGTGATTGGTGAAAAATGCATTGAAGCTGAGGGAAATTTACCTTACTTTCTTCTCATATGGATTTGAAAATTATGAGTATGTCAAAGCTATGTCAAATGCAAAATTTTGCTTGTGAGATGTTAGGATATTAAGGCAGGTTTTCAGGTGATAAAGGATATCTCGAAATAATGGTTTTGAGGGCACTGGATGTAACACATGTATACTGGAAAAATTAGAAAGCTTTATTATGCCCACATGAAAATGGTTCAAAGGATTTCATGCAAATCTGTACATTCAGCTGAATGAATTCAAGGATGTATTGAGGGAAGAGGACACATGTATTTATCAATGGAAATAATGATGTTCAATACTCCTTGGGGAATCTTGTACGGGAAATACCTTGTGGGATTTGACATTCACTCTCACAGCTAAAAGTTTCGTACTTTCCCGGCTATACCGTCCACGTCACGACAGCTTTGGTGAACCCGACGTGAAACTGCTGGGGTGAGAGTGTAGTGAAACATACAGGGAAGCTATGGCTGAGAATTCTGAGGGCCAGGGGGTTCATTTTGACCCCGGAGTTATGCAGATGTTCCAAATGTTTTCCATGTACATGCAACAGCAACAAGCTGCTGAGAGGGGACAGATTTCCATGACCAAAGCCTTACAATCAATTGTGAAAAAGGTAGATCAATTTGATGGGAAGGACATTACAAAGTATCTGCGCAATTATATAAAGGAGATGGAGCTAAATAGGGTGACCGAGGAGGATATGGTTCGAAGTTTCGAGTTGGTATGCGTTCCTGAAATAAGAGAGCGCATAAAAGGATTGCAGACAGCACAGGGTGGCAGAAATTGGGAAGAATTCAAGCTTGCCTTAAAAGATGAATACTTCATGGAGGATTCTGAGCGAGTGACCAAACGAACTTTTTTGGAATGGGTCACAAAACCTAAAATGGGAATTTCTGCCACGGAATTGTTAAGGGAGTTTGAGAAGCGTTATGCCCAGTTGTCAAGGATAGAGCGTGCAACTTTGGACAGAGAAAAGACAGAGCTCTTCTTGCAGGCAGCTGGGAAAGATCTCCAGGAGACATTGGAAATCCTCCTTGAGGATAAAAATACAGAGCAAGGATTAAAGAGTGACTGGAATGATGTTGAGGATGCAGTCACTATGTTAGCAAAGCGGCAGCGGAGGAGGGATAAAATGGTGATGGGCTCTGCAACCCCCATAGCTGCTGTTACCCCTGAGAATTTATCCAAGCCAGTAGCTACAATTCCTAAGATAGATGGGCCGATGGATGAGCTTATCAAGGGTATGCGTGATTTAAAATTGAAGATGTCCAGAATCGAAGAAAAAGGTCTACCATTGGGGCAGGTTTCTATGCAAAGGCCTCAAATCAGAGAAGGGTTTACATATAGATGCATATGGTGTGATGACCCAGAGCATGCAAAGAAGGATTGTACCAGCTATAAAGAAGCTCTTAAAAATCAACTTGTGTTCTTCAAAGATGGGAAAATCCATCTTACAGAGACTGGTCTTCCATTGAGTACAAACTTTGGGAAAGGAGGGATGAAAAAGCTGGTAGAAGATATGGCTGCTAGTCATGCCATTTCTATGGTTGAGGCAGCAACCTATGGATTAAAGATTGGTCAACAAAAGTAGGGATTTGAGAATGATGAGGATTATGAGAATGAGAATTTT
Source organism: Cibotium barometz (assembly GCF_041138505.1). Taxonomy (NCBI): domain Eukaryota; kingdom Viridiplantae; phylum Streptophyta; class Polypodiopsida; order Cyatheales; family Cibotiaceae; genus Cibotium; species Cibotium barometz. The sequence goes on along the minus strand of NC_141070.1, from coordinate 30,656,282 downwards.
TGGTCGTCAACAATGGAATTAATTGCATCAAAGAAAGTGTCAAAGCAAGCTTTGCATGAGGCAGGTGATTGTATACGCCTCGAGACTGGCTGGGAGGAGCCTGTGGATTCTTTATCCATTCATGCCTATATTGCCAAATGTCAAAATAATGAGGCACAGGTAGAGGAGAAACGTAAAAGGGAAAATGAGGAAGGAGGGCCATCAAAAAGAGTTACACGTGGAAGTGAAAAGAAGGATCCTGGGCCATCACATATGCCTCCACAGCAAAGCAGACCTCTACATGATGTTTCAATGGAAGAAGTGCCAGCAAAAATGAAGGAGAAAGGTAAAGGGAAAAGTCCACTCTACAAGCTTCAATCTGATATTGAAGTTGCAACAGATCTCAAAAAGGTGCTTGAAGAGAGAATTCTAAACAGCAGGGTGGAATTCACACTAGGGGAAGTCTTGGGGATTGCAAAGAAAGAATTTCATGATGAGATAATTGATATTATACGAAGAAAAAGGCAGTCCATAATTGAATCTATTCCATCACAAGGGGAAGCAAGCACTTCCAAGACTCATGGTGTACAAGTACAGGAAAAGGAAGAGAGAGAAAATGTGGTGGAATGTAATCACTCTGCTGATGGGGCACGACAAGTGCGTTTTGTGGAAGAAGATGATGAAAAAGAAGTTCTTACAAAGAGTCATTACTCCAGGAGCCATTGGGCAAGAGCCACCACTGAAACCCTTGTCAAGATAGGTGATTTGGAAGAGCCATATGTCGCTCTAATTGATCATGGGTCTGAAATAAATCTTATGGCTAAAAATCTCTACAACAAATGTAAGTGGCCAATGGATGTGGATCATGGGTGGATGATTAAAGCAGCTAATAATTCATCTGGAGAGCTTTATGCAGCATGTCCAAATGTAAGGGTAACTATAGGGGATGTGAAGGATGATCAGAATTTTTTTGTTCAGGAAATGTCATCGTATCCCCTCATTCTTGGGCAACCCTACATTACAGCTGTAAGGATGGAAACAAAGGTTTTGGATGATGGTTCAGCTTATGCAAGAATAAGGAGTAAAGATGGCAAAAAGGCTGTTCAGTTTTTGACAGTTTGCATTAATCATGAAAGGAATCGTGAATCTCTTAGGGCACAGTCACTCCCAAAGATAAACAGAGAGTTTATGAATTACAGGGAGATGAGGGATTTTGGCCAGGTGCCATTGTAAAGCGGGATTCCAATGGTACAAGGGGAAATGAGTTCTCGCAGGACTCAATCAATGTAAATAGTTTTTCAGCAAATTTTCAGGGATTCTCCAGCTATGGGTCACTGGTTTTTGTAAAAAGCAAGGATTTAAAGCGTGGCATGCAAAAACATATACAAAATGAACAAAAAGGTTTTGAGCAGTGTGGTCTTTTGGAGAAGAATGAGTTTATTTCAGGGGTGCTTGATGAGGTGTCATTTATAGATACTATGGATGTACTTTTTGATATGGGAAGAGCATGCTTACAGGGTGGAAATGAAGTGATAAAGGTGTCATCTGTGGAGATGTATGATATAATCCAGGAATTTGAGGGGGTGGAATGTAAAAACATGAATTGTGAGATGGATGCTCATGTGGATACAAAATACAAAACGGTTGCAAAGAAGGTGAAACCAGTTGCCTTGCCCTTGCCACCAGGAAGCAAGGAGAAGATAGATGAAGCTTCTATGCAGCCAAATCTTAGAGATCCGAAGAAAATTGGGCATAAATTTACTCAAGAAACTCTGAAAGAGCTGAAGATTGGTGAGAGGGATTTTCTGTTGCCAGTTGAAAGGGAATGCTTTGAGGAGATGCTTGTAAAACATGGGAAAGCTTTTGCCTTTCAGCCGCATGAGATTGGTTGTGTTGATCCAAGTGTAACAGCACCAATGGTGATCTTTACTGTTCCACATGTGCCCTGGAACCTGCGGCCAATTCCAGTACCAAAGGCTCTCTTGCCAAAGTTGATGGAATTACTAAAGGAAAAGATCAGAATGGGAATCTTGGAGCCTTCATGTGCCCCATATTCCAACAGATGGTTTACTGTACCAAAGAAAAATGGGACATTGCGCTTTATTCAAGACATGCAACCTGTAAACAAAGTCACAATCAGGAATGTGGGAGCAGGTCCAATTGTGGATGAGTTTGCAGAAGCATTTGCAGGGAAAGCTATATACTCTATGGGTGATTTGTATTCGGGATATGATCAGTTCCAGCTGGATATGCAAAGCAGGGACTTGACCACAATGAAAACTCCTTTGGGATTAGTAAGGATGTGTACCTTACCACAGGGAGCCACTAACTCAGTGGCACATATGATGAATGGAATGAATAAAGTCTTACGGGACTTCATACCACAAAAAACTATGCCATTTTTGGATGATGTGCCAATAAAGGGCTGTGAGGAGAAAGACAAAGATGGGAATTTGGATTCAAAAGGGTGCCGCAAGTTTGTGGCAGATCATATAAAGGATTGTGACATGATTCTATCCAGGCTTGAAGAAGTGAATCTTACTTTATCTGGGCAGAAATCAGTGTTTGGGGTTGGTGAAGTGCTAATAGTGGGACATCTTTGTAGTACTAGTGGACGCCGTCCTTGTCCAGCCAAGATAGACGCAATACAAAGAATGAAGGAAATATGCATTAATGTTACAGAGCTGAGGAGATTTCTTGGAGCATGCGTCTTTTATGTTATTTGGATCCCACACTATGCACATGTAGCAGATCCTCTTTATCAGCTTTTGAGGAAAAATCAAAAATTTTTGTGGAGTGCAGTACATATTAAAGCTATACGGAAGCTGAAATATTTGCTCCAATCATCACCCATTTTGAGAAAGGCAGATTATGAGTGTGGCAGGCCTGTGATTGTTACAGTTGATACTAGTCCTACTGGGATTGGATGGGCAGTAGGACAAGATGATGAGGATGATCATAGGTATGTAATTAGATTTGGAGCAAAGGTATTAAGCTTTCGGCAGTGAAAGTATCCACAGATCAAGAGAGAATTATGGGGGATAGTCACTGCTCTAAAATGTGAAAAAGAATATCTTATTGGGGCATCTGTACTTGTGGAGACTGATTGCTTGCCACTTCTTGGGATGATAGCAAGTTGTACCACTCCAGATATTGCTATGCTTAGGTGGATTGCTTATATCAAGTCACTAAATCCTGAGTTTGAGCATATTGCGGGAAAAGATAATCCAGTTGCAGATATGCTATCAAGAGCCAGGTATGAAGATGAGGAAGAGATGGTTAGTGACATTGATGATGTGGGTACAAAGTTCTATACTACAGCATATGCAAAGGGGGATCATATTTGCCTATCAAATGCACTTGAGTCTTTTATTGAGGAAATATATGAAGGGGATTGGTTGCTTATTGGTCAATATTTGAGCACTCTGACAAGGCAAGAGAATTGGTCTGACTCAGAATTTAAGAGGATCCGCAGAAAAGCATATGGTTACTTTCTAAAGGATGGGTATCTCTGGAAACATCCTAAACAGAGGAATGCTATGCCACAGAGAGTCATATGTGATAAAGAGACTCAAGGGAAGCTTGTGAAAGAGTTCCATGAGAGTCTCTGGGCTGGGCATAGAAGTGTGTGGGCCACTTATACCAAAATAAAGGAAAAATATTGGTGGAGAGGAATGTACAAGGATATTTCCCAATATGTGGAAACATGCATGGTATGCCAAATGTACTCAAATGTGAGGCATCGTGATGGCTTGCAACCAACCTACCCACCTGCCATGCACTACAAATGGGTAGTGGATCTAGTTACAATGCCTTTGGGAATTTGGCAGATGCGGTATATAGCACTTGCAAGAGAAGATTTGACAAATCAGGTAGAAGGGCGTGCCCTTAGAACAAAGAGTACGGAAACAGTATGCAAATTTCTCTTGGAAGATGTGATCTGCCGATATGGTTGTGTTGGGAAAATAACAGCTGATAGGGGAGAGCTAGATGTTGAAGAAGCAAGGGAATTCTTCTCTAGAATTGGTATCAAACTGTCTCTAACATGTGCTTACAATCCTGAGGGCAATGGGAAAAGTGAGCGAGGACATCCTCCAATCATTAAAGCTTTGGCTAAGGCATGCAGAGAAAGGATGAGAGTGTGGCCAAAGCTGCTACCATATGCCTTGTGGGCTGACCGTACAACTCATAGCTCAGTGACAGGATACATGCCTGCTGAATTAATGTATGGTCAGAAGCCAGTGATGCCAGTTGAAGAAGTAATTCTAACTTGGAATGTATTGCCCTGGATGGAAGGATTGAGCAGAGATGACCTCCTTGCATTGAGAATAAGACAGTTGGAGAGGAAGCCTGAAGATGTAGAGCTTGCTAAAGCTCGCCTGAAAGATGCAAGGCTGAAAAATAAAGAAAGATTTGATAGTAGACACAGACTCCGGCCAAAACCTATTGAAGAAGGTGATTGGGTTCTAATGTATGATAGTAGCCTTGACAACCAATTCACTGTTCAAAGAAAATTTGCAAAAAGATGGTTTGGCCCTTACATTGTCAGGCATGTGCATGGAAATGCCACATATACTCTGTGTGAGCTTGATGGAACAGAAGTAAAGAATCTTGTGGCTGGCAAAAGAATCAAGATATTTAAAAGAAGGCATGATGGTGATCCTTTTGATTCACAAGAGATTCAGGATGAGAAGCTTGACAGTGAAGGTATGGATATGGTTGAAGAGGAAGAGGATGATCTTCCTGGAACTGCAGAAGATGAAGACGACATCCAGCTATATGTAGATCTTGATGATGATTTGGCACATACCAGAGGATGTGCAGGTTTAGAGGGGGTGGATGTCGTGCCATGGCACGTCTATGATGTGAAACCGTGCATGTGAGGCTGTCAAATACACATCCAGATGCATGAGGTTATGTGCCATGACGAATCATTATATGATGCCTGAGTATATATGTTCATATTGTAGATAAGGTTCAATAAGATGAGCTGAGGCTGAGCCAGGTTTTGAAGCCTTTGACAGTGTGGTGTGAATTGTGGAGGATTTTTTTTTATGCTTATGGAGAATTTTGGAGCCAGCAGATATCTTGTGCCTTGATAGGACTGGATTTTGCCTGTGACATTAGTACTGAGACAGAGAACTTAATGGTGCATTGGTCGGGATCTTGATCGTATGCTTTAAATGGCAAAATCATATGCACAATAAGGATGCTAAATGGTACTAAGGCATGAGAAAAACCTTTAGAAAGGTTATGGTGTAAAGGTGAAAAGGAGTTTGATTATATATATATATATATATATATATGGTCAACACTCCATATCAATGGGAAAAAGGGAAAATAATAGGTGCATTGAAGGCTTTAACCTTAATGCTAAGGTTATGCTTTGTAACCTTAGTGCTAAGGTTAACAAAGCTTTTGGTGAATTTTCTAGAAAGCGTGGAAACGAAAATGCGCAGCCTTTCCTTATGGCATGCACAGCTGGCAGAACGTGGTGGGGGGGGCTACCGAGATCGCCGCGGGAAAAGGGAGAAAAGGACCGGAAAGAAACGTCGATTGCAGAGGAGGAAAAAAATTATGCAGCGTTGAAGTTCAGCGTCGAATCAACCAGAGAATTTAACTCTTTGAATATAATATCTGCTTATGCTTTGTAGGTGCTAGAATTAGAGAGTAATTCTAGAGCTACTCAATGATGTAATTATTGGGAAAATCATTTTCAAACCCGTCTGCAGCGAAGCTTCTCCACTTGAATTTCCCTCGCATAATCGGCGAGCTGTAAATGTTTGGAAAAACAAATTAGAAGATCCACGTGTGCAAATCGTAAGTGGAGTTTTCTTTTTGTTATTTATTCTCTTAAACTTGCTCTATGTGAATGGAGAAAATCGAATGTTTGAAACATCAAAAAGAAAATGGAAATGAATAGTGAGACCATGGGGAAAAGGCTAAAGAATTTGGAGCTCGGTGATTGGTGAAAAATGCATTGAAGCTGAGGGAAATTTACCTTACTTTCTTCTCATATGGATTTGAAAATTATGAGTATGTCAAAGCTATGTCAAATGCAAAATTTTGCTTGTGAGATGTTAGGATATTAAGGCAGGTTTTCAGGTGATAAAGGATATCTCGAAATAATGGTTTTGAGGGCACTGGATGTAACACATGTATACTGGAAAAATTAGAAAGCTTTATTATGCCCACATGAAAATGGTTCAAAGGATTTCATGCAAATCTGTACATTCAGCTGAATGAATTCAAGGATGTATTGAGGGAAGAGGACACATGTATTTATCAATGAAAATAATGATGTTCAATACTCCTTGGGGAATCTTGTACGGGAAATACCTTGTGGGATTTGACATTCACTCTCACAGCTAAAAGTTTCGTACTTTCCCGGCTATACCGTCCACGTCACGACAGCGTGAAAAAAATCTTTAAAAAAAATCAAGGCGTGTGAATAATCCCAATAATGCATCAATACGTGTGACACACCATGCACGCGTCAAAAATTACCAAGAAAAAATCAAGGAGTGTGAATAATCCCACATAATGCATGTGAGTAACCAGTATGCTCAAAACCTAAAGAAAACCCAAGGAGAAATATAGGAAGGCCAAAGTCTTAGAATAAGTGTGGTAAGGTCTAAGGAGAAATATAGAAAGGCCAAAGTCTTAGAATAAGTGTGGTAAGGTCCAAGGTGTGGATGAGTAGTGTGAAAAGGGTAAAAGAAAAACCCTAAAAACTCTCCCTATTCAAACGTTGTATTTGTTTTTAGTGTATTCTTCTCTCACACGTTTTCATCCAAGCTCAATGATGCATTCTAAGCTAATCTATTTGCAGTTGCAAAGGCCAAATCTCTTAAAAGAGCCTTATGATGCGCTGAGTAAACTTTCTTCTTCTTCTTCTTCTCTTTAAAAAAAAAATAAAATCTACGTTGAAACGTTAGTTTGGTTAAGCGTTAGTTTAAATGAAGCGTTCACTGCATTGGCTTATCGTGCTTACTAAAACCGCAGCACTAGCTGATATCTCCGCAGAATATCAAAACCATAGCACTAGCTGCTCTCTCTGTAGAATAGCGTTCACTGCATTGGCGGATCTCTCCGCAGAATATCAAAACCATAGCACTAGCTGCTCTCTCTGTAGAATAGCGTTGCTTTGTGGGAGGCCTTGTTGAGATGAGGCAGTCATACAGAGCGTTACTGGCTGCGCCACCCTGCCTGGCTATGCGCTGGAGGGAGGCCTTGCTGAAGTCGATGCTCAGAGATGTAGGGAATGCTCCCGCCCACGTAGTTTAGCTCTGTCAAACTGTGTCCTGATTGCAAAAGACTATGGGCCGGATCACTAGGTTTGTGAAGTTGGGGAAATACTGGTGCCCCTGTCTACCTCGTTGCCGCCTTAGAGTACCTCACTGTAGAGGTTCTTGAGTTGCTGGCATTACTGCTCCTCCAATGGCCCTTGCACGACAGGGTAATGGGGTCCCCGACACTGGCAATGCTGGAAACTAGGAGCTGGCTTTTAACTGTTTGTTGCTATGAGTGTTTAGCAGCAAAGGTGAGCAAACGATGGGCTCAATGAAATGCTTGAATGCTACTTGTTGAGCTTCACAACCATCATGCCAATGGGCAAGCAAATGTTATTTTTATACACATTGATGATGCGCTCTGCACAGGACGCCCTACAGCTCTACCTAGCTAAGAGCTCCAAGATCTACGATGCCAAGCTTGTGCATTGTAAGCTCAGCCTTGAAAAGGCGATGAAGTCTTTGACTTCTTGTTTATTCTACGTTGAGCCTCTGAGGATGGGTGCCTCTTGTGCATGTCACATTGATGATGCACTGCCTCTTGTTGTGCATATGCATGAAGTATGATGGGTTTCCTTCTATCTAGACATGGACTTCACAGTAGCATGTGCTTCACAAATGGCTTCTTTTGAGAAGCTTGTATTGTCTACAACAAGGCCTTTAAGTCTTCAAACACAGTATTAATTCCCATCTTGATTTTGTTGAATGTCAAATTTACATGAGATGCATGCCATGTTTTCCCTTAACTACTATTCAGCCCCGCTTGCTTGCTTTTGCTAAGCCCCACAAGGCTATGATTCTTTGCCCTTTTTGCACTCTAATGGTGCTTTGCAACAACCATTGTCTCTAAGAGCCATAAAAGCTCAGACTATGTGTGAACTTGTTGCTACTACTATCAAGAGCTCAATTAGTCCCATGATGCATGCTGGTACTCAGTAGACTGCTCAATCTTGTACATGACGATGTTCTTCAGAGTTGGCCACTTAAGGATCTATGATGCCAAGATCACTGCGTCATTTCTTTGTTGTTCTCTATAATTCACTGCTCTTAAAGCTTTCACCATTTCTTTCCAATTGTTATGCAATCTTTATCATAAGTTATAAAGATTCAATTAATCTTTCACCAAGCATCTCTGTCTTTCAATTTGTTGCTTATTGAGCAAGCCATAGTTGCACAATATTCAAAATACATGAAATGAAGTTAAAGTTTGTGCACTTACTCCAAGATTTGTTGAAAACTTCATTAATATTGAACTGCACTAAATTTTGATCTGAAATATATTCAAAACTGCATCATGTGGATTTACATGCATTATATCAAGATTCTCACTTGAGCAGTTATTTGGACCATGGACTAGATGATATTTCTGGCAACGATTTCACTTTGGACGAGGAGCTTAGATACTTCCTTTTTGATCCAAGCGGTCACACATTTATTCTATGGTTAGATGGTCTATACTTTCGCTATCCATTTGACCCAAGCGGAGGTATAGCGAGATACGTTGAATCGACATGGGTGATTATCCTTTTGATCCAGAGCTACCATTACTATGGCTTTGGAGTTGAGCTTTCCTTTCAACCTAGGAGGTACTACCATCTCAGCTTTGACAATTTGGGGTGTATACCATACATATCCTTTTGATCTTGGAGTGTACTTAACTAGCTTCGTCATCGACAGTGGTTCCTTATCCTCTCCACTTGCACCAAATTATCGTGGGACCATTGCCTTGGATTTTGCATGCCTCATATTTCCTTTCAATCCAAGCGGTTGCATAGATAGCCTCATCATCAAACATGAGCCCTTCATTCTTTCCATTTGACCATTGGAGTCATATGATTCATGTATGGGTCTTTCGCTACATCGACATTCAACCATGGATGTGATTTTTGGCTTTTGTATATAGCCACTTGTACATGTCTTTTCTTGGTGCATGACCATCCTTTAATTTTGAGGACAAAATCATTATAGGAGGGGATGGTTTGTAATGAAGAAACACCTTTAGAATAGGTGTACAACCTTGGTTCTAGGCTGCTCAAGTATAAAAGGGGGTTCATGGAATATCATTGTAACCTTTTTTGACCTTTTGACACATTTTAATATCTTTGGATATTGGTCATCATGACTCGTGGAGCCTTATGGCTTTCAACCTAGGCTTATGGAAGGCTCTTTTTATCCTTGGGGAAAGGCTAAATCACTTAGGCATTATGCATGATTTCTTGCTACTTGCATGTTAATTAGCATAATGATTGTCCCAAATCTCACCTTAAAGAGTCATGATAACTAATATCATAAAGATATCAAAAGGTAAAAAAGGGTTACAATGATAGTCTATGAGTCCCCTTTTATACTTGAGCCCATGACCAAAAAGACTTATCTAGTCATGGTTAACGAGGTTTCTGCCTCTAAACCAATTTCCAAGGGCACCTCGCACACCAACCATTCATTTCACAATTTTTAGATTGTTTTATGAATGAGTTACCTCCTGGATTACCTAATTCTAGACTAGACCATACGATAGACATTATCCTTGGTAGTATTCCTCCTTGTAGGGCTCCTTATAAAGTAATTTTTCTAGAGAAAAAAGAGATTCAATCTCAAATTGAGAATCTACTTGATAGGAAACTTGTTAGGTCTAGTAGTTCACCATATGGAGTGCTCGTTCTTCTTGTCAAAAAGAAGAATGTAACATTTTGCATGTGTATTGACTACCGAGATTTAAATGAGAACACTGTCAAGAATAGATATCATATTCCATGTGTGGAAGATCTTTTAGATAAGTTACGATGAGCTAAAGTGTTTTTGAAAATTGACCTTAAGTCAGGCTCTCATCAAGTTAGAATGACCAAAGAGGATGTTTATAAGATTGCTTTTCGTACACAAATGAGTCATTATGAGTTTTTAGTAATGTCATTTAGTCTTACTAATGCACCGGCTACATTTAGTCACATGATGAATTGTATATTCCTAAAGCACTAAAATTTTGTAGTTGTTTTCTTCCATGACATCTTAGTCTTTAACAAAGACAAAGTTGAGCATAAGAAATATCTAGAGCAAGTATTCAATCTTTTGAAAGAAAACCAACTCTATGCGTTAAACACATACAAGAGTGAATTCTTTGAAAAATAAATTGAATACCTTGGATATATCGTGTCTACCCCAAAGGAATTCATGTCGATCCCAAAAAGATAGAGACCATTAGATCATGCCATAGGCCAAAGGATATTCATGAGTTAAAATTTTTCCTTGGTTTATGTTCCTACTACAGGAGATTTGTGAAAAACTTTGATTATAAAGCACAACATTTGATTGAACTATTGAAAAAGATAAAAGTTTTACTTTGGATCGATATGCATGAAAAATCTTTCAATGCACTTAAGTACGGACTTACCCATGCACCTATATTAACACTATCAGATTTCCTTAAACCATTCTTTGTGGTAGTGACTGATGCTAGTGGACAAGGTATTGGTGCTGTGCTTACGCAAGATAATCACCCAATTTCTTTTGAAAGTAAAAAGTTGAAACCATCCAAAATTAAATATAGTACTTATGATAAAGAATTAATTATTGTTGTTCATGCATTAAAGATTTGGAAACATTATCCTATGGGTTTTGAGTTTATCATTAAAACTGATTAACAAAGTATTAAACACTTGCTCTCATAACCATTAATACTGATTATTAACAAAGTATTAAACACTTGCTCTCACAACCATTAAACTGATTAACAAAGTATTAAACACTTGCTCTCACAACCATTAATATCAAATAGACATATTAAGTGGGAATCTTTTATTCAAAGTTTTTAGCCTACTATACACTATACACCTGGATGTGAAAACATTGTGGCTAATACTTTGAGTAGGAGACCCACCATTAATAATATATTTACTATTGAAGGTATCTCTTTTGATAACATGAAGGAAACACATGATAATGATTCTGATTCTTCTAATGCATATACAACAAATTAAAACTAATGAGTGGTTACCACATTCCGATTATTCTTTTGATGATGCACACTACTAGAGGTTTAGGGCATACCGACGCTAGAACACTGACGCAAATGTTGAGCACCGGTATGTACGTCCTAAACTTGGAGGCAAAGAGTCGGGCGGGTAATTTTCAAAAGTGCGTATACCGACGCTTATTCCGACGCATATTCCGACGGATATTTTGACACAGATACCGACAAATATTCTGATGGATATTTCGACGCAGATATCGACGGATATTCCGACGCAGATACCGATGCCCGTAACTTTTTTACAGCCGAGAACCTATTATTCTCTGTTTTGCAAGGTGTCGAATGTCCAGACAAGGTATGCGTGCATCTCCCTCAAGTGTCCATCTTCTTCCATTCAACCCACTCTTGATGTGTGTGTGTGTGTGTGTGTGTGTGTGTGTGGAGAGAATTAGTGAAGTGTGTGTGTAGATCTCCCTCTCTCTCCTTGGGCATTTTGCCTCTCTCCATCTCCTCGTCTTCTTATGGCATTTTGCCTCTCCCCATCTCCTCATCTTCTTATGTGTGTGTGTGTGTGTGTGTGTGTTGTGTGTGTGTGGAGAGATTAGGGTAAATGTGTGATGTGTGTGTATATCTCCTTCCCCTCTCGCCATCCTTCTTCTTACCTTCTTAATTATGTTTGGAGAGAGGATTTGTATGTGTGTGTTGTGAGAGATGTAGAGAGTGAGAGAGCTTGTGTATGTGCATCTATTACTAATGTATGCAATGTGTGTGTAGGTTCTAGCTTACAGATCTGCTTCGAACATGCACTATCCAATCCACATTTGAGAGCTAAGCACATTACCAATTATGTTGTTTTATTACTTCTCTTTTTGTTATGTTTTAATTTATTCTCAATTTGTAATTATTAATTGAAATTGAGTATGCAAGCTTGTTGTTTTATGCACATATATGCTAATATTAGCATATATGTGAGTGCATAAGAAATTAATGTATGTGCTTATTTGTCTTTACACACACACACACACTTTGCAACAAGAGAGAGAGAGAGAGAGAGAGAGAGAGAGATTTTCTTTTTGGCACATACCCAAGGCGTTTCGGTCTCTTTTTCGACTTGAAATCTAATGTCAGACATGCATGTCAACACTATGTCTATATGGATATACTCTAATGTATATGCCTAAAGCACATATCCATAAGCTAATGTATATGCCTAAACATCGCTAATGTATACTTGATCTCCCTCAACGGCTGGGGAAAAGAAGCCCGTTTGACGCTTTAAATGTTATTTTTAAAATCTCCCTCAACGACTGGGGAAAAGAAGCCCGTTTGACGCTTTAAATGTTATTTTTAAAATCTCCCTCAACGGTTGGGGAAAAGAAGCCCGTTTGACGCTTTAAATGTTATTTTTAAAATCTCCCTCATGGCGGCGCGACTGGGGAAAAGAAGCCCTGTTTTATGGTTTACATAATGCTTTGTGTAATGCGTAATGATTTGCATTTAATGAGCTACATATACATGTTATCCTGCTAGATGGAGCCTCTCGATCTTGTAGAGAGAATAGCGTGTCCATGCATGTGATGCAAGTACCAAATATTTCGAAAACGAAGGATTTACAACCAGCATATTCATGACGCTGGCATATTTCCAATGGAGCGCTTACAAAATTTACGGTTTCAATCGTACAACCAAGCAAGTGTGCAACCACATCTTGATAACATTGCACCTATGATGTAGGTGCTTGTGGGTGTGACTGAGTTAAAGCATTGATTAGCTACATTAGTTCAAGGGTCACCTTGGAGTTATGGAAACCCATGAGGTTAAAGTAGTCATGTTGGAGTGTGGAAGGAATCCACACTACCTTACTAGCCAATGAGGTTAAAATCCACATGTTTGACATTGTTAAAGCTCTTGCTATAATTATAGGCTAAATGTGGAAGGTAGACTTGGATGTAGAATCCATTTCATTTACTATGCAAGCAAGTTCCTATGGCTTTGCCATCATTGGGAGAAGGTTCTCATGACCTACTGATTGCTAAACCTTTGGTCACAAAATAAATTGTGGCTTTGATGTAGAGTTTTAGGTTGTAGTAATGGTGAACATTTGTTTCTTTGATTTGGAATGGACACCTATATGATAGTACACTTGGCATTCAACACACTCTTAGGAACCAACCTCGGCTGACTTTGAGGAGCAAAAGTTAAATACTTGTTAGGTTACTATTTTCTTCTTTGATCGTTATGGGGGCCTAATAGCCCTTTCAGTACCCACCACTACTAATTAAATAGCCTTCGGTTGTCAAAGATCCTATGGCACACATCAATGATTATTTTGTGAGAGCAGTCAAGAGATCCTATGGGTAGTCAAGGAACCCATTAATGAGTGTTCTGATGATACTATGAGGTTGCAGTGCACTTGGCATTGTTGTTGTTGGTTTGAGAGGCATGATTTCTTAAAAGACATGTTGGAAGTTGAGGCCTAAGAGGTTGTAAAGGTTTTCGATAATGAAGATGTTAGTTTTGACATTGAAGGGGTAGATGTATACATTTCATTCTAGATGGAAAGCCTTTTGGTTGAGATTCTTGGGATATATAAGCTTGGGTTCTCATTTAATGTTGAGGTGTTAGAGAAGTACATGCTTCAATGCTTGGGGGGGAATATGACATTGATGAGGGTGGGGTCTTGAGTGTGAAGGGGGTGGAGTATCAGGAACTCAAGCCAACAAATGGTACACTTTGTGGTATTCAATCGACTCCCACTAACGTACTATTTCTTGGAGTTTAATTTGCATCATCTAGCACAAAAACTCTACACTATATAAGGATATTTCCTAGGTGTATTTCTTGCTCAAAATATTCAACACATAGGCTTTAATAACTTGAAGATTCCTTTGTGTGAGAATGTGTTGGGATGAGGGTTTGTCAACTTAGATATTCCCACCAATTGAGATTGTGGTCCGAATCTAAATGGATGAGCACTTATTTCTAAACTATGTCAGGGCGGCGGGAAACCCTTTTTCTTTCCCTATTATTTGAAGATAACACTCAACATGTTTAGCAGGGAAATTATGTCACCATTTAAACTAAAAATTTGAGTGCAAACCATGGCTAAGAGGGCATCTTCTATACATGTCTAGTCTTATGCATAGTCTTATGCAACTTTAAAGCATGTCACCATCTAAACCAATAAATTGAGTGCTAACCATGGCTAAGTAAGCATCTTAAACTTTTATAGATTGGGCCCACTCCTTCAAGAGTGGGTTTTTCTTCACAATACATCATAACCTTATCCTTATGAGAGCTAAGTTGTTGCTCATATTCATATAGCTTGGCAACTATAGTAGCATGGAGCTCTAGTAGAAGCAACTATGGATTTCTCCTTTAAAACTTGATCTTCTCTACAGTGTTTGTTATTCTTCCATATTTCTTGAGTCTTCTCTATCCATATTTAGTATTATAACTTTATCATTCAGCACCTTAATGTTGTCAGCGTATACTGCATCTTGTTTTCAAATTATTCAAAGCTCTTTATGTGTTGGAATTAGGGTTGCAGGAAAGCACACAAAGCTTGGAGAAGAAGAAGCAAGAATGCACACAACACAAAGTGTATTAGATTGTGTCAATGTAAAAAGATAAGTTAGCCCTAGAAGGATGGGCGTATATACAAGCCGGGGGAAAAAACCTCCTAAAGAGGGAAAAAGTGCCCCGACGGTCCTAAGTGTGTTCACACACATCACTGCCTATGTATATGGCAACAAATCTCCCCTGGGAGTGATGGTGTGAACGAGAGCTGGCACTCATGTATAGGGGAGTGCCATGCCCGAAGTAGATCAATCCACAAAGGGGAGCAAGCCCAAAGCTTTGCGGAAAGCTTCGAACTTCTCACGAGGAAGCGCCTTTGTGAAAAGATCGGCGAGGTTGTCCTGTGTTGGCACATAGGCCAAGCTGATCTCTCCTGCTGAGAGTCTCTCCCTGACATAGTGATAATGCACCTCAATGTGCTTTGTGCGAGCATGAAAAACTGGGTTTCTCGCAACTGCCAATGCGCTCTGACTGTCAGTGTAGATAGAGGTGGCAGACTCCTGTCCAACACCCAAATCAGCCATAAGCCGTCTGAGCCACACACACTCAACCGTAGCTGTGAAAGCTACCCTGTACTCAACTTCACAACTAGAAGTGGCCACAGTAGGTTGCTTCTTGCTCAACCAAGATATGCATGAGCTACCGAGCATGAAACAAAAACCACTTGTGGACACTCTTGTGTCATAGCAACCAGCCCAATCTGAGTCCAAAAAAGCATGTAAATCTGGCGGCAACGATCCCCCCTTGGGATAAAACAACCCAAGATGTATGGTGCCACTCAAGTAGCGAAAGATGCGTTTAACTGCCTTCCAATACTAAGACCCTGGGCTATGCATAAACCTGCTCACCTGTGAGACTGCAAACTGAATGTCCGACCTCATAATGCATAAATAGATGAGGCAACCAACAGCTGTCTGATAGAGTGTGACATCAAAGTGATCTCCAGCATCATGAAGACTTAACTTCAAACCTGTCTCCATTGGAGTAGCAATAGGCTTGCAGTCTTCAAGGCCAAATCTCCGCAACAATGTCTCAATATACTTTGTCTGACACAAAGCAATACCTCCATCACACTGCTTAAATTGTATCCCCAAATAATGATGCAAATGCCCCAAATCTGACATCTCAAAAGAGGCATTCAAATCAGCCTTAAAATCAGCAATATGACTCTCATTTGGTCCTGTGAGCAGCATGTCATCGACATAGAGAGCAATGATTAGATGTAACATCATCCACACGTTTAACATACAAAGTGCTTTCTGTTGGACTATTCTGAAAACCATGTGCAGTCAAATATGCATGTATCTTTTCATACCAAGCTCGTGGAGCTTGCTTTAAACCATATAAAGCCTTTTTCAACCTGAACACTTTGTTTTCCTACCCTCTTTGAACAAAACCTCGAGGCTCCGATACATACACCTCCTCATGCAAATCTCCATTCAAGAACGCAGTCTTTATGTCCAACTGATGTACATTCCAACCATTATGAGCTGCCAATGCACAAATGCTATGAATGGTAGTCATACGACAAGTGGGAGCAAAGGTCTCATCAAAATCAATGCCCTTTTCTTGAGCATAACCCTTTGCAACAAGCCTAGCCTTATAGCGATCAACACTGCCATCTGGCTTTCGTTTCAACTTAAAAACCCACTTACATCCAATGGCCTTTTTACCAATAGGCAAATCACACAAAGACCATGTACCATTCTTCATTATAGCATCATATTCACTTTGCATTGCAGCCAACCAATTTTCTGAATTTTGTGCCTCATCAAATGAAAGAGGTTCTTCCTCTTCACACATACTAGACACAGCCAAAGCATAACAATCTGATGCATAAGAGGCATGCTGAAAACCTGAACGAGTACGACTAGTCATAGGTGCATCAATCTTACTATCACCCAAGGTTTGCACCAGCCATTTAGGCATACCTCTAGCCTGCTCATTTTCAGCCCTATCCTCATGAATTACATCCTGTAAATCTGCATCAGAAATAGGCTGATCTATGATGTCGTTTGAAATCTGCATAGGCTGAATATTTGCTCATTAGGACTTGCATTTGAATTCCCACCTGTATAAAGAGAGGCAACAACGTATCAAATACATCCCGTGAGCTCACACATGTCTCTTTGGTACATGATAACAAGGGCTGCACAGCATCTTCCACAAAAACAACATCTCGACTAATCAAGATACGCTTTGACTGTGTATGATACAATCTGTAACCCTTGCTTTCAGCACTGTAACCAACAAAAATGCATTTGATAGCCTTATCATCCAATTTTCTGCGTTGTTGCACAGGCACTAAAGCATAGGCCAAGCAACCAAAGACACGCAAGTGACCAATAGAAGGCTTCCTGCCATGCCAAGCTTTGTATGGAGTAATAGACTGCAAGGCCTTAGTAGGACACCTGTTGAGTACATATGCAGCACACATGATAGCCTCAAGCCAAAACGCATGTGGCAAAGCTTGGCTCTTGACCATACATCGTGCCATCTCCATAAGTGACCTGTTTTTCCTCTCAGCAACACCATTTTGCTGAGGGGTATACGGCACTGTACATTGGTGTTTTATCCCACGACTAGCCAGAAATGCATTAAACTCTTTAGACATGTATTCCCCCCCTCGATCAGAACGGAGGGTGCCCACATTACAATTGGATACATTTTCAACCATAAGCAAAAACTGTTTGAAGCACAAAAACACTTCGAACTTTGCCTTCAGTGGATATACCCATGCATGCCTTGAGTAATCATCAATGAAAGTCACGAAGTACAAGTGTTTACCAAATGACGGAGTTTGCATAGGCCCACATACATCACTATATACAAGTTGCAATTTGTGAGTGGCCCACACAGAACCATCCTTTGGAAACGCAGAACGCTGCATTTTGCCCAAAATACAGCCTTCACAAACATGTTTCAATGGTGCCTCAAGAGGGGGCAATGAAGCAACCATATCAAATTTCTGCAAACGCAGCAAACTAGCAAAGTTCAGATGACCAAAACGAGCATGCCATAGTTTTGCATCTGAAACTGCCTTTTCATCAGAAACTGCATTTGCTGAATCTTCCACACACTTGTCATAAGAATTGAGCCTATACAGCCTACAAAACAAGGTGCCAGATGCAATAATCGTATCACCAGAAGTCAAATCATGAACAGTACATCTGTCATCCACAAATTTGACTACAAATCCAAGTCTAACAAGCGCAGAGACAGACAATAGATTCTTCTTTATCCCTGGCACATACAAAGCATCTGAAAGTGTGAAAGCGCTGCCATTTGCAGCAGTAAGCATAATTTTACCAACGCCCTTCACTGGGTAAGAAGCATTATTGGCACATGTGACAGTATTCCCATTAGGGACAGCCTCAAGACAAGTGAATATATCACGATGTGAGGTAATGTGCTTTGTAGCACCACTGTCAAAATACCAAACATGAGAGTTAACAGAAACTGCCAAACATGCATCATGTACAGATGGGTCATACTGGCAATACACGCTAAACCATTCTGTATCCTGCACAACATTTACAGAATCTACATTTGTAGAAGTATCTGCTATTGTGGCTGCATTTGACTCTTTCTTCTTTGCCTCTTTAGCCTTTAGCTTAGGGCAATTCTTAATGACATGATCATTTGCCTTACAATAGTTATACCTGGTCTTTTTCTTGCCTTTATCAAGAGCCTTCTCAGACTTATTGTTGCTACCTGTGGAAGGAGAAGAAGTTGCAGACCTACTAATAGGAGAAGAAACAGTGGAAGGGACTGCCTTACCACTTCTTCTCTGCTGCTGGGCAGCAATAAATGCTTGATCAACTGCACGCTGCCTGGCCCTGTTTTGCTGTGCCTGGACTGCGCTTCTTGCAAGAGCTTGTTGACTAAAGTATCATACTTGACAGCATCAGGTCTGTCCTCATTAAGAAGTCTCCACGTGGAAGCAAAAGTCTGATATGTCTTAGGTAAAGCATCAAGAACAGTCTGCACAAGAGAATGATCAGGAATAATCTCACCTGCAGAAATCAACTGTTCTTTGAGATCTTTAATCTCAGCAAGAAAAACATTCATGTCATCATCTTCTTGCATAATCTTCAATTCTAGCTCTTTACGCAGGTAAGCGATTTTTGCCTCGTTACGACCTGCATACAAACCAGCTAGAATATCCCAAGCCTGTTTTGCTGTTTTAGCTGAACGAATATGTGGGGTGATGTTACGTTTGACAGAAAGTGCAATCAAGGCATGAGCTTGCGCATCTTTACCATCCCAACGAGCTTGTTCAGCAGTGGGTAAAACAGCAGCAACAGTAGAGCTGCTAGAACCTGTAACATCCTCTACAGATCCTACATCCACAGAACCTGGACGTACATCCGTACCCTGCACAATGTTCCACACTCCTTTTGCAACCAAAACATGCTGCATCATGTATGCCCAAAGTGGGTAGTTACTGTCTCCATCCAGTTTGTCTTCAGCAGACAACATGCGAAATACATCATTTGCTGTTATCAGCCATGGCCACTGACTGAAACTGATGCAAAAGCTACCTGTAATGAAGCAAAGACTGAACAGAAGACAACTTGTGCTATGTAGCACGGTCCACAACAATAGAATACGTATGCTTGTTTTGCAGAAAACTGCACTGTCGAAATTTCTACAAAAAATGACGAAAACACCTGTGCAGAACTTGAAATGCAAAAACGGAGCCCGAAACAACCTCAGATGCAAATTCTGAGAACGCCAAGCCCTATGGGCTTATTTGCAGAGTATAGGGACCTGCAAGCACTCATGTGAAAGTCACCTCAATCGGAGAACGTGAGTCGGAGGGTGCTGGCGGTGTAGCCCTGGGAGCCGATGCCTGCTCTGATACCAATTGTTGGAATTAGGGTTGCAGGAAAGCACACAAAGCTTGGAGAAGAAGAAGCAAGAATGCACACAACACAAAGTGTATTAGATTGTGTCAATGTAAAAAGATAAGTTAGCCCTAGAAGGATGGGCGTATATACAAGCCGGGGAAAAAAACCTCCTAAAGAGGGAAAAAGTGCCCCGGCGGTCCTAAGTGTGTTCACACACATCACTGCCTATGTATATGGCAACATTATGATTCTTTATATTCAAGGTATCATGAGGGTATCATGCTGAGAAAACTTGTTACCCTTTATCTTGTTGACTAGATGTGGGGATTCCTGAGGTTTTGACATAATTATTTCATCCTGAGGTTTTGACATAATTATTTCATCCTGAGGTTTTGACATAATTATTTCATCTTGAGGTTTTGACATAATTATTACACCTAAACCTTATCATTATCATCTTATACAAAAAAAATGCTGCATGTGTAGCCTTGTTATCCCTAAGTGCCTTGGCTTCCACCCACCATTTGGTAGAATAAATCCATACTAGAATGTATTTGCTACCTATTCACACTGAGCCTAGGTTTTGAATGGCCCTACAATATCCAATCCCTAGTTTGATCGTTGTTGAGATATCAAGCTCAACTAGTGCTACAGCAAACATTGATGACCCACCTGGGTGATAGCTTTTGCATTTATGTCACTGGCATGGTTGGTGCAATTATGGTTGATATGCCGCTAGTGGATGACAGACTATGTTGTAGCCACTTTGAAGTACTAGAGTTATGGCATAGTTATAGCACCAACTCATATAGTCAAGTTCACACTATAGACTAACCATTTTGTATGTTGTTATAGGAGAGTACTTTCCCTTTATGTATGTACTCTTATCTTTTAGTTATATGGTTGTAGAGAAGAGAAGAAGATAGAAGAAAATTCAGCCATCCATCTCTCGCTTGTGTCTTGCACTCTCTTGTGTTGTGTATGTGTTTGCTTGCAAGGAACTCAAGCTCTCTCTCTCTCTCCCACATATTCTCTTTATGGAATCAGAGCTCCAGTTTGTGTGAGAGCTAAGGAGGCAAGAACAAGAAAGCAAGGAAGCAGTACACGGGTAAGAGCATCATCATCTCTTTCCCTTCTTGGTTTAGGTATAACATCCCTCGGTAGCTCCAAGAGCTACACATCTCCGATTGAGGAGCTTTCTTCGTAGGCTTGGAGGTGCCTATGTGTGGTACTACAGAGTACTTTGTACTAAAGTTTTGCGGCCAAAATTGTGTTTCGGGCATGTCTTGGTCTCTCTTATATCACTGCAAGGTATTTTTTAAAGTTTTGGGAACTTCTCGTTGAGAATTGTCTCTAGTTGAAATCTGGTTATTGGAGTGTAGCAGTGCATTTTGGTAGTGCAGATAGTATTTGCATATGTATTGTTGACATTGGGTGTATGTACATGTACTTTAGTCAGATCTGGTGACCTATAGGTTGTGCTGAAGGACCGTTGCAATAGTCACAGAAGATACTGTTGTGTTCAGGTTGCATTCAAAAATTATATGTTGTAGTTTTTTTACTGTTGCAAGAAAACATGCTTGACGGAATCAATTAGATTGTTAGTAAGAAGCTGGACAAGAACAACTTCCATGCTTGGAAGTTTAGAATGACCAATTTCCTTATGGGTAAAGGATTTTGGGACTATGTCGAAGGAGACAATGAGGAGCCCCCTGAGTTGTCTAAAGAGAATGCCACTCCAGCAAACATAAAGGCATTCAAGGATTGGAACCAGGTGCAAGAAAAGTCATGTATTGGCTTTCAATTAGTGTCATAGACATGATGATAGAACACATCAAGGATGCCAACACTCCAGTAGTCGCGTGGTGGCAGAACATGGTGCAGATGTTCCAGACCAACACAAAGGCAAGAAAATTATAGCTAAAACAAGAGCTACATACTGTGGAAAAGAAAAGCATGTCTATCAATGAGTATGCTTTAAGGATTAAGGGCATTGTTGAATCCCTTGGGTTTATCAATGTATCGGTGGAAGATGATGACTTGGTAAATATCTGTTTAAATAGGCTTAGCAAAAAAAGTACAAGCCATTCAAGACCTCCATTGCAGTCAGGGAGAATATTCCCAACTTTTGGGACTTGGTGTCTATGCTGATCATAGAAGAAAAGTCTTTGGGTGAGGACTCTTCTTCACAAAAAGCAAGAACACATCAGAACATGCCTTTTACTCCAATTCAAGTAGACTTAGAGGTAGAGGTCGTGGTTGAGGCCAAGGTGGTGGGCCAACAAGGAAATTAGAATTCAGGACAACAACAGTCCAATGATTCACAACAGTAATCATACATAGGTGGAAGAGGCTAGCCTAGAGGTAGGGGGAGCCAAAGAGGTTGAGGTGGTTGGCAAAGAAATTAGAATGCAAATAGCATAGAGTGCTATTATTGTGGCAAACCAGGGCACATGGCAAAGGACTGCTATAAAAAGCATAATGACATTAAAAGTGGAAAGTTACAAGTAAGGCAACTATGCATCATCTAGTAAACATGGAGGTGACGATGACAGAAGTGAGTAGCTATTTGTGATGCAGCACATGCTCAGTTCCATAACAAGAGGTGTGTTAGGATCTCAAGATACATGGTATATGGATTTTGATACCTCTAACTACATGACCAATCATGTTGAGTGGTTTAGAGACAGACAAAAAAATGAAAAAATTGGGTTTTGTAGAAACAGGGTGATGATACTACGCACCCCATTGCGCACGTTGGTAAAGTTCCATTGTTTATGCAGGATGGCAAAATGAAGTACTTGGTAGATGTACTTCATGTTCTAATTATTATAAAAGACCTAGATTTTGTTGGACAGATGGTTGAGCATGGTCTGCAAGTGAGGTTTAATCCTCAAGGATGTTTTGTGGAAGACTTCAAAAATCAATGTCGCTTGGTTGCAAAGGGTAAAAGAAAAGGCAGATGTTTACTTTGGATGTGAACATGCTTGAAGTAAAGACAACCATGTTTGTGCATGGAACAGGTGTCATTGCAGATATTGACATATGGCACAAACGCATTAGTCATGTGAATGTACAATGTGACTGAAGTCTATGCAGGCCCAAAATATTATTGTAGGTTTGCCAAAGTTTAAGGAAGGTTGATGGTATGCATAACGTATGTGAAGCATGCCACGTTGGTAAGCAGGCCAAACATGCTTTCCCACATGAAAATTATGTCAGTGCAAGGTGTTGAAATATACAAGTGAATAGGGTGTGTGCGAAAACAAGCCCTTAGCAAGAGGCTGTAAAAGAGAATCTGTAAATAAGTGAGAAGCTGTGAAAAGGTGAAGAGTATCTACTGGGAGAGAATAAAGGGTAGCATGAGAATATTTAGGAGGTGTGGAGATATTATGAAAAGAGGTGGAGAGAATCAAGCAAAAGAGGTGGAGTGAATCAAGGAGAGATCAGTGGGATTAGATGCTTGGATGTAAACTCTATAAATTGAGGCATTGGCTAATGAGAATTTGCTAGTTTTTGATTATCCATGCCTACATTAAGCTATCAATTAATTGCTCACTAATCATTCTTAATTATCATCTAATCTCTTTTCTAATGATGTTGATTCTAGCATTTGATCCACCATAGCTCATCACATTGCTACAAATTTAACACAAGGCCATTAGATGTCATACATTCATATGTATGGGGACCAGCCAAGACTGCAACAATTGCAGGTTGCAGGTATTATGTTACATTCATTGATGACCACACTAAGAAAGTGTAGGTTTACTTCATGACGGAGAAAAGTGAGGTGTTTTCTCACTTTTAGAGATTTAAAGCCTTGGTCGAGAAGGAAAAAGGCATGCAAATAAAATGCCTAAGATCAGATGGCAGTGATCCAGGTGTACGCAGGTCTACGAGGGTTAGGTACCCTGTTGATAGGTTGAGATATGATGGATATACAACCCATCATTATGCTTACATGTTTAAAGCAATACATGAATTGGAGCCCACTTGTTTTGAGCAGGCACTTGGAAATAAGAAATGGGAAGATGCCATGAATGAGGAGATGGAAGCATTGGCAACATGGGAGTTAGTGCATTTGCCTAAGGAAAAGAAGGTAATTGGATGTAAGTGGGTGTATAAAGTCAAGCATAACACTGATGGTTCAGTGAGCAGGTGTAAGGCAAGATTGGTCCAAAGGCTATGCGTAGACTTATGGCATTGACTATGAAGAGACATTCAGCCTGGTTGCAAGAATGACAACCATGAGAGCTGTCATTGCTATGGTTGTAACAAAGGGTTGGTCTTTACATCAGATGGATGTAAAGAATGCCTTCTTACATGGTGATTTGCAAGAAGAAGTTTACCTGATGCAGCCACTAGATTATGAGAGTGATGTAGACCCAGATTTTGTGTGCAGGTTACACAAATCCTTGTATGGTGGCTTGAAGCCAAATCATGGTCAAACAAGATCAGGGAGTATCTTGTTACCATTGGAATTCAGATATCCAATGCAAATTTTTCACTTTATGTGAAAAAGACAGATAGAGGGATCATGCTATGTCATCTATGTGGATGACTTGATTATCACTGGTGATAGTGATGTTGACATACATGATGTCACGAGGCCTTGGAAGCAAAAGTTTGAGATGAAGGATTTGGGTGAGCTGCGATATTTTCTGGGCATAGAGGTGGTGAGATCACCTCATGGCATTTTGTTATTGCAGAGGCAATATGCATGTGCATGCGTGCGTGTGTGTATTCAATATATATGTGTGTATGTATGTATGTATGTATGCATACATACATGCATGTATATACGTATGCATATGCATGTATCTATATCTATATCTATATGTATATAATGATATATCTATATATATAATCATGAATATATGTTTGCACATGGCTGACCAAGACTCAAGCTTGGAGAGACGCATGGGTTCTTTTTAGTGATCTTGTAATGGTGGGATTCCATGATGGAATTCAAAATAGAGGTGGAATCAATTATTTAAAACATGATTGGCACTATTAAGCTTGCACCTGGCTTGCACACATTGCACATGGCTTGTAAAACATGCTAGGTTAACCCTTATGGGCCATTGGGTGGCAAAATTGCACTTTGCATTCAATGATTTAAGCTTAGAAATAGGTGCATACATGAAACATTAATTTTAGAAAGGCCATGTTGATCCATATTGTGTAAAAATGCATTGATTCATGGCACCCATCGTTACAAAGTAAAAAATATAGAAAACATTTAGGGTTCTCATCATCAACAAAAAAGAAAAAATCTACCCATAGCATTTTGATGAAAATACTTTGCATGGAGTTTTGGATAAGTAAATCATTTGGACGATACCATGATATACATTTGGAGGAGAGGAGGAAAGCCAATGCTTCTACCATTGTAGAATTTCTAGTGGATCATACATATGGTATGAGAAGTATTATGAATAGTGCTACATATGTACTACATGTGGTCTGAAGCAATGTGAATAGTGTTACATATTCTACATAAGTACTTGGAGGCGCCTTGAACAAGGCATAGGCTACACTCGCAAAGTCTGTTGAAATATGCAAGTGAATGGGTGTGTGCGGGAACAAGCCCTTAGCGCAAGAGACTGCAAAAGGGAGTCTGTAATTAAGTGGGTAGCAGTGAAAAGGTTAGAGGAATCAACTGATGATGAGAGAATCAAGGGTAGCATGAGTGAATATAGGGGTGTGGAAAGATTCTAGGAAAAGGTGCCCCCATATGTAGGGGAGGTGGCACAAATCAAGGAGAAATTAGTGGGATTAGATGCTTGGAATCTTGTGGATGTAAAACCTATAAATTGAGGCGTTGGCCTAATGAGAAATTGTTGGTTTTTGAGTATCCATGCCTACATTAAGCTACTAGATTAATTGTGCACTAATCTTACCTTAATCACCTTCTAATTAATTGTTGGTTTTTGAGTATCCATGCCTACATTAAGCTACTAGATTAATTGTGCACTAATCTTATCTTAATCACCTTCTAATTAGTTGATAATCATGTTGATCCTTGCATTTGATCCACCATAGCTCATCACATTGCTACAATTTAACTTGGTATTAGAGCCATAGCTTAGGATTTAGCTAATATTTAAGCCTAATTACTATGATAATTATAGATTAGAAGTTAATCCCATTTTTAGTCCTCTTTTAACTATTCTCTGCACCCCCAGCTGGCGGAGGGACTTGATCTCCCTCCAGCCCTTAAATTATGCTAAAAGCTCTTATCCACACCTTGCCATCTTCCCCATGCATCGGCCTGCTGCGTCAGCATGTCAAATTGCCGCCAGGAGCTGCAAAAATTCATGAAATCGCCAACACCCTTTTTCCTGAATTGCAAATTGCTCATCATGCCTTGGAATTGGGAGCAATGGAGCTAGCCCAAGAGGTTTTTGGATGCTTTGAATATGCTGGTGGCCTCAAAATCTTGAAACTCATCAAGGAGAAGCTACATCAAGCCCTGTATCAAATCTGCAAGTGACTTTGCTAAAGCAAAGATTAAGTATTCAATGTTTAGTCAAATCTTTTGTTTCTTGGCTTGATCCTCTACTAGACTAACTGCTATTGATTCCTTGAAAGGATTTAAGCTCATTTGAACTCTAAGGCACCAAATCTGGCCTCCCTGTACACTCTATTTTCTGCACAAAAAATAGGAGATTATTTCACTAATCCATGATTAATTAGTAATAATCACCACATTTTGGTGCAATTGATGGTTCAAACTTACCATTGGGTATCTGATACAGATCTCTATCACTTTAGATTGAAATTTGGAGTTGGTTTGATATCCCAACCATTCAGTACAAATCAGTTACGCTTAGCTTTATGCAATTTTTGGTGTATTCATGCTTGTAAATCTATTGTAATCATCATTTAACACTAGATTGGAGTTGTAAAAGGGTAGACATTGCCCTTGAATCTTGAATTGGATCGAGGAAAGACCCCCTTCACATCATCATAAGCACTGCATAAGAAATAGTTAAATTTAACGGGGAGCAGTTCCATACATGGCAAACAAAGACCATGTATTTGCTCATAAGGAAGAATCTGTGGGGGCTAGTTGTTGAGGGAAGAGATGAACATCCAGAGGAGCATGGGAAGGATGAGTGGAAGAGCAGAAATGAGAAAGCATTAGGACTCATTGCACTTAGCTTAAATGATGAAATCATTCACCACATTGCAGGGATACAACAAGCTAAAGATGCATGGGATGAACTTAATAAATTATTTGGTACTCAAGCAAAAAATTCAAAGATAAATCTGCTAATGCAATTCTGCAAACTTGATATGAAGGAAAGTGAACCTCTAACCACACACTTAAACAAATACAAAAGCATTAAGCAACAACTGGCAGCCATTGGGAAGAAGGTAGAAGATAACGAGGCACTAGCAATGCTTCTGAAGAGTGTGGACAAGGGAGAATATGAGAACATTGTGGTAGCCTTAAAGAATGTACCAGATTTGAAGTTGCAGATAGAAGGAGCTCTACTAGAGCAAGAGAACAAGGTCGAAGAGAAGAAAGGATTGGAACTAATAACTGGAGAGGAGAAAGCATTCTACACCCGAGAAGGTCACGGGCACTTTTAGTAGCCTTGGACACATAGAGAGAGAGTGTCAAGGACTATGAGTTAGGGACTTGAGGCATTGGTCGCGGGCTACCAAGTAAGAGGGAAACTTGGTATAGGGTCTAGGTGTGCTAGAGTTATTCACTTGAGGGGAGGTGTTGAAATATGCAAGTGAATGGGTGTGTGCGGGAACAAGCCCTTAGCAAGAGACTGTAAAAGGGACTCTGTAATTAAGTGGGTAACAGTGAAAAGGTGAGAGTCTACTGATGAGAGAATCAAGGGTAGCATGAGTGAATATGGGGGTGTGGAAAGATTCTAGGAAAAGGTGCCCCCATATGTAGGGGAGGTGGCACAAATCAAGGAGAAATCAGTGGGATTAGATGCTTGGCATCTTGTGGATGTAAAACCTATAAATTGAGGCATTGGCCTAATGAGAAATTCCTGGCTTTTGAGTATCCATGCCTACATTAAGCTACTAGATTAATTGTGCACTAATCTCACATTAATCACCTTCTAATTACTTGCTAATCATGTTGATCCTTGCATTTGATCCACCATAGCTCATCACATTGCTGCAATTTAACTAAGTCATGGGGACTTTGCTCCTCCACCATTGAGAGCACACACAAGCTCGAATCAACAACTATTATGCTATAGCTAGCTCACATAAATGGGGTCATGGTGTGTCACTCATCTCGGATTGCTCGCACTTGAGATTCTCATAGGGAGCTCGGTTGTGAAGAGCACTCAACAAGAGCTTGATCCATCATCCTCAACTCCACACACTCCTCGTAGCTCAATCCTCTCACTCACTCACTCACTCACATAACAATATTCAGGCACATAAGAGCTCAAGCACAAGAGGCAAGGATATAAGAGAGTAGAGAGGAGCATGCTAGATCATGCATAAGAGAATGAGTGGTGAGAGTTGCATTTTAGGTTTTGTAGGTGACCTCTAAGGTTCACACTACTAGGCAACCAAAGTTAAAAGTCTAGTCCTCAAGCTCATTTGGCCACTCTAACTAGTGTAAACACCTATTTTAAAGCTAGCACTCTTAGCCTAGGATCCCATGGTGCACCTTTATAGATAAGAATTGATCGCACACGTAAAATAATACATTAAAGATTCTTTTAAGTGAAAACTGGCATTTTCGATGACATCAACCAAATCGGTTAAAAATTGTAGGATGGCTGACCTCGCTTGTGTAGAAGTCTCTGGTAATAATACTTAACATGCCTCCCTTTCTAATGAAGGATTCGTCCTTGGAAGATGTTGATGAAGATGAGCCAATGTCACATATAGGAAGGCATCTTGGGATACTTGCATAAAGCAGAAGTCAACAAGTTAAAGATGTCTTGTAAAAAGAATAAGGTTAAATAAGGAATTGAAAGAAAAGGATGCGCATACATGGAGATTGTTTCTTTTTTGGTTATAACTGGTTTAATGTTAATCATAGAGAGGAAAGTTAAGGCTAATTTAACTTAGAGGTTGGCAATAAGTCTATCCATACTTGAACTGATCTTATTCATATGCCTATGGTTATGGCTAAATCTCAAGGTACTTGGACTTTGTGAAGTTAAAAGGTATATCCTAAGCCTATTGGTAAGATTAAAGATGATTGGATTTTATTGAGGTGGGTTTTTTTTAATTTCTAAATATATAAGGATTAGGCACCAACCTATGGAGACCAATGCAATGTCCTATAGACCTCTAGCAAGAGTATCAAAGGACTACTAGGAATCTCGTGATTACGACATTGGCATAGCATTTGCTTTATTAGCTTATTTTTGACACAAGGTCCTATCCCATGAGGACCAAGGCATCGGCCTCAAGGTACTACTATGAGGAACCAAGAGTCCTAATAGGATCCTACTTGGTGATAGTTATCATCTTGGTCACTTTTTTGTTTGTTTTTATATATTTTTTATATTTTTAAATAAAATATATAGGAGTCTTCTCATTAAATACAACTGACCTAAAAGATTAGAATATAGCTAAAGAATTTACTAAAAGCTTAGTGGGACTACATGGCATACTCCATTGGCGCATTTCAAAGGTCAATCAACGATAGATAGGTTTATTACTGAATCTAAGAAATAATATGGCCTTAGGGTTCCTCTAAGCACAACAAGCATAAGAGACTTAAGTCTAGTCATAAGTTCATTTAGGTAATGCATGAATGCAGAGAGGTGAAGTGAAGAACAATTTGAAAGATTAAGCCAGTTTAGGATACACCTAAGCAAGTCAAAAATTCCGATCCATATCGAGCTTGCGTGTGTTGTAAAAATGGATTTGGTGCATTATGATGGAATTATTTTGACCGCAACTCGATAACTTGTAAAACACCTTTATCTAGCAAGCTCATCATCAAATAACCATAGTTCATAAGCAAGCTTTGATTCAACCTCACTAGGTGGATCTTCCTCCTCACTTGGGCCTTCTAAGATATAACCTAATGTTGGATGACTAGGAAATGGCCTCAATGCATTCGGACTATAAAATGGCAGAGACACTATAGGTAAAGTGGTCAGCATCTAGATGACTAGAAAATGGCCTCAATGCATTCTAGCTATAAAATGGCAGAGACATTATAGGTAAAGTGGTCAAGCATCTCACGCCCTAAAAACCCACAATGTAAGGTGGTCAAGCATCTCACACCCTAAAAATTTGCAAACTCCCTTACTACTACTACCCAAAATGGACATGTGTAGGTAAAAATATCCCATGCAGTGGTGGGGTGAGTGCATAATAATGCTTTGCCTCCATCACTCATCTACTTGCCTCCATCACTCATCTACTTCATCAAGGGGTGTTCTTACTTGATTAGGTCCATTGATCATGTAAAGAACACATCATGCCTTTGCAATGTTACTCCTACCATGGATTGGAGTAACACTATCCCATTCCTCAAGGGGTGTTCTTACTTGATTAGGTCCATTGATCGTGTAAAGAACACTTAAGTCATCATGCCTTTGCAGTGTTACTCCTACCATGGATTGGAGTAACTCTATCCCATAGCATTGAAAATAGGTTCTACACTACCAGCAAAGATGGGACGATGTAAAGAGAATACACCACTCACATGCATGGCATGAAGTGATGGGATGAAATTACAGTAAAAATAATTCAACAAATGCATGTTCACAAACAAGTCTCCCCTAAAGATGCATAAAAGTAACAAGATTTGTTCTGGAAAGGTGGTATGCTAGTCAAGGTTTAAGATAGGTGCATTTGTGTCACGCCAAGTGAAATCCATTACTTGATACTTGAAACATCAACAATCATGCTTACATAAAAAGTCAATACACTGAGATTTTTCATTCTCTTATTCTATTGTTATTGTGATCCTCACTTATCTTTCTTTTTTTATTTCTTTATTTCTTTCCTTTTTTGTTGGGCTGTGTGGGTATGTTCGTGTGTATATTTTCTATAAATATGTATTAATGTTCCCTTTGCATATGGATGTGAAGAATTATTAGGAAGTGGAGATGTTCTAGGGGGGTAAAGATTTAGGCTTTATGGAAATGCACCCTTCTTATTGTTTGCAGGTCATCCCTGGACTTCACGGAGGTTTATGTAGCTTTATGTAGTCATCCTTTCTAGCTTTTATCCACTTGGGATTCTTGCTTTGGGGCACACTTGGTTGTTGATGCTATTGAGTAATCAAGGATTAAAGGTGGAAAGAGGCTTTCATAAGCACGAATAGGACTTGCAAGTTCTTAGAGAGGTGTTGACATTGATGCAAGAACTTGTTGAATAGAAGGCCTTGCAAGAACTTGTTGAATAGGACTTGCAAGTTCTTAGAGAGGTGTTGACATTATGGAGTCTGGTCGGGTGTGTTAAAGAACTCGTAGAGGCCTCATGGTGGGAAGTGAGGCTTTGTCAAAGTCTTCTTTTGAATAACTTCCAGAATCCAAATCTTCTGGGATGTTTGCAAATGAAGGTTCATCATTTTGTTTTCCCTTGTATTAGGGTTGGCAGAGATTGTTAATTGGCTCATGGATGTGTCAAATGATGAGGCTATAAACATCTACATCCTCTTTGGCACCCAAATCCCTCGTAGTAGCCTTGAGCTTGAAGAATACAAGTTGGAATCTATCAGGAGGAGGTAACCTGTGGTTTGGATTTATTTTTGTTGCGATGAAGCCTCATGGGTTTTTTGATAGTGAGTTGGCGAGACTGAGAACTAGTGAGAGGCTATAGAGACCCACTTAAGGTTAGGTTGTGGCTTTCTTTGCCAATGCCTCACTAGTGGTTGGTTTTGTATAGAGGTAGATGTAGTTGTGGATCTTGAACATGAAGAACCTTGTGTGGTGAAGTGGATGTCAATGTGGAGGGAATGACATTGGATTGTGTCAATGTTGAGTCTTTGTCCTCACGGAATTCAAATTCTTATTCTGCTGATCCAACACATTTGATGTAGAGGCAATGTTCGTGGAGTGTAAAAGTGTAGGGTTTGGATTTTTTTGCCATTGAGACACTCCTTATGACCAGTCTATTTCGCATTAAGCTGCTATCATCCAAGTCCATCCAAGAACAACATGTTCTTTTAAAGTTCCTATGGGCATGACCAAAAAGCTACTGACTGCATGCCCGTTATCACCATAGATGATAGTCTTAAGCGAACCAAGTACTTTGGTATTTTTGGCACTTAAGCCCTCTATTCAGATGTTAGACTTTTCAAGTTGAGGTTTACCCAACTAATTCCATGTAGCAAAGGAGAGTAGATTGTGACTAGCACCCATGAACACTTTACCATATGGACTAGGCAGTTAAATGGGTGCTCTTAAAGTTGGGATGTGATCATCCATTGATTACCTCTCCAACATAAGCTTGTGCACTAGGTCCAAGGTTTGCTTCTTGATGTTGTTGAAGTTTTGCCTATCTTCCTTTTGCCCCTTGTTGGGCTTGGATCTTCTTTTGAGAAGTCCTTTTCATAGCAGCTTGCTTGTCACATGAGAAGCACATAAGGATTCTTTGGTAAGAGGTCCATAGTATTTTTAAAACTTATTACCATTAAATAAACTGACGGTTTCAACTTCTTCAAGAGTCTCAACACGTATAGTACCTTTTGGTAAAACTTCACAAACCCTAAATTGTCCCTTTCCAGTATATTTGAGTTTTTCTTTTCACTACAGACCCCATATATAAGTACAAGATCTCCTATCTTGATCTCCATGTCCTTGAGATTTTGGTTAAACCACTTCTTTCTTTGATGCTTTTCTATCAGCATGTTTTGCATTGCAATTTGTACTTTTTCTATAAGTTGTTTCAAAATAAACAATTGCGCAGCCAATTCATTACCATCATCAAGCTTTTTAGCTACCCTTAAATTAGGGATCATGAACTCCTAAGGCATTATTGCCTCAAGTCCGCACACCATCTTAAATGGCATGCAACCAATTGCAACTTTGTATGATATGCGATATGCCTGTAAAGCTGATGTGAGCTTAGACTCCCATTCAGTATGTTGAGCCTCAATAGTCTTTGTTAAAATTGAAATAAGAACCTTGTTAGTGCTCTCTGCTTGGCCATTTGCCTCTGGGTAATATGGTGTTAACTTGCGGTGTGCAATCATGAATGTGCTATGGTGAGATTTTTTTATAAAATCGTTGATGATGAAATGCTTACCTCGATCATTCACTAGCTCAAATGGACATCCAAAGCAGGTAATAATGTTCTGATAGAGAAACTTAGCAGTCACACCATGGCACCCATGTTTCGTGAAGCTCTTGCTTCAGCCCATTTGGTTACATAACCTTGGCAACAATGATGAACGTGCTTGTGTGCCACGTGCAGCAAGACAAATAGGGCCAATGAAATCTAAGCCCCATTTTTCAAAAGACTAAATGGGCCAATAAAATCTAAGTCCCATTTTTTAAAAGTCTGGTTGACTTTGATAGATGGAGTGGCATCATGTCCTTCTTCTATGGCTTGGCACAATATTAGCACTCATCTCACATCCTTTTACAAATAGCGTGTAGTCCTTAAAAGGCATTGGCCACCAGTACTCCAAGTGGAGTATTTTACTACTTGGGATTTCTATCACAAAATGTCCACCTGTTACCCCATTGTGTGCTTGTTCCATGATCATGAGGTATTCATCCTCCTGTAGAGGCCTCCTGTAGAGGGCAGGATCTAAGAATATCATCCTTACCTCTTCTATAAAGAGTTCTATCCAAGTTGATAAGGCTCACTCTCTTTTAGCAACTTTCTTCCTAAATCTTTCCTCAATTCTTTTTCTTTTGGAAAACCATTAGCTAAAAAGTTAGCGATTTTCTTGCTCCACTCTAGAATAGCCTCTACCTTGAATAGTGTAACATCTGGTAACTCATTATCAACTCTGATTGGTGCTTCACCATTAGGTATGTGGGATAGATGATCTACCATGACATGTTTCTTGCTAGGCCTCACAACTACTATAAAATAAAACTTAAGAAGAATTAACAACAACCTTGTGATCCTTCCCATGAAGCATGGTTTGTTCACCAGATACAACAAGGCTTGATGATCAACATAGAAAACAAATTTGTTAGCAAGAAGGTAATTCCAAATTTTCTTTACAGCATAAACCATTGGCTAACTCTTCACACTCTCAGTGGTGGTGGTGTAATTTATTTCAGCCTCATCCAGTTGTTGTCTTGCAAAACTAATGGGGCAGTCCAACTTGTGTTCTCCTAGTTGTGCTAAGACACATCCAATTGCAAAATTAGAGGCATCAATGTGCACATGGAAGATTACATCCCTATAAGGTGCTCTCAAGATTGGAGCACTTACCAAGGCTTGCTTCAATGTGTCATAATCTTTTTGACACTCCTTGACCCATACAAATATAATCAATAGCTCGTACAAAGGACAAGCTATTTCTCCATAGAAAAGAATAAACTAACAGTAGTAGCCGACATGACCCATGAATCTTTGGACTCCCTTGTAGTTTGTTAGTGGGGATAATTCCAGGATGACCTTGATTTTACTCTCATTAGTGGAAATCCTATTTTGGACACTATATGCCCAAGAATAATTCCATGCTTCACCCAAAATTGTCATTTATAAAGGCTTACGAAAATGTGATAAAATTGACACCTTTCAAACACCCTTTTTGGGAACACTATGTGCTCTTTCCAAATGAAAGAATGCACAAGTCATCCAAGCAAACTTTAAGAAACTTTCTTAAGAAGAACTAGGTTTAAGGATATGTGATAAAATTGATACCTTTCAAACACCCTTTTTGGGCACACTAGGTGCTCTTTCCATAATGAAAGAATGCACAAATCATCCAAGAAAGCTTTAAGAAACTTTCTTAAGAATTCCTTAAAAGAACTATTCATAAGTCTTTAGAATGTGGCTGGTGCGTTGGTTAGTTCAAATGGAATAACTCTATAAGCATACACACCATGCTCAGTGTGACAAAAGCTATTTTGGCTTGGTCCTCGGGTGCAATTAAAATTTGATTGTAGCTTGAGCATCCATCCAAAAAGCTATAAGCCTCCTTGCCCACAACTCGTTCAAGCAAATATTCTGAATATGGCAAGGGGTAGTAATCCCTACATGTGGCAAGGAGTAGTGATCCGTGCACATGGCAACATTCACCTTCGTGAGATCGACACACACTCTAAGTTTTTTGTTCTTCTTGGGTACAACCACAATGGGTGAGGCCCATTCTATGTGTTCAATCTCATAGATGAATCCATACTCAATGAGTTTATCAATCTCTTTCTTAACAATGCTTGCATATTTGGAATTCATTGGATAGGGTCGATGTTGGTGGATTGGTTTAGCATCGGTACCATATGGGGATGGTGTGTTATACCACCTCTGTGGGAACTCCCTTCATGTTATGGTATGTCCACGTAAAGCAATCCCTATACTCCTTGAGTTTATCAATCTCTTTCTTAACAATGCTTGCATATTTGGAATTCATTGGATAGGGTCGATGTTGGTGGATTGGTTTAGCATCGGTACCATATGGGGATGGTGTGTTATACCACCTCTGTGGGAACTCCCTTCATGTTATGGTATGTCCACGTAAAGCAATCCCTATACTCCTTGAGGACAGCAATGAGCTCAATCTCTTCTTCCTTGATGAGGTCTTTAGCAATGTAAACTAGCTTAGAATCTTCACCACATTTTTTCAAGTCTACCTCCTTCACTTCAGTGGGTCCATCATAGACTCTTCTCTCCTCACTTGTAGGTCCTTGTTTTACATTTTCAAACACTAACTTACAATTCCCTATGGTGTATGATTTGTAATGCTTTGATATTGAGTGTAAGTCAGGTTCTTATTCTTTCTCTTCCTTAGCTAATTTGATATCCTTAGCCTTAGCCTCGCATTCCTTTTGGGCTAATGCACATTTTTGGTTCCTTTAAGCCAACAACTAAGTTTGGGTTGGCTAGAGACTTCCACCTTAGCTATATCAGTTGTTGGGGGTGGTTTACAATACATGAATTTTTGTAGCTCTTCTCCCCAATTATCTATAAACTTTTGATGAACGTCTATAACACCAATGTATTGTAGCCATTGGGCCGTGGTTGTTCTTTCTTACAACCTCTTATGCGTGTTTATCTTAGAATGCTTTCATTTGTCTTTTTTCTTTAGTGTTTTTTTTCTTTGGTGAGAGAAGCTTCTTCATATGATTCTTTTTATGTGCCACTTATCTCAATTTTTCTTGGCTTGGCTCCACTCACTCAGGTTTGCTTTAGTTCTGTCTCTCTATCTTATTTCTAGACTCCTCACTAGAGGTAAAAGAGTTAAAAGTGTATGAATTAGAGCCTTCTTCCCATGTAGATTCAATCTGACTATACTCCCTGATTCTCTCATTGCCTAAGTACGTGGAACTCATCATTCGCAATAGTGCAACTTTGGAGATTTTCTCACCATTCGGTGTTACCCATGTTGATTCTTGCCTTCCCGAAGTGTCTACTGGGTGGCCATCATTTGAATCCAATTTAAATCATCACCTTCATCTATGACCTTTGATTAGGATGGTTCTTGGTTTGTATTGGTGTCCTTCTTACTGCATGTGAAGCAATATTGTAATGGAATAGAATTAATGGTGGTATGCGATTAATTGCCGAAAAGTCAACCACTACCCACATAGGATGTACATGACTAGTCACAAGGTCTACTCTAAGGATTGAATCATCGAGCTACAAGTAGACATGGTTCCTTGCCCAATCATGGACCATTTTAGCCTCATGCATAAAAGGTCTTTCTAGGATCATCTCATAAGAGTCTAGTTGTTTGGAGAAATCCGTTACGAGATGAGTGTGTGCTTCACCCGATGTTTCAACGCCTTGATCCAAAGATCTCATAACATCTCAATAGGTTTGGCAATTGCTCCATCCACCACCATCTTGAAAAAAAATGTCAGGCACTTTAAGACGGGGTTTACCATATTTTCCCAACACTTTTTGGTGATTAAACTTGCTCCATAACCACTATCTAGGACTCCCATTACTTTGATTCCCTTGGTAGTGAATAGAGAGGGTTGCATTAGTATTATCACTCTCAAAGTATTGTCCCAATTTGTTCAATGGTATTTGGACCACAGACTTGGTGTTGTCATTATCCATTTGAGGCTTTGGTGTCATCTCATAGGAAGGATGTTATTTATGCATGTCTATAGGGTAGTATCCCAACATTAAGTTCCCCACCATTAAAAAAGCTTTCAATGCACCAAAGAGTTCCGGGTCTCCACACTAATGTGTAGTGATTGTGGTCTCCGTTTTTGAAGCCATTATCCATCAACTTTGGGATGTTCAATGGAGTACCGGTCACCTCTCTACTATATTAGGGTGCTTGTGAGATTAGAATCTCTATCTCTTGAATGGGTTCAGGGTTCTCATACTCAAACATTCTCCTAAAGTGAGTATTCACTAACCTCAAGGATGACACTAGGTATATCCAATGGTTTGTGGGTTACAAACTGGCTTTAGGTTATTTTGTACGAATAGTGTCAAAGATGTTTACTTGTTTTGG
Organism: Cibotium barometz; assembly: GCF_041138505.1. Lineage (NCBI taxonomy): Eukaryota > Viridiplantae > Streptophyta > Polypodiopsida > Cyatheales > Cibotiaceae > Cibotium > Cibotium barometz. The sequence continues at coordinate 30,619,049 of NC_141070.1, read as the reverse complement.
TCTTAGTTCTAAATCCTCTTGAGTATGTGTGACCATATCCCTGAGCTCTCATGAAGTTGTTTTGATTCTCTTACGGTCAGGGTATGAACCAAGTTTCTCTTTGTTTAGTTTCTTAAGGGCGTACATCGTTTCCTTTTTGGTCCCCTTATTTTTTGTTTGAGTGTCTCTAGTTTTCTGAGAACCACCCACTAAATCGGAATCCTCATCAATGTCATTCATGTAAACTAGTTCCTCAGGTGTTCTCAAGTTCACTCATTCCATTTTCTCAGTTTTGTCCCCTTTTATGGATTTCTTTCTTCTATGGCCTCTCTTCTTTTTGGATCCTGCTGCTCTACTGAAGTAGCATGGCTTTCTATTTTCTTTTTCACAATAGGTGTGTTTTGAGCCACGAGTCTCGTTATTGCATTCACAAGTGGGTTAGGGTTTCTCAAAATTGATCTCTGAGTTTGACCACCCACTCCAATCATGTCGAGAGGTGTGATGGTAGGACCATTCTACTGATTTACCACTTCCATTAGGCAATCTTTAATTCAATGATCTATGCCATAATGATTATAGGCTGTAGGTGGCATACTAGAAGATGCAGCTTAGGTGATTGGTTGGTTTTTTATGGGACACTCAGAGACTCGTTGTGGTCCCTAACAATGATAGCATTGAAGAGGCATTCTCTTGATAATAGAGTTATTGATGTCTCGACCTATTTCTACTGTGGCTAGCTAGTATACTGGTTTGACTCCATCTCTTACATCGACTATAAAAGTAGACAAATAAAGCTTTATAGATTCCTCGGCAACATGTGATGCACTATTCAAGTCAACCTTGTAATTTGGACACTCAAAAGATTCATCACAACCTATTTGGTTCAATGGTGTAATCCTTGGGGGTGGAGGTTGAGGTCCCAAAACTGGTGGAGGTAATGACACATTTTGTGCATTGTAAATTCCCTTTGCAATAGGTTGTTGTGCCATTTGCTTAATATTGGGTTGAGGTATTGCAGTAGGCATTATGGCTTGTGGTTGTGATGGAGCTGGTAAAGCCAACTGCTAAGGTCTGAAAAAGTAATAAACAAGGGTTTGTAGATGTATGTTGCTACATTAAGCCTCATGACCATAATATCCACAAAAAGTATAATTCCCACTATAGCATGCCCTTAGGGCTAGACACTCATTGGTCCAATGCCCTTATCGGCAGGTTGAGCACCATTGAAGCTCTCTCCTTAGATAAATATGTATATTCATATAGTTGGAGCGATCCGTCTAGGTTGCTCTATGAGCTGCTACAATGTTGGCTTTGTCTTGACAAACTGGGAGAGTGGGGTTATAACCAAGGGTTAAGAGCCATTCTCCTCATATCATCTAGAAGAGATGATCGGTGTTGCCTCCATCCTAGGAGGCCTCATCTCACTGTCTTCCTTCCTTGTCATTACATTGGCTTCTTCTACTCTCTTTTTATCCCAGGAATCCTTTGCTATGTGACCAATTTTGCCACAATGATGATAGGTTATCTTTGTCCTTGGTCCTTCTCTAGTCCTCGATGTTGGTCCTCTTGAGAAGAGTGCTTTCTCCTCAGTTGATGCAGCTTGAGCTTTGACTTCTATTCTTCTATTATGAGTGCTGCTTCCACTCTTACAATGGTTGGATCTGGGGAGATTCTTCAAGGTAGCCACTACCACCAAGTGCTCATACTCCTCAAGTGTCATGCTTTTTAGCAATATGGGTATAGCATCCTCTTCTTCCTACTGGTTCCCCAATTCCAGCCAATTGTTGTGTTATTCTCTTCATTTTGTTAAGGTCTGCTGAAAGTGATTCACTATCTTTAATGTCCAAGCCGAAGAATTGTATTTTCAAGCTTATTTTTGAATTCTTTTATTTTGCCCCAAAAATATTCTTTAGCTCATCCCAAGCACCCTTAGATGGATCCAATATGATGAGTAAATCCACCTCCCAATCCTAATGCAATGATAGCTAGTCCTTTTCCATTCTAGCTTAACCATTTGTTCTTTTCACCCCCTTCATCATCTGGACATTTTTCTCTTCCATTTACAATGCTCTAGCGCCCATCCTTAATTAACATAAATTTGATTTTAACTTACCATGTGTGAAAGAACTCCCCTTTAAAATTTTCAATCACAAATGAAGTAGTCATTGAGGGTATTGAGAAGGCCTTAACAATTGATTGCTCAAGGTCAGTGTCTAATCTCAGTACAAGAGGGATTTCAATGGAGATTTTGTTAAGGAAACCCACAAGGGTAATGCATATGCCATATAAATTTTGCTCTTAGTGTGAACACCCGATTATTTAATCCTTTTTACATCACACATTTTAAAATTTAAAAGAAAACCCTTGGGGTTTCTTTTCAAACCACACAAAAAATAATTTCTTTGTGCTATGATATTCTCTGCAGTCAACGGTTGTGCAAATTGTTGGTGTGTGTACAATTGAATGTCGTCATGCAAGTTGATGGATGGTGATATTCTGTGCAAGTCGATGGTTGTGCTGTGATATTCTCTGCATGCTATTGTAGACATAATTATAGTAAAGCAGACTTGCCACTCAACAAGAAGTAGTCACAATCCTTGACTGATTTATTGGGGGCCAGAAGAGAATAGAAAAAGAAGGCAACCATGTCGTGCTGAGTGGTGCTATTGATGTGGCTTTGGGTGGAGCACATAGGTAGGTAGTGGCGGTTGTGATTGACAAATGAGCATGTAGGCAAAGGTCATTCTTATGATTGGCACGAGACATATGTTTAGGCAATGGGAGAAATGCTAGTTTGGGTGGTAGAGTTGAAAGTAGTCAAGGAGAGCCTAGTGGTAGGCTCTTGCTACCGTGCAGATGACAGGCAAGGTCACTAGACACAAAGCAAGCCGGTAGCAAGAAAGTGCATCAACTTGACTGGTAGATGACATTCAGTTTGACGACTATAAATAAACCTTAATATAAGGCTTACAAACCTTATTAGAATGCTTAAACCAACCTTAATCAATGGGAAATAGACATGAATTCTTGATGGAATTGCAAGTAGACTCCTAATAACAAGGGTATGGCTCTGATACCATGTTGAGAAATCACATGGCTAAGGAGGATTCAAGATGATGATGGCCTTCATCGTAGAGAGATAGTAATAGTAAAAGAGATTTAGAAGACGGAATCCTGGCCAATTCAGAACATAAAATTATAGAGCAGAAAACCAAAGAAGTTTGTCTAGAAGCAAAAAAGGATAAGGTGCCTAAAGAAATCAAGGCATTTCTATCTGCTGGAGAAGCCCATGAGAGGAACATGTAGAAAAGTAGTCGGGTGCAGGAAGATGAATTGTCTGACATGAACTTGGGGGATAGTCACAGAACCCTCGAATGGTCTGAGTAAGTGCCAAAATTATAGAGGAATGGAGACAGCAATTGCAAGTGTATTGACCCCCCTAGTTTTTATCATCACAAAATTAATCTCAAAGAAGATACAGATCCCATCTGATTGTAGAGGTACTGGATGAATCTAAATTATGCCCACCAAGTGAAAGAGAAAATTGACAAATTACTGAAAGTAGGTTTCATTTATCCAATCGTCGATGTCTCGAATAATCATAGTTCCCAAAAATTGGCAATTGAGGGTGTGTGTGGATTACCGAAAATTAAATGCAGCCACATTCACAGATCCTTTTCCACTTCAGTTCACATACTCATTGCTGGAGCTGGCATTGGGAGAAAAAAGACTCCATAACTGGAATGCTAATGTCATCTAGAAGCAGTGGAAGCTTTTTGTGGATAGAAATGTTAAATTAAATTTTTTTGATATAGATGATCCGATATTATTGTTTAATTCTAGAATGGGTCCACATCCGCGTAAACTCAAGGTAAGGTGGGACAGGCCCATACCGAATATCTGCAAATCTAAGTACCAAAACATTTGAATTAACATCATTAGATGGTGTGAAATTACCAAAGCCCGTAAATGGATTCATATTGAAGCCCTATTTTTTGGAAGGCTACTAGAACTAGTGCCTATACTATTTTTGTCACACACCCATATTTTTTCATGTCCATGTCAGCATAGTAATCATGCATTGGCTAGTGTGCAAGGCCGTTGGGTTATTATTATCATATTGTGGGAAAATCTCCGCTTCATTTCTCTTAGCCGTCCTATCACATCGAGCTATGTACACCGTGATTCCAGTCATCATGAATCCATGTGTCCCCTTTTATGTCATTTCAGTGTTTTACGCGCCAAACCCTATGTCTCTATTATCAAAAATCGCACTTTTCGTATCACTTTTTCATTCTCAAAGTTCATTATCATCTCACTCTCTATCTTTCCCTTACCATTGCTCTTGTTACTTTTTATTTCCTTTCACAAACATGGTGGAATTCGAGAAGCTTACTACTGTTCTTGATGTGAATATCATTCACAACCATGTCTAGTTAGAAAAGGTGGGACTGCTGTAGTTCACCTCCCTTCCATGGAACCCTCAATCATTCGACAATGATTTGAAGGAGAAGTTGCAAGATGTGGAGTTATCAAGACAGTGACATAGGGTATCTAGTTTGCTGATTTCAGAGTATGTGGCTCAAGTTTTTCGATTGCCACTAGAGGGAGTGATAGATATTCCTATAGCATTAGAATGCTGATATGGGATTTTACTTTGGTTTCAAGGGAGCATGTAAGGAGTATAAATGCACCTATAAATAGACCCTCATTCTTTTGTATTCTCATCTGTGAACTAGACCATGCCAGTATTACCTTAAAATAAGTATATTTTCTATTATCCCTTAAAAATCCTCTACAATTTGGAGATATTGGAGCTTCTCTCTCTCTCTTCAACCTTCCTTGGAGCTTTCCTCAACATACTAACCAATTGATTGGTTGGGGGCCTCTCCTAAGAATAGAGAATCAAGCAAAACAAGAGGTAAGGTGTGACTTTATGGTTTTTTTCTTAATCTTCTAAATGTTTTTCACTTCTCAACTCTCTCAAGCTTGAGAAGTATTCAATTGAATGGTTTTTCAATGCAAATGATGCTCTCTAATGAATTTTAATGATTAATCAGATAAAGTTTACATTTATGCTTAATTTAGGATATTTTTGATGTATATCTCTCTCTCCCCCAAAGAATGGTCATTCCTATGACCAATTCTCAATTCAAATGATGCTTCTCATGGAGCAATTCCTAATTCTAAAATCAAACTCTATGCTAGTGCAAGCTAGAGGCCAAAGAGATGGCTTTTTTATGCTTTAATGTTACATAAATTATGGTAAATTTAGGAATTACGTCCATAAATTGGATATTGATCCAAATGATAGTTACTCTATCATAATCCTATTACTAAGTCTTATTCTTTGAGAAAATATTAAAAATTATCAGTAATACCAGCGGAGCTATGATAAAATTTTTAAAAATCAACACATAAATCATTTTTATGCATAATGTGAAAAGAGGACTTCCTACCATATTCTAGGATTAGTCATCCTATGTTAAATGAATAATTCTCATCATATCCATGGAAAATTAATTTTTAATATTTATGCATAAATAGTTAATTAGAGAAAAAGATAAATTTTTAGTAATTCCATTTTTATGATAAAAGAGAAATTCCCATGATAATGGAGATCCATGTATTCCAATGGAGAAAGAGAAAATTTGGAATACTAAAATAACGGATATTTTATTTCAAATTAAAGAAGAATTTTAGATAAATTTATTTTATGCATGAAAAATTTAAATGATGAAAGAGAAATTCAATCATTTAAATAGAAAAAGTGGAATTCTTATCATATTTGGATTAATGGATATTTTTATTCAATTTTAAGAGAAATTTTAGTTAAATTTATTTTTATGCATAGAAAAAATTTAAATGATAAAAGAGGAATTCCCATCATATTTGGAATTCAATCATTTAAATGGAAAAAGTAAAATTCTTGTCATATTAGGATTAATGGATATTTTTATGTATTTTTTAAGAGAAATTTTAGTTAAAATTATTTTATGCATGAATAGATTTAAATGATGAAAGAGGAATTTCCATCATATTTGGAATTCAATCATTTAAATGGAAAAAGAAGAATTTTTGGTATATTGGAATATTGAATATTTTTATTTAATTTAAAGAGAAATTTTAGATAGATTCAAGTTATGATAAAAGAGGAACTCCCATGACATTTGGATTGCACTCATTAAATGAGAAAAAGAGGAATATTGGTATTTAGTTAAAAGAAAAATTTTATGATATTTAAGAAAAGAAAGATTTGAATTAATTTTAGGTGTCAAAAGATGAATTTTCTCACCATAACTCTACCTAGGGAATTAAGGTTGAGAAATTAAATGGTAGAAAGAGTATCTTTAGATATTTTATGTGGCTAAAGCACTAAATTGGTATTTACCCAAAAGTAGATGTTTATCTGAAGAAAATCCTTGTTAGAACTAAACCGAATGATTAGACTACGAGAGGGACGGACAGTAAACCTACTTGTCCATCTCTCGATCTGAATCAAGCAAAAACTTCATAACCAATTCCAGTTCCTAAATATAATGAATAGACCACCGTTGAATTAAACTAGTTTTTCCTTGATCGAAATCACCAAGAATCTAGTTGGACAATTAGTCAAATGATTGGTAGATTACCCTGATGAGAGATCAAGGATTCTCATTATGCGATTGGAAAATTAAGGAAAAAAGGTGTTTTTGTGGAACTAATCTCAAATTGGGATTTTTACTTGCATAGAACCCCTGTTTTCATTTAAAGGACTGTTTTATGCCAAAATGCTAGAGGAATCATTGGGCATGTGTTTTACTAAGAGGAGGTTCATTTGCAACAACTGGTGGGGAGTTGTCGAGGGACGTCGCTCGCAACAAAGCCTGCTGAGGTCTTGACTAGCCTCGGTATGATTAAAATGGTGCACTTCTGGTACGATGGGTGAGGACCGACGAAGCGGTCCCTGAGTGAAGTGCTAGGATACCTATGGAGGATCCTAGAGGGTTCTGACCAGGTGATGCACGGGCTCGCGGACACCCATGCGTGCATCGAGGAAGATTCGGATGGACTAAAAGGAAAGATTTTTGTGAATCAAATTTTGATATGGCCAGCTGGTCCTCAATGGAGAGTCAAGAGGACACATTTTGTAATACAATGGACTCAGAATTTTGGAGGATGATGATCAGTAATATTATGATTTCTATTGAAGGATTGTTTTAAAGCCAGCCGAATCTGTTATAAATGGCAATTTCATATTGGGTGTGTACGTGGTATGCCTACCTTAATTTTTGCATGAATCGCCGGTTAGGGGGCTTGGGAACTCTTTTCCTCGGCAAAACATAACCAAATCTTTATAAAGGAATCCCACCAATACAGTGGTCGGGTGGTTAGCTAACCCATGGGCTGGATCGGAGGATTCCTGCAAAACAATTAAGATGCAATTAGTTACGTTAGTTAGATTAAGTCCTGAGAAGACCTTGTTCTGTGGGAGGGGATCAGTGGTTGTGCCTCGTTAAAGGAGGAAAAAAGCGATGATTCCATGGACCAAGTGCAAGTCTCTTCTTGATCTGACCATGTGACTTCAGGTTTGGTCAGATCAGTTTAACTAGTTAAGACTTTGACTCGTTAGAGTAATTCCCGCGTTAGACCATCGCGGGCGAGGCCCCGAGTGTGGATCCCCGCCCTACGCGGGAGGCCGACGCTGCTTCTGCCGCCGCCCCCCCCGGAGTGGGGTCTCACAAGCTGTGACTCACCCCGCTTTGGATAAAACAATCCAAAATACTGAGTGCCTTGCAAATTGCAGAAAACCCGCTTGGCAGCCTACCAATGGTTTGTACCTGGGCTATGCATAAATCTGCTCAACTAAGACCGTATACTGTATATCTGGCCTCGTGTTGCATACATAAAGAAGGGATCCAACAGCCTGCTGATACATAAAGAAGGGATCCAACAGCCTGTTGATACATAAAGAAGGGATCCAACAGCCTGTTTATACAAACTAGTAGCAAAAGAGTCTCCTGCATTTTTAAGACTAAGTCGAGTACCTGTCTCCATAGGTGTAGCCACAGGTTTACAATCTTCAAGATTAAATCTCTTCAATAGCTTCTGTATATATATTTAGACTGCAGCATAACAATGCCATCATGGTGCTACTGTTGCATAAACTGAATCCCCAAATAATAATGCAAGGGTCCCAAATCTGACATCTCAAACGATGATTGCAAATCAGCCTTAAAGGTTGAAATCTGCTCTATATTGGGTCCTATGAGCAGCATATCATCAACGTATAGAACGATGACCAAAAATGTGTCTTTACTCCTCTTCACATAGAGGGTACTCTGTGTTGGACTGTTGTAAAAATCATTTGCAGCCAAGTATGTATGAATCTTCTCATACCATGCTCTAGGAGCGTGCTTAAGGCCATAAAGAGTCTTTTTCAACTTGCATACTTTAGACTCTTCCCCTTTCACATCAAAACTAGGAGGCTGCCATACATACACCTCCTCATGTAAATCACCATTCAAGAATGCAGTCTTAATGTCCAACTGATGTACATTCCACCCATGATGTTCTGCCAAAGCAATGAGACACCTAATGATAGTCATACGAGATGTGGGTGCAAAGGTCTCATCATAATCAATGCCCTTTTACTGGGCTACCCCTTTGCAACAAGTCTGGCCTAGCAATCAATGCTACCATCTGCTTTGCGTTTTAACTTGTAAACCCACTTAGTACCAATGGTCTTCTTGCCATGAGCTAGATCTGTCAAATACCAAGTGTCATTCTTGAGTATAGAGTTATACTCATCCTGCATATACAATGATCATCATCCTGTGCTTCCTCAAAGGAAACAGGTTCCTCCTCATTACATAAATAGAAATGAGAACATGATCCGCATGAGAATAATCTGCATGATGAGAACCTGCATGAGTTCTGCTAGGTAAAGGAGCTGCCAACTTGCTATCCCTCAATGTCTGCACAAGCCATTTTGGCATATGCCTAGATTCTTCTATGGTCGCTCTCTCCTCATCCAATGATCATCATCCTGTGCTTCCTCAAAGGAAACAGGTTCCTCCTCATTACATAAAGTAGAAATGAGAACATGATCCACATGAGAATAATCTGCATGATGAGAATCTGCATGAGTTCTGCTAGGTAAAGGAGCTGCCAACTTGCTATCCCTTCAATGTCTGCACAAGCCATTTTGGCATATGCCTAGATTCTTCTATGGTCGCTCTCTCCTCATCCACTACATCCTCAATAATTGCCTCATCAAAAGACTGATTTGCAGGCTAATTTTGCACTTGTAAAGGTTGAATTTTAGCACTTGGTTGAGCATTCAGTTGCTCTACATATGGCTGCCCTCCATTAAACAAAGGTAGGAGCGAATTAAACATGTCCTGTGAGCATACATTCTATTGTTTTTTGCATGAAAGCATGGGCTAAATTGAGTTTTCGATAAAAATAACATCTCTACTTACTAAAATCTGCTTTGAGGCCGGATGGTAGAGTCTATATCCCTTGCTTTCTGAACTGTATCCCACAAATATGCATTGAACTACCTTATCATCAAGCTTACTGTGTTGTCTCAGGCACAAGAGCATATGCAAGACAACCAAAAATACGCAAATGAGCCACAGAAGGCTTCCTGCCATGCCAAGCTTCATAAGGAGTTTTAGACTGCAAGGCCTTGGTAGGGCATTTATTCAACACATAGTTTGCGCACATAGTTGCCTTTAACCAAAAACCATGAGGTAAATCTTGGGCTTTCACCATACATTGTGCCATCTCCATGAGAGACCTGTTCTTCCTCTCAGCCATACCATTTTGTTGAGGTGTGTATGGCACTATACATTTATGCATTATGCCTTTTATGCATAAAATTCCTTGGACATATACTCCCTCCCTCGATCTAAATGAAGGGTGCCAACTTTACATTCACATGCATTTTTAGCCATGGATACCAAGTGCTTAAAGCACATAAAAACCTCTGACTTCTGCTTTAATGGATACCCCCATCTATATTTGGAGTAATCATCAATAAAAGTGACAAAGTAGAGATATCCCCCAATAGATGGTGTCCTCATAGGACCACATACATCACTATGTATAACCTATAATTTCTTGATAGCTCTCACAGATCCATCCTTTAAAAATTATGCCCGATGCATTTTACCAAGAATACACCCCTCACATACATGTCTAGTAGGGGTCTCAAGAGTTGGCAACTCAAACACCATATCATGTCTTTAAGGGGGTAACAAACTGCCACAATTCAGATGGCCAAATCGTGCATGCCATAATTCTGCATCACTCATAGCACTAGTTGTAGAGATTGAGAAAGCATCATGTTGCAACTTCTCAAATACATCCATACTAGCAAGCTGCTCCTTAAAATCTTTAATCTTGGTCAAGAAGCTATCCATTGAGTCTCCCTCATTCATGTGCTCAAACTCCAACTGTTTGCGCAAATACGCAACACGTGATTCATTGCGCATCTGGTATAATGCAGCAAGTGCATCCCATGCATGTTTTGAAGTCTTACATGACCGAATATGAGGAATAATGCTTCGCTTCACAGAAAATGCAAGCAATGCATGTGCCTATGCATCTCTTCCATCCCATCTCGTTTGAGCAGCAGTGGGAGGTATTGGTGGTGCATGTGGAGGAGCCACATCTGTATCAAATTCTACTTCAGATGTACCTACAGCACCTGGTTACATTGGTAGTTATGAAACACGACAAGTTTCACTACCACTGACCACATTCCAAAGGCCTTTAGCAACCAGTACATGCCTCATCATATAGGACTACAATGTGTAGTTAGTCCCATCAAGTTTATCCTTAGCAGACATGTTGAATACATCACTATTGCCAGCCATGACTTTCTACCAAATGCAAAATCTTTCAACACACTGAAAGTACTCAATATTCACTGGATGCAATCCTAGATGGTTGCCAATTGACTGAATCACCTGCAAAGTGTATGAAAAATAACACATAGTAGAGAATAGAGTGTTACTAGAAAAATAACACATAGTAGAGAATAGAGTTACTAGAAAAAGTATGATGGTCGATGTTGTTGAAGACACTGTAGATGCTGCTGCACACAAAATCTTTGCCGCTACACAACCCAAACACCCAAAATCGAGCACACCAATCCATTTGTATTTAAAGCATTAATCTTACTCTTGAAAAATTTGAAGAATCACTCTATCTACCTGAGTCTCCTTTCCATGTTGATCCATATAAAATTTATGTTGTATTAATATTTTTGACATTTAAGTTTTGCATCTATATATTTTCTTTGAAAATCTAAAATCTCCTCCTACATTTGTGCTTTAACTCGATTAGCCTCATGTACTTCGGAGCAGAGAAAATATATAGATGCAAAACTTAAATGTCAAAAAATATTAATACAGCATAAATTTTGTATGGATCAACATGGAAAGGAGACTCAGGTAGATAGAGTGATTCTTCAAATTTTGCAGAGTAAGATTAATGCTTTAAATACAAATGGATTGGTGTGCTCAATTTTGGGTGTTTGGGTTGTGTAGCGGCAAAGATTTTGTGTGCAGCAGCATCTACAGTGTCTTCAACAACATCGACCATCATACTTTTTCTAGTAACACTCTATTCTCTACTATGTGTTATTTTTCATACACTTTGCATGCGATTCAGTCAATTGGCAACCATCTAGGATTGCATCCAGTGAATATTGATGAGTACTTACAGTGTGTTGAAAGATTTTGCATTTGGTAGAAAGTCATGGCTGGCAATAGTTGATGAGAAAACGTGGTGCTCATGCTAGATCAAGTGTGTGGAGAGGAGAGACTCACAAAATACAAGAATAATATCTTGCTTATTAAGTTGCTTATACATACAACTAGGCTTTGCTCTCATACAAAATGCCTCATGGCCTCACCTTTAAATTGGTGAACAAGTGGACCTCAAGTCCATTCACACTCACACCCTTCTCTCACCCTTCTACTCAACCTTAGTCTCTTAATACCCCCCCTCAATACCAACTATGGAAGGATGGAATAGGTGGTATTGGACATAAGATGCCTTTATAACATTAGGCGTACAAGGCTTGAATATAGGTGTGGTTATCTAGGATTTACAAAAGTGTTCCTAGAGCCTTAGAGGCTATTACATTGATGCCATCTAAGTCTTTATTTGTTTGTCGATGAAGATGTACACCTCAATGATGGTGCACCCCACTCTTTGTGTTTGCTTAGCTTCTTGTAGATGACATGCTTAGGAGACACATGCCATTGCTTCCACCATATGCTTTCCACCTTGACCATTCTCACACAATGATCATAAGCAGGCTGCCACCATTGCTTAAGTGGTTTGCTTTTAGATGGTCCTCCAACATGCTTTATGCTTCCTTGAATACCATATCTCCTCCATGAGTAATGAGGTAGATTTGAATGGGGAAGGGAATGGGAGGGTCTTACCACTTGCCTTATGCATTGGTCAAGGGCAGTGTCTACTCCACAATTACAATAGCTTTTATGCATGATGATACCCTTTAGGGTTTGAAGTTACAAGCTTAATGAGTAATTGGTTGAGGTAAATACTCAAACAAATAAGGATTATCATCTTTGGCTCAAGAAGGAGAGGGCATGGCTCATAGTGTTGCCAATGCCTCTTACAAAAGTAATGCCAAAAAATGCCTAAAATCATGACAAACAACAAGGTAGAGCATTTAGGGATTCTATGCTCAACCTTACAACTCATCTTATACGATGAAAAATAAGAATATGCAGCGGAATGAAGTGCCTTGGGCTTGGGAAACGAGAGCATACGGCTTATGGCTTGCCTATGCCTCTTACAAACAAGGGCCTCAAGGGTAATACACATAAACATTGTAAATGAACACTTAGTGTACATGTGTTCAAGTTTAAATCCCATCAAAAATCTGAGTTTGATGATGAAAAAACCAGAAATCTTCAACCTCTTTAGCTCATGAGATGAAGGCAATTGGTTCATGGTTGCACCATTCCTCTTTGGAAGAAGCGGTTGTTGATGAAGGCTTGAAATGTAGCACTTATGGTGTGTGCCCGGCCTCCATGTTGATGAAGAAGAGTGTCCGTAATGTAAATGACCTCCTCCTTTGATGGTTAAGATCACCTTAGTGTTGAGCAACACTTTAGTATTAATATCACCATTTGTGTGTATAAAATACAATTAGTGCTAAAAAGTACATTTTTAGTGTAAAATAACACTTATTTTGGTGATTAACTCACCATTAGTGTTTAATAACACTATGAGTGTTTAAAAACACTTTAAGATAACCTCCCTTTGTTGGATTAACAGAGTGATTAGTGTTAAACAACACAATTAGTGCTTAGAAGCACACTTTAATCACTTTGAAAGCTTAAAACTTGATGTCGGTGTTGAAGCTTGACGGGTATGAGGTTTATGGCTACCTCATGTAGATGGAAAACACTTCAAAATCAAGATTAGGACCAGCAATACTAATGCACTCTCACACTTGAGTGATTAGTGGAAGGGAGAGATGATTAGAGAGAGCAAAAACCCAAAAACAAGCTTTAATGGAGAGCTTGAGGTAAGAAGAAGAACCCACGCTTGGTCTTTTGCTTCCAGCCGACGAATGCGTGGACGGTTGGAGCTCTAGTCAGAGATGTAGGGAGTCCACTCCATGGGCTACCATAGCCCTAAGGACTCTTAGCTTCTTGTGGCCTACAGCCCTTGTATGGCTGTACGGCCAGCACAGCAGCAGAAAGCGGCGCCGGCGGACTGCAGAGGAAATGGCGCGGCAGTTACTGGACCAATCCCAACATTGAGTGTACAAAATGATGCGCCGGCTCCTTCTCTACATCTCCCATGAAGAAGTCGTGGAGAGATATGCCCTCTACAGCCTGCTCTGTAGCTCCTCCACCATGAAAGGGTTGAGCTCCACACAAGAAAAATGAGGGAAAGATGGATATTTTTGACCTAATCTACACCACTTGTTCACCTATTTAAAGGTGAGGCCATGAGGTTTTTTGTATGAGAGCAAAGCCTAGTTGTATGTATAAGCAACTTAATAATAGTGATGTATTCAACATGTTGTCTGCTAAGGATAAACTTGATGGGACTAACTACCCATTGTGGTCCTATATGATGAGGCATGTACTGGTTGCTAAAGGCCTTTGGAATGTGGTCAGTGGTAGTGAAACTCATCCTGTTTCATAACTACCAATGTAACCAGGTGCTGTAGGTACATCTAAAGTAGAATTTGATACAGATGTGGCTCCTCCACATGCACCACCAATACCTCCCACTGCTGCTCAAACGAGATGGGATGGAAGAGATGCATAGGCACATGCATTGCTTGCACTTTCTGTGAAGCGAAGCATTATTTCTCATATTCGGTCATGTAAGACTTCAAAACATGCATGGGATGCACTTGCTGCATTATACCAGATGCGCAATGAATCACGTGTTGCGTATCTGTGCAAACAGTTGGAGTTTGAGCACATGAATGAGGGAGACTCAATGGATAGCTTCTTGACCAAGATCAAAGATTTTAAGGAGCAGCTTGCTAGTGTGGATGAGATATATCCTGATAGTACATTGGTGCCCACAGTTCTCAATGCATTGCTGGATTCTTATCAGAGTTTTTCCTCTACCCTTACTCATGATGAAGGGAAATCCAAATGCCCTTACATTTGATGAGCTGGTTTCAGTACTCTTGCAAAACAGATCTAATATACAAGTTGGTGACCAAGTTTTTGTTGCAAATTAGAAAGGTAAAGGTAAAGCTTCTTCGCATGGTGGCTATAAAAGCCAAAATCAAAATCCTCAAGTAAGGATGCATAGAAAGAAGGTGATAAGCCTAAAAAGAAGGGTAAGTGTCACTATTGCAGGAAACCAGGGCACTACATACATGAGTGCAAGAACAGGCTAGAGAAGGAGAAAAAGAAAGAATCGGGCATGGCTATGGCTAATGCATCTATAGCAAGTGCTGAGAAGAAGGAATCTGCAAGTTTTGCTCAAGATGATTGGGCATGGACTGTCCATTGCAGTTATGACCCTTCTATTCATGATGTATACATGTCAGGCAGAATCGGATGCTTGGTACTTTGATAGTGGTGCAAGTAAGCACATTACTTCACAAAAAGGTTTGTTCTCATCTCTGGAATCTGTCCCAAGTGCAGGAATCGTCACATGTGCAAATGGTTCCTCATATCCTATCAAAGGAGTTGGTAGAGTTGTGCTCATCACTGTTGCAAATGGGGGCACATTTACTCTTTCGAAGTTTTATATGTGCTAGGCATTAAGAAGAACTTGTTGTCAGTTTCAGCCTTAGCCTTGTCAAGCTTGACGGTGAAATTTGTGGATGATAGATGTACAGTTCATGATAGAAATGATGGTTATTCTATCATTGCCTCAGGTACCTTGTTTCATGGCCTATATAAGATGGATGTATTTGAGAAGTTGCAACATGATGCTTGCTCAGTCTCTACAACTAGTGCTATGAGTGATGTAGAATTATGGCATGCACGATTTGGCCATTTGAATTATGGCAGTTTGTTACCCCCTTAAAGACATGATATGGTGTTTGAGTTGCCAACTCTTGAGACCCCTACTAGACATGTATGTGAGGGGTGTATTCTTGGTAAAATGCATTGGGCATCATTTTCAAAGGATGGATAAGGTTGCTATTGGACTGGCTGAACTTTGAGTACCATGGGGATGGTGTGTTGTACCACCTCTGCAGGAATTCCCTTCATATCATGGTATGTCCATGTAAAGCAATCCCTATACTCCTTGAGGAGAGCTACAAGTTCAGCCTCCTCGGCCTTATTTAAGTCCTTGGCTATGTAGGCAGGCTTTGGATCTTCTCATGGTTCAACCAAGTTTACTTCCATGACCCCTGCAAGCCCGTAGACTCCTCCACTCTCACTTGTGGGGTTATGTTTGGCATTATTAAGGGTGAAAATCAGGCTCATTTTCCTTTCCTTCATTAGCTGCTTTAGCTATAGCCTTAGCCTCTCGTTCCTTTTGTGCAAGTTCATGATTTTGTTTCCTTCTAGGCTCAATGATTAAGTTTTAGTTCATCAGAGACTTCTACCTTAGCTATATCAATTGGGGGTGGTCTACAATACTTGACCTTTTGTAACTGCTCTCCTCAATTGTCTATAAACTTTCAATGTAAGTCAATTGCACCCATGTACTAGAGCCATTGGGTGGTAGTGGTTCTTTCTTGTAGCCTTTTATGATGATTGTCTGCATAGCGTTTACATCTCGGCCATCTTTGAAGATGCTCCTTAGCATCTTGATGAACTCCATCCCTTTCTTTAGATTGGGAATCCGTATCAGATTCCCTGTAGTTTCTTTGGATGTGGTGGGCTCTATTTTTCTTGTGGTGTCTGAAGAGTTGGTGTCGCTTTCAATCTTTGTTTCATACCCCTCACCACTATTGGTGCTTGAGCTTGAGTCCTCCCATGTGGACTTAAGTTCACTATAACCTATCCCCTCGGTATCGAAAGGTAGAGCAAAGAGTCATCATCCGCTCTCCATCACCACCAACCATCCCATCCACCCACTTTTACTACCTTTTCCCATCATCACCATGGCTGCTAAATTTACATTCACAGCTCCCTATTTTGCCTTGCCCCTTGCCGTGGATCTCGTTGTCGTCGACCCCTCCCCCGCTCAGTCTCATCATTAGAAACCTATGCGGTGGACCTCTCAAATCACATGAAAGCAATGCCAAAAAGCCAACTTTCAAGTTGGAGGCATGCGCAAATGTTGTGAAATGCGAGCCAAAGCACAGACATGTTTGCGCTCCTTCCAAATACTGGCTTCTGCTGAAGCCATCGGGGGTGTGGCTTTGTGATCTCTCAACTTGCTTTTAATCAATACACACCCACTATCAAAAAAAATACCTAGAAGCTTGTGGCTCCGAGAAGAAAATTCTCTCATAAGAAATAGAGTCTATCTACTCCAACTCAATACCAAGAGTAGCCCAATAATATACAATAGCACCCTCCTTGAAGTTCAGCATTGCCAGATGTAAGAACTCCACTGCCCCCTCTGAAAACTGATGTTGGGACTCCATAAGCCCAACCAAATCCAAATCCCAATCCTTTAATACCTGGAAGCACCACTATTCCCTAGGCACGGTCACACGGACACACCTGACCACAATCCAAAATCCCACCAAATTTGTAAGCACTACCTCTGAACTAATCGAGCATCCTACATCATCGAAGAAGAAGATCTATGGAGACAAGTGGTCTCATCAATAGCATCAATCAGAGCTAAAGGAGACTCCTCATGTGGAGAAAGGGAAACATATAAATTTGTTGTAGTGGTAACTATAGTAGTACCCTCCTCAATAGCATCACGTAGCATAGAAGCAAGCTCTTCCATAGAAGGCACAGGGTCTAGCAACTCATCCTGGTCACACTGGTTGTCAAAGAAAGAGTCGGAGGCAAAGCAATAGGAGAAAAATCCCCCTCCAAAGCTATGGGCAAAGCTAGGCCACTATCCTCCATTGGAGAAACATCTCCAAAAGAAGTTTCCACAAGATCACTGGTTGTAGAGTACCCAAAAGTAGAAACCATCTTCCGATCACTGGCATCACCATACAGGTCACAAAGACATTACACACATAAAAAGTAGAAGCATCATCAGGAGCACACATGAAGTGTCAAAGAACCGAATCTTGACAATTCAAGAGAAGAAAGCCATAGATTTGTCCCTCAGCCTTCCTCCACTGACACACATCCTCCATAGAGGCAAGCTCTGGTAAGCACCGATTCTTGTACGAAAAGAAAATCCATCAAACCATACTCCCTGAGAATAGAAGTAACTTGTAACTTCCATGATTGAAAGTTACCACTATTCAACTTATCTACGTTGTGAGACCCCCGCCAAGCATTGTTAAGGAAGAGATTAATGAACTCATTGAGTGTGGATTCATATATGATATTGAAGACTTGGAATGGGTCTCACCCATTGTGGTTGTGCCCAAGAAGAATGGAAAACTTAGAGTGTGTGTTGATCTCAAGAAAGTGAATGCTGCCACGTGTAACGATCACTACCCCTTGCCATATTCATAACATGTACTCAAACGAGTTGCAAGTAAGGAGGCTTATAGTTTTTTGGATGGATACTCAAGCTATGAACAAATTTCAATCGCACACCTGAGGACCAACAAGCCAAAATAGCCTTTGTTTACTGAGCATGGTGGATACGCTTACAAAGTTATACCATTCGGTCTAATCAAGAAATTATAGGTTATACATAGTGATGTATGTGGTCCTATGAGGACACCATCTATTGGGGGATATCTCTACTTTGTCACTTTTATTGATGATTACTCCAAATATAGATAGGGGTATCCATTAAAGCAGAAGTCAGAGGTTTTTATGTGCTTTAAGCACTTGGTATCCATGGCTAAAAATGCATGTGAATGTAAAGTTGGCACCCTTCATTTAGATCGAGGGAGGGAGTATATGTCCAAGGAATTTTATGCATAAAAGGCATAATGCATAAATGTATAGTGCCATACACACCTCAACAAAATGGTATGGCTGAGAGGAAAAACAGGTCTCTCATGGAGATGGCACAATGTATGGTGTGAAAGCCCAAGATTTACCTCATGGTTTTTGGTTAAAGGCAACTATGTGCGCAAACTATGTGTTGAATAAATGCCCTACCAAGGCCTTGCAGTCTAAAACTCCTTATGAAGCTTGGCATGGCAGGAAGCCTTCTGTGGCTCATTTGCGTGTTTTTGGTTGTCTTGCATATGCTCTTGTGCTCTTGACTCTCTCTACCTTGACTCTCTCTACCTTGACTCTTTGACACATTAAGCATTTTCGCACATGATCAAGTACATCCTTTTTGAGTCCTGGCCAGAAGAAGCTTTTCTTCACAGACATATAGGTTTTTATAAACCTTGGATGTCCAGCTATCAGGCTATCATGGGCTTCTCTCAGAATTCTTCCCTTTATTCCCTCATCATTTTGGGAATACATAGCCGATTATTATAATACATGCATCCTTCATCCAATCTGTACCCAAGAACTCGACTCATTTCCTGAGGAGTCTTGATTTCCTCCATCAGAAGGGTAGCAATAGGGGCAAAGAATTTGTCGTGCATGATTCTTTCCCTTGCTTAACTGATTAATGGATTTGACACCACTGTAATTGCAAGCAAGGAGGCTTTTCTGCTAAGCTCATCTGCCACCACATTTTCTTTCCCCGGCCGATACTTTATTTCAAAATCAAATTCCTGTAGGGTCTGCATCCATCTCCTTTGACGCATGTTAAGATCCCTTTGGGTGAAGATCCACTTCAGACTTTGATGATCTTTATTCAAGGTGAACCTTTGTCCCAAAAGATAATGTCTCCACAACTTTAGAGCATACACTACTAAGAGTAACTCCAAGTCATGGTGGACGGCATAATTTCTCTCATGTGTGTTCTGAGTTTGCTGCTGCTGGCTTTGGCGGAACTTTCACGATGAAGGCTTTGTCCTTCGCCATTCTGACAGCTTTTGCCATGGACACTGGCTTGGCATTCTTGACTAGGGTGTCTAAGGGTTCATTCATTCCCTGAATGAACCTGGCCGCCATAAGTTGCTCTTCATTTAGAGGTGGTGAATACTTGAGGAGAAGAGAAAATACTTGGTGATATTCTTCAATGGTTTTGCTCCCCTGATTTAGCTCTAAAAATTCATTTATTTTGGTTTCTAAGAACCCAGGGGGACAAAATCTCTTCCTCAAATAGGCTTTAAGATCGTTCCAGGACTGGGTAATCCTGTCTAGATGGTTGGTGTCACAATGGTTCCTCCATGCCACCCTGGCTGTTTCCACTATTTTCAGCTTGGCAAGAGCCATTTTGCTCCGCTCTTTGTAGCCTGTGATATCAAAATATTCTTCCATAGCTTCCACCCATTTCTCCACAGCCATTTCTCCACAGCCTCGCCCAGGTTCTCCCCTTCACCTTTGAAGGGTTCTGGCTAAGTTCTATGAAGAGCCTTGCGAACGTCGGGGTCAAGCTCTTCCTCTTCAGAGAGAGGGTCTCTGGCTGACGGCCACGGTTTCCTTGCCTCATAATTCTGCCAAAAATGATATATTATTAAATTTTTATTTTGATATCGTCCACGAGATCCTAAGACTTAAGAGGTTCGAAAAATAATTTCTTAAACAAGATAAATTATCTTATTGGAGATCTATGACATATGTTCGGTAACAGATTTTGCTTTATCAGTTCGTCCATAAGCAATCACTTATACAACAAGGAATTTTTCCACAAAACATTTCTTTACTTATAGAAAGGTTGCAATATGTACATAGAGTAGCTTGGCTCCAGAATTCAAAATCTCCTCGAGAGATGCATAAGACGATGGTACTGGGCTACAGACATTGGGCTACAAACATGCCCTGATATAAATGTTCCCTTACTGCTGCCAAGGGAGCTACTATCTTCTCCTTAGGAATAAAGCGACTAAGGAGTCTATAGATTTGGCAAGAAAGTCTGAAATTTTGAGGCCTTGAGTGATATTAAATAACACTATGTATCACTTTCAGCTTCATTAGAATCATGATCAGTGAGAGATTCTGCCTTAACTCGCACGCTGGTCGCAAGAGGCGTGGACATACTGCCCTGCATTGTGCTGCTATCTCTCCGCTAGGTCAGGAAAATATAGATCCTCAAAATGTCCTGCGAGTCTGGCTTGGCTTGAAGAGATGAGATGCTCGAAGGCGAACGCAGTCATGTCATGTGACTATCAAGAACACTAGATAAGTGTGGAACTTCCATCTATAAAATTAAATTCTTTGATTAAAAATCTTCATTAATGAAGCTTATTGAATGAAAATACAATATGTAAATGCTCTTTCTGAGTTTTTATTATCAATTTTTGATAAGAATTCATTTCTCCTTATTAGCTTTTAATAAAGCTCTGATACCAACTGTGAGACCCCTCCTTTAGGGGCACCGACGGCGGCGGAAGCAGCGTCGGCCTCCTCTGCGCAGGGTGGGGATCCACACTCGGGGCCTCGCCCACGGATGTCCGGACGAGAGACTAGCCCGACGGTTCCTCCGAAACCGAGCCCGAAAAAACTCCCCTCGCCCGAAAGGCATTCTGCCAACCATGGGAAAATCTTCTAACAGGGGAATTACTCTAATGAGTCAAAGTCTTAACTAGTTAAACTGATCTGGCCGAACCTGAAGTCACATGGTCAGATCAAGAAGAGACTTACACTTGGTCCATGGAATCACCGCTTTTTTCCTCCTTTAACGAGGCACAGCCCCGCTGATCCCCTCCCACAGAACAAGGTCTTCTCAGGACTTAATCTAACTAACGTAACTAATCGCATCTTAATTGTTTCACAGAAATCCTCCGATCCAGCCTAGCCCCAACCGGCTTATGGGTTAGCCAACCACCCTCAACCACTGTATTGGTGGGATTCCTTTATAAAGATTTGGTTGTGTTTTACCCGGGTACCAACGAGGAAAAGAGTTCCCAGGCCCCCTAGCTGGCGATTCATGCAAAAATTAAGGTAGGCATACCACGTATGAAATTACCATTTATAACAGATTTGGCTGGCTTTAAAACAATCCTTCAATAGAAATCATAATATTACTGATCATCATCCTCCAAAATTCTGAGTCCATTGTATTACAAAATGTGTCCTCTCGACTCTCCGTTTTGAAGACCAGCTGGCCAACCAACAAGATCCAGTATCAAAATTCATATCACAAAAATCTTTCCTTTTAGTCCATCCGAATCTTCCTCGACGCATGCATGGGTGTCTTAACAACTGCGAGCCCGTGCATCACCTGGTCAGAACCCTCTAGGATCCTCCTTAGGTGTCCTAGCACTTCACTCAAGGACTGCTTCGTTGGTCCTCGCCCATCATACCGAAAGCGCACCATTTTAACTGTACCGAGGCTGGTCAAGATCACGGCAGGCTTTGCTCGCGAGCGATGTCCCTTGACGACTCCTCGCCAGCTGTTGCGCAACCAACCTACTCTTAGTAAAACACATGCCCAATGATTCCTCGAGCATTCTGGCGTAAAACAGTCCTTTAAATGAAAACAGGGGTTCTATGCAAGTAAAATTCCCAGTTTGAGATTGGTTCCACAAAAACCCCTTTTTTCCTTAATTTTCCAATTTCATAATGAGAATCCTTGATCTCTCGTCAGGGTAATCTACCCATCATTTGACTGATTGTCCAACTAGATTCTTGGTGATTTTGGTCAAGGGAAAACTAGTTTAATTCAACGGTGGTCTATTCTTTGTATTTAGGAACTGGAATTGGTCACGAAGTTTTTGCTTGATTCAAATCGAGAGATGGACAAGTAGGTTTATTGTCTGTCCCTCTCATAGTCTAATCATTCGGTTTAGTTCTAACAAGGATTTTCTTCAAATAAACATCTACTTTTGGGTAAATACCAATTTAGTGATTTAGCCACATAAAATATATAATTTAAAGATATTCTTTCTACCATTTAATTTATCAACCTTGATTCCCTAGGTAGAGTTATGGTGAAAATTCATCTTTTGACACCTAAAATTAATTCAAATCTTTCTTTTCTTAAATATCATAAAAAATTTCTTTTAACTAAATACCAATATCTGCTTTTTGAATAAGCTTGAAAATCCTCTTTTTCTCATTTAATGAGTGCAATCCAAATGTCATGGGAGTTCCTCTTTTATCTCATAACTTAAATCTATCTAAAATTTCTCTTTAAATTAAATAAAAATATTCAATATTCCAATATACCAGGAATTCTTCTTTTTCCATTTAAATGATTGAATTCCAAATATGATGGGAATTCCTCTTTCATCATTTAAATCTATTCATGCATAAAATAATTTTAACTAAAATTTCTTTTAAAAATTACATAAAAATATCCATTAATCCTAATATGACAAGAATTCTACTTTTTCTATTTAAATGATTAAATTCCAAATATGATGAAAATTCCTCTTTTATCATTTAAATTTTTCCTATGCATAAAAATAAATTTAACTAAAATTTCTCTTAAAATTGAATAAAAATGACCATTAATCCAAATATGACAAGACTTCCACTTTTTCCATGGAAATTCCTCTTTCATCATTTAAATTTTTCATGCATAAAAATAATTTATCTAAATTTTTTTTAATTTTAAATAAAATATCCATTATTTTAGTATTCCAAATTTTCTCTTTCTCCATTGGAATACATGGATCTCCATTATCATGGGAATTTCTCTTTTATCATAAAAATGGAATTACTAAAATTTTCTCTTTTTCTCTAATTAACTATTTATGCATAAATATTAAAAATTAATTTTCCATGGATATGATGAGAATTATTCATTTAACATAGGATGACTAATCCTAGAATATGGTAGGAAGTCCTCTTTTCACATTATGCATAAAAATGATTTATGTGTTAATTTTTAAAAAAATTGCATAGCTCCGCTGCTATTACTGATAATTTTTAATATTTTTTAAAAGAATAAGACTTAGTAATAGGATTATAATAGAGTAACTATCATTTGGATCAATATCCAATTTATGGACGTAATTCCTAAATTTACCATAATTTATGTAACATTAAAGCATAAAAAAGCCATCTCTTTGGCCTCTAGCTTGACTAGCATAGAGTTTGATTTTAGAATTAGGAATTGCTCCATGAGAAGCATCATTTGAATTGAGAATTGGTTATAGGAATGACCATTCTTTGGGGGAGAGAGAGATATACATAAAAAAATATCCTAAATTAAGCATAAATGTAAACTTTATGTGATTAATCATTAAAATTCATTAGAGAGCTTTATTTGCATTGAAAAACCATTCAATTGAATACTTCTCAAGCTTGAGAGGGTTGAGAAGTGAAAAACATTTAGAAGATTAAGAAAAAAACCATAAAGTCACACCTTACCTCTTGTTTTGCTTGATTCTCTATTCTTAGGAGAGGCCCCCAACCAATCAATTGGTTAGTATGTTGAGGAAAGCTCCAAGGAAGGTTGAAGAGAGAGAGAAGCAATCTCTCCAAATTATAGAGGATTTTTAGGGGATAATAGAAAATATACTTATTTTAAGGTAAAACTGGCATGGTCTAGTTCACAGATGAGAATACAAAAGAATGAGGGTCTATTTATAGGTGAGGGAGGCCACTAACTAAGTCCAACTAAGTTCTAGAATTTTTTAACTTCAATTTGGCTGAATTTAGACAAGATTTGGACCAGTTTGGCACCCTTTTTTATTTGGTTTGATCTAGGAGAGAGGAGAGATAAAAATATCTTAATATTTTTGAGTTTAAAACTCATTCACATGTGTGAAATAGACACCTCCTTGAAGGCTCCCCCTTTCCTTACCAAGGTGTCAAAATTGTATGATTACTCCAAAATATCTCATTTTTTTAGTAATATTTCATAATTTTTAATTAATAAATCTTGTACTCAGTCAACTCTTCATCTTATGTGGGCATTTACTCATTTTTGGGTATTTTCTTTTATTCATTGGATTTATCTCATCCCAACACTTGGATTAATCTTATTGGCCCATAGGAACCTTAATTGGACCATAATCTAAAATTTTTAAAAAATCTTGACCCTTAGGCTAAGGTCTTTTAAATCATTTAAGACTCTCTACCAGCAAAGATCAGCTTGGTCTATGTGCCTACACATGACAACATGGCAGATTTATTCATGAAGGCTCTTCCTCGTGAAAGTTCAAAGCTTTTCGTAAATCTTTGGGCTTACTGCCTTTTTAGGATTGATCAGCCATACCCTGTACATGATCACATCATCACTCTCCAAGGTATATTTGTAACATTATATGGTAGTGATGTGTGTGAACACACTTAGGACTGCCGGGGCATTTTTTTCCTCACTAGGAGGTTTTTTCCCCCGTGCGTATGTACACCCTCTTATCTACTCATTTCGGGATGTGTACTTATCTTTTGTATCTGGCACACATTTGTTCATTCTATTCTAGTACACCCTCAAAAACCACACTTAGGACCTTGTAGATCATCTTGCAAGATGCAAGTAATTGGCACTAACTAGGTTTATAAAACAAAATACATATCTGATGGTAATTTGGAGAATTAGAATATATTTTCTACTATTGCCCGATTAGCCCACAATCCACATTATTCTTGCAGTAGTAGCACAAGGGGGTGGCATGTTCTCCAAATGGATGTAAAATCTACTTTCCTCAATGTGGAATAGCCACTTGGGTTCATGATTCAATTTTCAAGTTATGGAAGGCAGTATATGGGCTGAAAAACAGGCCCCCACAAGATGGTACTAGACGATTGAAGATTACTTTATGAGTATTGGTCTCTTATGCAACCTTCAAGTGTAAACTTGTATGTCTTTTGTGCTCAGGGAAAGTATACGGTCATTGTTCCCAATGTAGATGATCTCATCTTGGCAGGGAAAGTATACAATCACATTGGTCCCTATGTAGATGACCTCACCTTGGCACGATAGGATCACCAAAAAAAGATCTCACAAACATAGTAAATGCTTAGTGTAGAGTTTGAGATAACAGAACTTGGGCTTGTTATTGAATAGAAAATCCATGGAAAACATCACTAAGTGTTCTTGGTTGAAATCATAACACATAGGTACCTCTAACATTACTCTCTCTCTCTCTCTCTCTCTCTCTCTCTCTCTCTCTCTCTCTCTCTCTCTCTCTCTCTCTCTCTCTCTCTCTCTCTCTCTCTTCGTTAATTGGTCTCTCTAGATCAATAAGTCGACGTTAAAAGCAACTCTCATCTCCTGTGGGGGTGTGTGGGTAAAAGAGGACAATTTGCACTACCTTTCTAGCACCCAAGTGTGGTAGATTGGCTAGGTAATTTCCCTTGGGAGATGACATGTACCCACCTAGGTTCAAGTCTCTCCATTGATTGGTCTCTCTAGATCAATAAGTCGACGTTAAGTAGCTCTCATCTCTTGTGGGTGTGTGGGTAAAAGAGGACAATTTGCACTACCTTTCTATCACCCAAGTGTGGTAGATTGGCTAGTGTAATTGCCCTTGGGATGACATGTACCCACCTGGGTTCAAGTCTCTCTGATTGGTCTGTCTAGATCAATAAGTCGATGTTAAGCAGCTCTCATCTCCTGTGGGTGTGTGGGTAAAAGAGGACAATTTGCACTACCTTTCTATCACCCAAGTGTGGTAGATTGGCTAGTGTAATTGCCCTTGGGATGACATGTCTCTCCGTCGATTGGTCTCTCTAGATCAATAAGTCGACGTTAAGCAGCTCTCGTCATCTCTCTCTCTCTCTCTCTCTCTCTCTCTCTCTCTCTCTCTCTCTCTCTCTCTCTCTCTCTCGGGATATTGACACGTATACACCAATACATTTCACACTTTTGTGAGATATTGATAAAAATTGCTTCCATACATGAGACATTGAATACTAAATCCATGGAAAACATCAGTAAGTGTTCTTGGTTGAAATCCTAACACATAGGTACCTCTAACATTCTCTCTCTCTCTCTCTCTCTCTCTCTCTCTCTCTCTCTCTCTCTCTCTCTCTCTCTCTCTCTCTCTCTCTCTCTCTCTCTCTCTCTCTCTCTCTCTCTCTCTCAGGTTATTGACACATGTACACACCAACACATTGCATGCTTTTACGAGATATTGATAAAAGTCTTCAAAAATACATGAGACATTAAATACAAAATCCATGGAAAACATCAATAAGTGTTCTTGGCAACCAATGGCATGGCCATCTCCATGATTCATATTCCATGTGGGGCACCAACACTACTTGAAGTTGCATGATCTTGCTAGTTTGTGTTGGGTTATGTGGAGGTCTCTCCCAATTCAGATACTGATATGGGTTGGTCATGTTAGGCTATGGTATACAAAAAGGGTATGGCATCATTTTGCCGGTGGTCATTTCTACTCCAGGTCTGGTGGTGGATAATAAGCAACTTTCCAGGCTCTATTGGTAGCTCTGGCTTCCATATTCGTGCTATAATGAGAGCATATATTGCAAGCCAGTATAATGCGATAAAGGGTGGATGTTGGCAAGTGAATCTTTTTATCGTGTTGTACTGAATTATAATATACTATACCTATATTGCACAAATATGTAGAAAACACTAAAAAGTGGCTTCTAAAAATGAGAGTATGGGCCGGAGATAGTTTGCTATACTGACTTTGTGTAACGCAAGTCAATACATCACAATTTAGGGTGGACGTTCTCGAGTGAAGCCCTACATAGCATTGTACTGAAGCTCAAAGTCATTTCTATTACAAACGAGAGTATGGCTTGTGATCGCCCATAGGGTTCCGAATTCGCACTATACTGACCTTGTATAATGCAAGTTAGTACAACACGATTTAGGGTGAACGTTCTCGAGTGAAGCCCTACATTGCGTTGTATTGAAGCTCAAAATTATTTTTCAATTAAACATGATTTGCATAGGAAAAGAAGGAATGAAGCTCACAATCATATGAAAACAAACATTTTAAGACCAATAAGACTTGAGAACTCACCTTAAAATTGCCTTAGGTTTGGAGACTATCACGGATCAGTGATGGGAAGATTAGGAGAATTGCCAACATCGGTCTCATCATTGAAGAGGAGCAAGCAAGAGCAAGAAAATAGTTATACAAAAAAAAAAGCCATGAGTGTTTGAAACTCACGCTATAAATAATGCATGTGGGAGTGCGTGCATTATCCGACAGTCTTTACATGTGGTAAGATTTCATTGGTGGTCGTCCATGTTCGTTCACACGAGTGATAGACATGTGTCACTTGTGCTTTTTCAATCGTCATCATTGCATGCCACGTACACTTAACGCCAATGTCATCGTGTGTGGTGTCACATCTACTTAAGGTGGGACCCTTCTATTAAACCCTTAATTATTGAATTAAGCATCAAGCTCTCCGTAAACAGCAGCTTCTTTTCATCGATTTTTGTCGGCGTGATCTACTCTTCATCGTCTATGCCATCTCATCCCTTCGTGGATGACATCCTGTTGACGAGTAAGTGTCCATTTCTCAATACAATGTTTATTAACTTGCACCATTTCTTCTTCTTCCTTTTCTATGTAGACTCTCGAGTGAGTTTCTTTAATTATGAAGTCAATACAATGCGATATGGGGGTTTCAATTTGTTGGAACTCTTCTCATCATGTTGTACTGCATTGAATCCAAATATGTTGTTGTGTTTCTTTAATTGTGAATGCAACACAACGCGATTTACTGGTTTCAATGTTTTTTTTTGCATATCGCATTGTATTTGAGCCGATTTTTTGTGTTGAAGTTTGCTTCATTGTTGATTCAATACAAGGCCATATGGAACATTCAATGTGTTGGATGTCCTCTTATCGCATTGTAGTGAATTTTATCGAATATGTTTTCTTTGTTTGTCACTTGAGCCTATTTTGCATGTTGGAGTTCCTTTGATTGTGAATGCAATACAATGTGATATGAGGGATTCAATGTGTTGGAAGTCCTCTTATCACGTTGTAGTGAGTTTTGTTAAAAAATTATCCTTATTAGTCCTTTGAGGCGATTTTGCGTGTTAGATTTCCTTTGATTGTGAATGTAGTACAACACGATACGGGGGATTCAATGTGTTGGAAGTCCTCTTATTGCGTTGTAGTCAGTTTTGTTCAAAATTTATCCTTTTTAGTCCTTTGAGCCAATTTTATGTATTGGAGTTTCCTTTAACATAAATTCAATACAATGCGGTATGGGGGGGTATGGGGGGTCTAATGTGTTGAAAGTCTTCCCATCACGTTGTATTGAATTTAATCCAAAATTCTTTCCTTGTTTTTCATTTGAGCCTTTTTGGCATATTGGAGTTTCTTTGATCGTGAATGCAGTACAACGTGATGTTTGGGTTTGAGTGTGTTCATTGTCTCCATATCGCATTGTAGTGATATTTATCCCAAAAAATTTCTGGTTGGTCGTTTGAGCCATCCGTCTAATTTTGTTATAAATGGTGTGGACAAAGAGGACTGTGAGGGCCTCCTTGTCTAAGGATCCTAAAATAGGGCAGAAAGCTCAAAAAGCTAGACTGGGGAAGAATATTTCTAGCCTTCGGTCAATGAGGACTAAAAGGTGCGAGCAGCATAACTCTGTTTTACATGAGCTACAAAAGGTGCAAAGGCACATGCATTGCGCCATTCCAAAGCTCCCATTCTAGCACCTTGTCAGATCCATTTATGAAAGGAATCGCTATGATGTGCATTGGCAGAGGTCGGCGTTGGGTTGCTTGCATGAGGCTGTTGGGTCGACTCATTAAGCATTTCTAGGATAGCTACTTTCTAGCTGCACATGCACACAGAGTAACAGTAATGTCAAAGGACATGTACTCGCTCAACTTCTTAGGTTCAGATATGACAAGACCCTAGAGCCAATGAGCCTCAATAACACAAAGATGAAAGATATCCTGATGATCCCCCTGAGGCAAAGAGGTACTACTGTCACTGAAGAGACCAAGGGCAATCATTCACGTGACACATAGCACAACGTACAAAAGACCAACAACAAAGCCAAAAATAGGGAGGCTAATTACAAAGAGAGTTGAAAGGGCAAGGAGAGAAGTTGAATTTCAAGAATTGCATAGTTATAATGTCCAGGCGTTGAGGTATTATTTCCCCTCCTTCGTTGTGAGGTTGCCGCTGGTGCAAGACACTCCTCAATACTTCCCTTTCTCGAGGTGGAGGAGATGGAGGTGTTATGTAGAATACACAAGGAGGTCAACGATAGAGTTATGTAGGTTGTTTTAAGGTTTGTTATGTTCATGCCCTAAACTTTAATTTAAAGTGTTATTCTTTCTCGAAGTAATACGATGTTAATTATCTATGCAGCCTGGTTTTATAAAATCTACCACGGGAAGCTCAGTGCGGGGTATATATTTTGGATTCTCTTATATCCCCGCTTCTAGTTTCAGAGGATGTTTCCTAATGTCCATGGTTTAGGCACGTAGATTTGGGCCATGCCCGGATCTTTGTAATGGCCTACCATGTACTTTTGGTATTCTAACATAGATACTAGATTTACCATCTTATATTGTTTATTAGCTTTTGTAGTGGGCACTGAAGTTTGATTGTTATAGATACTGAGGCGAAGCGATGCTATCTTGCCAATTCAACTATAGGATTTCATGGCAACATGAAGCAATAAGTCCACGCAATCATTTTTTATATTACTCTGAGAGAGAGAGAGAGAGAGAGAGAGAGAGAGATAGAGAGAGAGAGAGAGAGAGAGGTTATTAACAAATGAAAAATGGTGTGCAGATCTATTAGAAAGTTAATAGCCAGTATTGAGGCCCTTACTCAAGAAGAGATTTTAGATACAATGGAGATCATTAAATGCAAAGTCCCAGAGCAACATGATGACTTTAGTTGTAGTTGGAGAGTGTGCTACAACGCCATGTTGCTGCTACACTCAATGTTGGCACTACCCTTAGAAAATGTAAGCATGTACTTCTTCTTCTAATGATACCTCAGTTTCTTTGTACATTCACTGATAGCACATATGTAATTTTTCATGTGTGTAGAATCTATGACTATCGGATTATACAGATTTGGATGTACGACTATATAGAGCCACAACAATTGAAACTCTTATTAACAATATTGGGCAACGAGAGCCTCATATGCGATATGCATTTGTGCCTCCTCCACACAACGGCCAAGACCAATGTCGTTGTTTTCACCGCCCGCGATAGTATCCATAAACGCCAACCGACAGCAGGGAGTGGATCCACCTTGGAGATTCGCCATCTCCTCGACAGGATCAAGCACAGCAATATCAAGCTACTAACTCTCCCCAACAAGAAGAGCACTCCCCCCCACAGCAAGAGCAAGTTTCCCCTACCCAATGATAATATTCTACGTCAGCCCATTCACCTTTGATGCAATGTGTGAATTTATATTGACAATGTGTAAATTCTTTGTATTAACTGCTCTCAACATGTATAAAATTTTGTCATGCCAAATTTTAATAAGGCATTTTTGTATCTCCATGTTACAATGATGATCTCTAAGAAAACTTACTTTACAGTAATGTCTTTACATGAAATGTTCCTTTTATTCTCCACGGTTCCGAGTTCGAGCATACTAAGTTTACATTGTTAAAATTTCAGCAAACACGACTATCAGACAGAGATATGGAATAGGGTTCCATATTCAAGCTAAAAAGACCTTCTATATTGCATGTCAATAAAACGCGATTTACGTTGGACATTGGCAAGGGGAAGCCTTATATCGTGTTGTACTGACTTACACCATACAAGGTCTATATTGCACTAATATGCAACAAACGGGCTTATATGTAGAATTCAAAGTAATTTATGTAAATAACAGCCTATTATGGCTTAATGTTAAAATCTATACATTTTCAAGGTAGAGGAGAAAGGATGCCCAAGACGTGTGGTTGCCATAGAAAGAAAAAAAATGCCAAGACGTGTGGTTGCCATAGAAAGAAAAAAATGCAAAAAGAAGAAAGAAGGAACATTTATACGACAACATATAGACCAAAGATAACTCTTGAAATGTATTATATACGAAAAGGTTACAATCTCAAGGTTTCCACAACCTCTAAGATATGTGGTTCGATACAAACAGAGCAGGTTTTGGAAGCTTCACTCCTGCTTCCGATTTTCCTACCATCTAACTTAATATAAAAATCCCTTAGTGCATCACTACACATCAATTGGATCTCTTGTCTAAGAAAGGCCAATGGCCAATGGCTTTCTAGATTTATCACTAATGGGTCTCAACCTTGTAATTATATTACAACATCGATGATGGAAGAGGGAGTTCCATCACGCAAGTCTTGATCCAAGCTTTGCCAGATGCCTCTCCATAGTCACCATCTTCTGTAACGAAATTGCATGCATAATGTTTGCCTCCTAATGAAATACCTGGTCATAAAAAACAATCAATGCTTAAAATTAACCTAACAGAGTTTGCTACAAACACACAAACAAACTTTATGTTTTGATTTCACCTAAATGTAACATCTAGTATTGTTACTTTGCATTCAATGGCATCTTCTACAAAGGTTCTCTTTACATCCTATCCCTCCCCCAAAAATTGGTTCATCCAATCATTATCAAGGGAGCTCACTTGATATGTTAACTTTGTTTTCTTGATACCCTCACATGATGCAAACATATGTGCAAAGGCACTAAATGGTATAAACCGACTCAAATGGATGTCCTCATAACATGCTGATGTTTTCATTGTTGCATGCATATCTGTTCTTATCTTATTCTTGTATGCTACAATGATGTATGTGCATGAACAAAACCATTTATGGCTAGACAATGGTGGTAGTGGGATAGACTCCAGTCTACCAACAATATCGTTTGCATTAGCCAAAACATATATGGAATTATAAAAGAAG
This sequence comes from Cibotium barometz, assembly GCF_041138505.1. Taxonomy (NCBI): domain Eukaryota; kingdom Viridiplantae; phylum Streptophyta; class Polypodiopsida; order Cyatheales; family Cibotiaceae; genus Cibotium; species Cibotium barometz. The sequence continues at coordinate 30,586,728 of NC_141070.1, read as the reverse complement.
ATTCCCTGTGTTGCTAAATGGTTGGGTGGGTTATCATATAGCAATGTGCCTATCTCTATATGGAAGACATTAATTCTTCCACTGATGCACTCTACATTCTATCACTCCTCCACATTCGATAGATATAAAGCTGCATGAAAATTTTAATGCCTATAGAGAGCACAAAAAAATTAGGTATTGAACACACATAAAAAAAGACTACTTATTGAATCTTATTATTTGTCTTAGATCTTGTACTTTCATCATGGTGATGTAGCATTATGTCCATGTGCATATAAACATGTTGTACAAGGACCTCGACTACACCATTTGGCCACCTACAGAACTCCACGATCTTACCTTTCCAATGCTTGTTATAGGATTACCAATGTCTTTTCATTTTACCTTGAATGCTCCTCAAGTGTTGGGTCTCATCGTGATCCAGTTTGACTTCTTGAACCGCTGAGGGATCCAGCTACCATCAGCATCCTTCGTGTTGAAAAGCTCCACACTTTCAATGTCGCAAATGTGTTTTCTCCTAGAGCTCATCTACAAGAGAAAAGAGAACATTACTACCACTTCGTTGAGCTCAACAATCTAAATAACGAAAATAAAACTTTAAAGAAATGTTGTGAACCTTACACTCCATTTTCTTGCATTCAAGTTAACAAACAACCCTGTAAGTTTTTACAAATGACATCATGGTCATGAAGATTAACGAACATAATAAACAAAATAGAAATCATGATTAGCAAACATAGCTTAATGAAGTTTACCGAACTATTAAGATGGAATAAAAAAGAGGCTAAGAGATGAAGCAGATATGGCAGAAATAAGTGATGTTGTAAGAGAGGCGGGAAACGAAGAGAACTAAGTTCAAATTATGGAGAAAGTCTTCAATCAGACTAGCTTTCAATTAGTTTGGCCTCTTTTCCTTATATTCCTTCTGACATACGTTTTGGTAGGTGGTATTCAGGCGTAACATTCTTCTATTTTTTAGTTTTATGCCAATATATTTTATTCCTCTTTTTTGAGCTTGAAATTTTGGGAACCACTCTTACAAAAAAGATCCATTTTACATGGATCTAGAATCCAAGCACTCTCATTGGCTAGACTTATATTATTTTAATGGGCTCTAAAAGGACCCATTTGGAGCTCAAATTTCCCCTAATGTGGAACCCTCTATCACTCAATCACACACACTCACTCTCTCACATACATGCAAGTTAGCACATAAGAGCTCAAACAAGCAAGAGGCAAGTAAGAAAGCAACAGCATAGGAAAGTAGAGAAGAAGAGCACTTATTGAATTAGCATAAAAGAATGAGTGGTGAGACTACAAAATGACCCTTATCTTAGCCCCCAGCCTTCAAACCTTGGGCGACCATACTTAAAAAATAGGTCCATGGCTATCCACAACCGCCTAGGCTTGTGCAAACACTTAATCTAAGAATACAATATCCATAATTAATCTCGTGGCATGTCTTTCATAGACAAGCGGCAATCTCACACGTAAAATATAAAATGAAGCTGGAGAGGTGTTCAATCAGGGTTAACATGTCCCCCTTTCTGATGCAGATTCCATCCTTGAAATATGTCGATGAAGATTGGTCGAGACTATTGTTGGATATGCATGAAATGTTGGAGCTCCTGGAAGGTCTACAAGGCAACATGGTACCACGAGTGAGAGAGCGATCGAGCACTGTGTAGCGGCACGGCGGGGCGGCGGAGAGGCGGTAGAGCGGCGACGGCGGCTCCTTCTTCACTGCGACGCGGGAATCCTTCAAGGCGGCGGTTGAGCGATGAGTGACACACCTTTTGCATTCTGTTTGAGCTTGCTTTCCTGGTTGTATGCTTGCAGCCATTCGTGGCTCGCATACGGTGTTCGGCAAGTCCCCAGCTACGACCTGTGCGGCAAAAGCGCACATTTTTGGCACCACTGCCGGGGAAATGCCCTGCACCAAGCTCCAGTTTGCAGCTCAGACTGCTGCGTGAAGTGAAATTTACACTGTAGGAAAGGCGTCTGTGTGTTTGTTGTTGAGGTGTTTCTGTGTTTTGCAATCTGTTTCTGCAATTTATCTTCTACATTTCTGTTTCTTTTGTTATTTTTCCGCCCGCGTGTGGGCGCACGTTCTGTTATCTGATTTTCTGCGTGCAAGGGGGGATTTCTGAATCCCCAGGCCTGCGCTGTGTGCGAACTGTGCTGCGGCAAAGTCTGAACCCTAGAAAACTTATCTCAAAAAATAAAAAATAATAATAATTTCAAAAAAAATAAAAAAATAAATAAATAAAGAATTAAATTTTATTTTTAAAGAAAAAACCAAATGTGTGGAGAGGAAAGATTTTTTAATTGGAGAAAAAAATTTTGAAAAGAAAAACCCCCAATTGACCCCGACCCCGACCTCGGTCTTTTGATATATATATATATATGAGAGTGAGCCTCCATAGCTTTTTTTCAAGTGAAAGCTTATGGGAAGTTGTGCCCTATATGTAGCCCACTCCCCAAGGAGTGAAGTGAGCATGTGGGATAAAGCCTTCGCCCTTTCCTCCACAAGCAAATAGGTCTTCACCCTTTCCCCCACAGGGAAACAGACTGTTTTGAGGACCACAGGAGCTCTGGATAGGCGAACACTGTGCTGTAAAGCACGCTAGGACCCTTTAAACGATACGCTCGTTTCGAGCTATCACACGCCCTAGTTCAAGTTCGACCATAAGTAAGGGGATTAAAAACGGGTTAAAAACAATATAAAAACAAGTAAAAACGAGACACAAAACACCTAAGAAACCACTTGTGTGGGCTTTAAGGGTAGTTACCAACGCACGTAGGGTACCCACGTCACGTGCATCTACGTTCTGGTCGGGTGTTCTGGTCGGGTGCTAGAGCCTGAGCCACTAGAAAGCGTTTCAGTTTACGCACGCTCACACCATCCCTCCACGTTAGCATCTTGGCCTTCGGCTGGAACCCAAGGTCCAGTGCAACCCAGATCCACGAATAGCGGATAGTGACTCGTCCTCTGACTCAGAAGCCATGAAAGGGCACCCTACCAAGAACCCTGAGGAGACAAGCCAAAACATGCCAGTTTGGGCCCCACAACCCGGATCCAGCATGTTTAGTCGTCTAATAGAGACCTTTAGTAGAGCTACACGCTCTGAACATCCGACAAGCGAAGTAAATGAGGAAGGAGGGGTAGTAGATTCGCCATTCACATCTTATGTAGACCCTACCCTCCCAAAGAGTGTCCATGTGGATATTCTACCCACTTCGTTTAATGAGGGCCCTACTGAGCTACCACCTTCCTATGCTCTTCCTAAAGTAGAGGTCCCTAGAAGCCAATCCATAAGAAGTGACATTGCGTCCACTTCAAGAGAACCGTTTGGCACACCAAGTCTGGATGGGATATTTCTCAATGAAAATTGGGAATATGATCTACACACAGAGACTCTAGCTGACCTATACACGGGTTACACATACCATGTAGGTTGGTTAGAAGTCCTACGATCTACATCTAGCGCCACTAATCTAGAGGAGCAACAACAAATGATATGTGAGGTTATTCATAGAATTATCCAAATTGAGAGGCAAAATAGGGGAGTGAACTTAGTTTCCACTGGCCCTATGAGATTTTTGGATACGGGCAAGGCCAAACAACCAACCCTATCACAATGGAGACTCCCTCGGTGAGTCCCATAGACCCTTCGTATGTTGTTTCGCCTGGAGTCTCAATGCAGGTTGAGCCCACGAGCAGTAACTTTAGCTTTCCAACCTTGGCTCAACTTTCAATTAAGGAATCCACAATGCCTACCCCAATGATGAGCATGATAGAAAGCGCACCTGTTACCACTGTAGTTAGTACGACACCGCTACCTAGTGGAACAGTACCTACAACAACAGTGCGTGCAAGTGCCTATCGACCCTATGTACCTATCGCTACGCATGCTCATGTAGCTCCTACGCCTCTTAGTATGCCAATGGCGTATGCCCCACGATCGCCTTATCACAACCCTTATCCAAGAGGAGCTAGGCCTAGCCACATATCATATCCTACGTCATTTGCCAACATACCCAGACCAACACCAACTCCTATCAGCCAAGCTATCCCAAAAGTGCCTCCACCAGCTATGCCTGCTCACCTAGGTGATCTCGCAGCGTTTGCTCAGACGATCGGACGATCTATTGCGGAAAACATGTGGGGTATGCCTGAGAGAGAACCTAGAAGCAAGGCAGTACAAGTGGCTAAGCTCACTCAAAGGATGTTAGGAAGCACATTGAAGTCTTTGAACACGTGTGTGATTCCTTGGAAGAGCACAATGAGCTGCATAAGTGTAAAGCCTTAGGCTTAACCTTGAGTGGGAAGGCCGGAGATTGGTATCAAACCTTAAGGGTTGAAGAGCGCACTCACTACCCCACTCTCAAGAGATTGTTCTTGAAAGAATACATACGTGAGGGTGTACTTTGGGGAGTAGCATCTCAACTCCAAAAAGCTGAACGTGAGGAAGGGGAGTCAGTGAGAGACTTTATAAGTCGATTGAAGCATCTAAATTCTCGCTGCACTCTCGATGAGCGCTTCAATAATAACCAACTGCTCGATAGATTTATCCGAGGATTACGCCACGAGGACATATAGAATGGCCTAGTCATTAGAGGTCTTACAACGTGGAAAGCAGTCACTGCCAATGCAATCCAGTTAGAAGACAACTTGATGATTGCAGGTAAAAATCCGTTAGTTCACAAGTATCTGGGCACGAGCCAATGTCAGTAAAACCTATTGCCAAGGAGCCCAAGATATCCAAAATGTCTATGACCGACCTTACTAAGGCTCTCCAAGAATACTTTAGGGGTAATCGAGCTCCTCAAAATAGCCATATGTACCCAAGAAGAGAGCAACAATGGTGTTCGGTTTGCTTAGGATCACATAGCACGAGTGAATGTCCCACATTCAGAGTCAAATTCAATGGGAATTGCAATGCATGTGGTAAGTATGGCCATCAATCTAAAGATTGCCTAGTACTTAAGCGAATGTTGGCAAATCAGGCACCACTAGCCTGGTCAAACACACCTCAAGTACTCGCGCTGATGCCTGCACAACCTGTCGAGCAACCGTCATAGCACATAGTTCCAAGGAATCCGAATGTAGTCCAGTCTGTGCCGTTACCACCGCCAGTGCTAGGACCACAACCTCCACATCCAAGGATTACCCCAATAAACCAGATGGGTTGTGAGTCACATAGTGCGTGTGGGGATTATGAAGAGGAGATAGACCCCACTGCTCCATATGGGATTGATACGTTTGAAATGATTCCCCAGTACTACATGGAAGATCATTTCGGGCAAGTCAAGCTTGTATATCAAGCGGCTGCTCTCGCCCCACAAGAGGGCAAAACCTTAATACCTTGGTGAGGAGACCACCTCTTCAATGCTACGATTGTGGTGGACCGCATCGTGTAGCGGAGCCTCAACCTTGAATAGCGTAGCATTCTGGTAACTCGTTACATCAACCTCGATTGGTGCTTCGCCATTACATATGCGGGATAGATGATCTACCATGACATGTTTCTTTCTAGGCCTCACAACCACTATAAAATCAAACTTAAGAAGGATCAACAACCACCTTGTGATCCTTCCCATGGAACATGGTTTGTTCACCAGATATAACAAGGCTCGATGGTTAACATAGCAAACAAATTTGTTAGTAGAAGGTAATGCCAAAATTTCTTTACAATGTAAACCATCGCTAACCCTTCACGCTCAGTGGTGGTGTAATTGATCTCGGCTTCATCAAGTTGCCGACTTGCAAAACTTATAGGATATTCCAATTTGTGCTCCCCTGGCTATGCTAGGACACATCCCATTGTAAAATTAGAGGCATCAATGTGCACATGAAAGATGAGATCCCAATTAGGTGTTCACAAGATTAGAGCACTGGCCAAGGCTTGCTTTAGTGCATCATAAACTCCTTGGTCCATAAAAATACAATCAATAGCTTGTACAAAGGACAAGCTGTTTCTACATAGAAAAGAATAAACCGATGATAGTAGCCAACATGGCCCATGAATCTTTGGACTCCCTTATAGTTTGTTGGTGGGGGTAATTCCAAGATGACATTGATTTTGCTCTCACTAGTGGAAATCCTATTTTTTTACACTATATGCCCGATAATAACTTTGCGTTTCACCCAAAATTGGCATTTGTAAGGGTTTAAGGATATGCGATAAAATTGACACCTTTCAAACACCTTTTTTAAAGGCATGCTAGGTGCTTTTTCCAAGATGAATGAATGCACAAATCATCCAAGAAAGCTTTGAGAAACTTTCTTAAGAAGTCATTAAAGGTAATATTCATAAGCCTCTGAGAGCGCTGGTGGGGGAAGTACCTCTCGTGCGAGGCAAGGACCCACCCTCGGGGCCTCGCCCATGGATATCCGGACAAGAGACTAGTCGGGCGGTTCCTCCGAAACCGAACCCGAAAAAACTTCCCTCACCCGGAAGGCACGAGCGATTCCGCCAGGAAAAATCATCTAACAGGAGAATTAATCTAACAAGTCAAAGTCTTAACTATTCAACTGATCCCACCAAACCTGAAGTCACATGGTCAGATCAAAGAAGAGACTTGCACTTGGTCCATAGAATCACCGCTTTTTTCCTCCTTTAACGAGGCACAGCCACCGCTGATTTCCTCCCACAGAACAAGGGTCTTCCTAGGACTTAATCTAACTAACGTAACTAATCTCGTAACTTATTTGTATCACAGGAATCTCCCGATCCAGCCTACCCCAACTGGCCCATGGGTTAGCCAACCGCCTGACCACTGTATTGGTGGGATTCCTTTATAAAAATTTGGTTATGTTTTGCCCGAGTACCGAGGAAAAGAGTTCCCAGGCCCCCTAGCCGGCATTTCATGCAAAAATTAAGGTAGGCATACCACGTACACACCCAATATGAAATTGCCATTATAATAGAGTCGACTGTCTTTAAAACAATCCTTCAATGAAAATCATAGTATTACTGATCATAATCCTCCAAAATATTGAGTCGATTGTATTACAAAATATGTCATCTGGACTCTTCGTTGAAGACCAGCTGGCCAACCAACAAGATCCAATATCAAAATTTGATTCACAAAAGTCATTCTTTTTAGTCCATCCAAATCTTCCTTGACGCATGCATGGGTGTCCTAGCAACCACGAGCCCGTGCATCACCTGGTCGTCAGAACCCTCTAGGATCCTACTCAAGTGTCCTGGCACTTCGCTCAGGGACCGCTTTGTCGGTCCTCGCCCATCGTACGGAAGCGCACCATTTTAACCGTACCGAGACTGGTCAAGACCTCGGCACGCTTTGCCCGCGAGCGACGTCCCTCGATGACTCCCCGCCACCAACTGTGGCAATGATCCTCTTCTTAGTTTAAACACATACCAAATGCTTCCTCCAGCATTCTGGCGTAAAACAGTCCTTTAAAAGAAAACAGAGGTCCTATGCAAGTAAAATTCCCGATTTGGTTCCACAAAACCCTTTTTCCTTAATCCATATTTTAATGAGAATCATTGATCTCTCATCAGGGTAACCTACCCATCATTTGACTGACTGTCCAACTAGATTCTTGGTGATTTTGGTCAAGGGAAAACTAGATTAATTCAACGGTAGTCTATTCTTTGTATTAAGAACTGGAATTGGTCACGAAGTTTTTACTTGATTCAGATCAAGAGATGGACAAGTAGTTTACTGACTGTCCCTCTCATAGTCGTGGTCTAACCAAAATCATTCGGTTTAGTTCTAACAAGGATTTTCTTCAGATTAACATCTATTGAACTTCTAACCGTAAGAAAATTTCACCTTTATGAATTTCATTCCTTCCTAACCATAATAGATTAAGAATTGGTCCTTATATGAGAATATCGAATTTTAATGAAAATACTCTTCTTCCATTTAATCTAATTTTCGGTAAATATCAATTTGGTGATTTAACCACAAAATATCTAAAGATATTCTTTCTACCAATTTAGTTTATCAACCCTAATTCTCTAGGTGGAATTTTGGTAAAAATTTCTCTTTTGTCACCAAAAATTAATTTAAATCTTTCTCTACTTAAATACCATAAAAATTCTTCTTTTAACTAAATACAAATATCCATTTTTTTGAATAAGCTTAAAATTCTCCTTTTCTCATTTAATGATTGAATTCCAAATGTCATGGGAATTCCTCTTTTATCATTTAAAAATTTCTCATGCATAAAATAAATTTATCTAAAATTTCTCTTTAAATTAAATAAAAATATTCATTATTTCAAATATACCAAGAATTCCACTTGTACCATTTAAATGATTGAATTCCAAATGTCATGGGAATTCCTCTTTTATCATTTAAATTTTCTCATGCATAAAAATAAATTTATCTAAAACTCCTCTTTAAATTTAAATAAAAATATCCATTAATTCAATTATGCCAAGAATTCCACTTTTACCATTTAAATGATTGAATTCCAAATGTCATGGGAATTCCTCTTTTATCATTTAAATTTTCTCATACATAAAAATAAATTTATCTAAAATTCCTCTTTAAATTTAAATAAAAATATCCATTATTTTAGTATATCAAATTTTCTCTTTTTCCATTTAATTACATGGATCTCCATTATCATGGGAATTCCTCTTTTTGCATAAAAATAAAAATACCAAAAATTTCTCTTTTCTTTAATTAATTATTTATGCATAAATACTAAAAATTAGTTTTCCATGAATGTGATGAAAATCATTATTTTAGCATAGGATGACTAATCCTAGAATATGGTAGGAAGTCCTCTTTTCACATTATGCATAAAAATGAGTTATGTATTAATTTCTAACAATTTTGCCATAGCTTCGCTGCCTGCTATTACTGATAATTTTTAATATTTCTAGAAAGAATAAGACTTTGTAATACGATAGAATAACTATCCTTAGACTTAAATCTAATTTATAGAATTAAATCATAAGTTTATCATAATTTTATTAGCATAAAAGTATTAAAAGCCATTTTCTTAACCTCTAGCTTAACTAGCATAGAGTTTGATTTTTGAATTGAGAATTTATCAATAAGAAGCATCCATTTGAATAAAGAATTAGTCATAGGAATGACTATTCTTTTGGAAGAGAGAGATATACATAAAAATCTTCCTAATTAAGCATAACGACTAACTTTTATGTGATTAATCATTAGAATTCTTATAGAAAGCTAGATTTGCATTGAAAACAATTAATTTGAAACTTCTCAAGCTTGAGAGGGGTTGAGAAGTGAAATCTTTTGAGAATATTAATGAAAACCATGAAATTACTTCTTACCTCTAGATTTTGCTTGGTTCTTTATCTTAGAAGGAAGCCCCAAACCAATCAATTGGTTTTGTATGTTGAGAAGAAAGCTCCAAGGATTATTGAAGAGAGAGAGAAGCTCCAATCTCTCCAAAAGTAGAGGATTTTTAAGGGATAATAGAAAATATGAGTTTTTTAATGTAATACTGGCATGGTATAGTTCACAGATGATAATAAAAAATAATGAGGGTCTATTTATAGGTGAGGGAGGCCACTAGCTGAGTCCAACTAAGTTCTAGAATTTTTCAGCTTCAGTTTGGCTGAATTTGGATAAGATTTGGACCAGTTTAGCTCCCACACATTTTTAATTGATTCCTAATGCACCTTGGAGAATTTATTTTGAACCTTTGTTTTAGGGAAATATATTTTAGATATTAGGAGAATTTTTATATCTAAAAATATCTCAATATTGAATTACCTCTCTCTAGAATTTTTCTTCTCTCTGGGCAAAACAAGGAAAAATAATATTTTCTTGCATTCAGAAAACAGGGAATGATTACAGGGGATTGAAGTAAAAGCTTATTCATTATTCAAGCTGAGGAGGAAACTTATATGCGTCATTCAGAAAATAACAAGAAGGTAGTATGGGAGCAATATCTGCAACAGCCACTCGTGATCCAATCAATAGGACCAAACCTCATAAGCTCAAAAGTGCCCAAATCAAAAAATGCTGACGTAGGTCCCTTCCTCCCACCAAAATGCATCCCTAATAGGCGAGATAGCACCTAAAATCCTCTTGTAGTAAAAAAATTATAGAAGCTTCATTCTACTGTACTTGAAACCTTGAGGCCACTAGAAGAGGGAAGCAAAATGTTGGTTTGATGTAGAAGAAAAACAACCACACAGGGCTTGGGAATATGTTGTAAGAAGGTGTAAGAGGGAAAGGTAGCAACTAGGACATTCATCACTATAACTCGGTCTCTCCTCAAGAAAAAAAAACACACAATCTCAAAAAATGTAAGTGTCCACACCACGGGTACCAGATGCAACCAACCACCATAGACCCCCTCTACAAGAGATCTCAGCTCAGAAGAAGAAAACACAAACTATAGAAGGAAAATGTAGTCAAAAAATGGGACTGCCCTCCATAAAAATAGGCCGACCAGCTTCTCCTCCTTCTTAAATGAAAAAACGTTGAGCAAAAAACACCTCTAGGGTCCAGTGGAAGGTAGATTGTCCAACAACTTCCATCTAGAAAAAACGCAGCAAGAGAGGGTTGCAAATCTGAAAACACAGTAGAGAGGTCTTGCCACTGCCTCTTATACGAGCCTGGAAACTTGTATTGTTGAAGATACCACAGAGCAGGGCCTCATCGCCCTTTCTTGTTTGTTGATCATTTTCTGGATTATGGACATGACTTAAGCAGAAATTATGCATATATTCATGTGTGTGTGTGTGTGTGTGTGTGTGTGTGTGTGTGTGTGTGTGTGTGTGTGTGTGTGTGTGTGAGAGAGAGAGAGAGAGAGAGAGAGAGAGAGAGAGAGAGAGAGAGAGAGAGAGAGGAATGGGATGGAGAGTGAGGGATTTACCTGCATCAGTTTTCACAGAGCAATTAATATACAGTCGCACTCTACTTGCAGCAGAGGCAAGGACAACACACCGTTGAATGCTATCACCCAGCTACAAGCCTAAAACCTGTTCTAGAGCAACAATCTATGGACTCGGTATCGGAATCTAAGAAATGGGAATGGAGAGTGAGGGATTTACCTGCATCAGTTTTCACAGAGCAATTAATATACAGTCGCACTCTACTTGCAGCAGAGGCAAGGACAACACACCGTTGAATGCTATCACCCAGCTACAAGCCTAAAACCTGTTCTAGAGCAACAATCTATGGACTCGGTATCGGAATCTAAGAAAAAGAAGAAAAATAGGATAAAAAAGTTGATTAAGAATGGAAAAATAAAGGAAACCAAAAAGACAAATCTTGGGACGCCTCAAGAGCCAATCTTCATTAGGGACTTGGATGAGGACTCGGACTTCTTAGACACAAGGACTAATTTTGAACATGGTAGCGAAATACCCTCCAAAACCAAGAGCACAGGTAAGAAGACCCCATGGGAGCATGCGATTCCTGAAACTAGATCACACATGACAAAACTTGGCTCTTATCCTGACCCTCAGAAGGAGATTGAGCAACTCCAAGAATTTGGAGATTCAGTTACAAAAACCCAAGAGGAGCTTGAACCAAAACTCAAGCAAGTGAGATTCTCGAATACTGTACACCCTAGTACCTTAATGCCTATTGACATTTGCAAACCTCTAGATGTGCCGACGAGTGTCATCATGGAAGAGATTGAGACCTCCACCTCGATCCTTCATTAGTTCAAGGAGGGATGATTACCATATGGAATCACCATCTCAAAAATGGATTTTCAAGTCTCACCGGCACCTAGTTATGGAAAGGAGTTCATGAACGCACCACTAAATATCCCCAAATTTTTTGACTTTATGGCCTCACAAACTAGTACAACTATAACCATCCCCGATTGAGTGGAGATCCAGAATTGTTTGAAGCGATGAGAGCTCTCCTTAATGGGGAACTTAATGTTAGATTACCACCAATTGCTGACATGCATCATGCATGTCCCCAATATACAAAGGAGAAACCTTGAGTTGTACCCAAATCAATAGTCATAGTGGAAGAAGAAAATACCAATGATTTTCATAATTTGAATACAGTTCATACTTCCAATATCAATTGGTGGGTGTGGAGATGAGGGAGTTTGGGAAAGAGAGGTGAAGAAGTAGAAGCATGGATTGAGTAGAAGGGAAATAATGAAGAAATCGTTGTAAATAAAAGAAAGAGGTTAAATCTATTTTATGATAAGAAGGGAAATTTTATGCAGCATAAGAGAATGCAGATGGGTGAGAAGAAGAATGGTAACCAGTATTTCACATATTTGTTCCCAGAGATCGTAAAAAAGGCGCAGCATGAAGGCCTATGTTTTTGTTGTTTACAAGAGTAATAAAACTTTTGAGTACAAAAACAAGTCAGCATCACGTGAGGTGCGTTAGAGATGAACTACAAGACATCAAAAAATAAGGCAAAGTACGCAAGAGAATGTATAAGGATTTTATAGTAATGACAACACTCGCGAAGCAAGAAGAAAAGCTACTGCAACTGTGTCCGACACGCGATTGAAGAATATGCACATGTCAATGTCGTTGTTCGAGCAGGTAAGGCCGAAAACCAAGCTTCAATTATTAAAATTCATATCAAGATTATGAATAATGTATTTCAAGTGTTGATTAACTCGGGAAGCACTTATAGTTTTCAATCACCTCGTGTGGTAAAATAGTTAAGAATAACTGAATTTTATCAAAAAGAAACTTATAGTAGATCTTGCTTCGGGAAATCAACAAGAATATGTCTTTTGTTTATAGGAAACCTCAAGTCAAAAGCTGACTTCCATGTGTTGGCTTTAGGAAGATATGACACCATATTAGGGATAGATTGGTTAGTGGCTAGAAAGGCCAAGATATTATGTCATGAAAAGTAGGTTTACATGATTGGAGATAATGGTAAAGATTATTATAGTGTCAAAGATGTGATGTAGAATTTAGAATGATGTCAGCTTTGAAGCAGCAAGAAAAGGATTTCATGTAATATACTATTTTCTTGTTGAATAGTAAATTATCATTGTGAAGTAAATAAGTGTAGGTTGAAAAATCTATATCTATTGTGGAGGTTCCATCAATAGAAAGATTACGTAACCACATTTGTTCGTAAAGTTTGAAGGTGTTCACTTTCTAAGCTCCTTAATTGAAGAAAGGACAGAGGATCGCTCTCTTGTTGAAGAAATTTGACTAAGTCTAAAGCTGCAAGCAAAGTGAAAATAAGAGTTTGCAAATTGATTGATTACCTTGAAGTTTAATACAATACGACGATAATATTTTTCATCAGATTTATTATTGTTTATTAAGTTGTGATTCCAAGAAGGCTTGTTTATGACATGGATACTGATTGATTTACAAGATCAAGTTATTTTGTGTAATGACTCCTTAAGATCTATCTAGTTTCTTATTTGGAGTTAAATGGAATTAAGCGTATACATGACTAGCTTAACATATAAAATCAAGCGTATACATGACTAGCTTAACATATAAAATCATTTATCCAAGATAATATCTATCAGAGATATGAATGAATGAGAGCACAATATTGAGAGAAAAGAGTGCTGTAGTATTGAGAGTCTAATAGATGCAGTGATTACTGAGTATGTTGATTCTATCCAAGAGATAGGTAAAAAATAAAGAATTAAGTTAGGAGCTTATTATATCAAGTTAAGATCTTAGATAAGAAAGTCGTCAAGTCGTTCTTTCCAAGACTTCTTAAAGAGAAAGACATATGGATATTTATGGTTTTCTTGAAAGTCAAAAGCATACGACTTCTCAAGTATTGTATCAAGTATAATAGTTAAATAAGAAAAAAAAACTATTCCTCAATAGTTAACAATTGAGGATAAGATATTTTTATTGTCGAGGACGATGATTTCTTAACAAGGAGAGAATGTAACATACCTTCGAGATTAACCAAGTTATGATTAAGATAATTATAGGTTTTGGATGTTACAGATTTCGGTAATGAATTCCATTAGATTTTTAGCAGTTTTTTAGAGCAAGCAACAATTCTAAGTGTTAAAATTAAGTAGAAATTCAAGATTGAGTTTTTAATTAGTTAGTATGCTTAAAGGGAGCCTTTAAGTGTGTATATGGACATGCAAATTGAAATTTGATTAAAAAGTAAAATGTGACAGGTCTATTTTTGGAGTCGACTTTCCAGTAGATCTGATTTTGGAGATTCTGCCTATGCAATGTTGTAGACTGCACATGTTCTGGTAATTTTAAGTAGCCACATGACTAGTTTCTAATAATTGTGCGCGAAGTTATACCTATTGCAGTTACAGCTGTGATGACAACAAATCTAGGAGGCTTACTGAATCTAGAAATAGCTCTTCCACCACTTCTAGAGAGTAGACATGGATTCCCAATCAATCAAAACATCAGCAAATATATCAGGGAAGTACACAAACACTCTTTCTATTATTTTTCTTTAATTCTTTGAGATTAAATAAATAAATTGATAAGCTATATATGGGAGAATCTGAGTCGATGTATGGCATGCTTAATCACGGGCAACGATAGGGGAGCACCACGCGAGAAGAGGAGAGGGGGGATTTCTTGCCAAGAGCTATTGTTGATTGCCTTAGTCCGAGTCATAGAATAAATACGTAAGCATAGTTATGACTTAGATATAGCAACTAGAGATAATCTTACTAGTTAGAACGTGATAATTAAAAGACTAAGAGAAGTTAAGGACTGTTTAAATTAAAAGCTTGTTTCTATACTTGAGGTTAATTTTGATTGATTTGAATATGCTTGTCTTGAAAGATTATGGACTAGAGATCATTGTATGATGATAAGTATGACTTGTAATTTCTTTGTTTTGAAATGAATGATTGATATGCATGTGTATGATGAGACTCGACATGAGATTTTGAGATTCGGGCCGACCTTAGATAGGGAACACCGGACAGAGAACGAGATTTATGCCCTCTGGGAGGCATGTGGTAGAACCCAAAGAGGACAAGATTCAGAAAGAGGCATACCCGAGATAGCCGCGATGTCCAGTGTGGAGGTTGGGTGGACGGGCATCGGAGAAAGCCCTAGATTGGCCAGATTTTGGTCATTATGACTAACCATGTTGTTGACCATGGTGATGATGATAGAATCATTACGATAGACACATACATGTTAATTGATTGAGATGCTATGCTTTAATGGATAGAGATTTATATTCTCTGAATGTTTGTTTGAGATTACATGACTCTTTGCTTATGTGATAAGAATCTTGGATATGGCATACGAGAGGATTGATTTGATTGTATTACTATGTAGAAATAGCACGATTAAGTGAGTTTAATGTTTTCTTAGATTAAGTTATACAATTAAGATATGGCTAGATTCAGGACCGCACAGTTGGTATCAGAGCATAGGTTGGGCAGTCCACACTTAATTATGGATGTTACAAGTCTTGAGTGACTTATATTATTATTTATTTATTTATTGTGATACAATGAGGAGATTCTTTTCTTTTTTCAAGTTTGTTGTACAGTCACAAGATGGCTGTACATAAAACAAATTCAATAGTCAACCTAGGGCAAGAAGAGGAGCTTTACATGGATTATTGTGTGTGGGTGTGACTCTAAAAGAAGTTATAAGACTTATTGACAAGAATCAAGAATTAGAGGAAAGAATGAGAGCCATGCGTGTTCAAGTTTCCATGGATTTGAATGAAGAAGAAGAGGGTGGCCGAGAAGATGGAGAGATGCAAGATTGTCTAAATTTTGATGATAGACAGGGTTAACGAGAAGGGCAAGGAGCAACAAAATTCTAACGATGAGTGGTAATAAGAACCTGGTGAAGTTCCCATAAGCCCACAACCAAGAGTTGCTGCATAGGTTGGGTTCGATCTAACAATACATCGAGCTATTAATGGAGTTGCAGGATAGAGTCAAGTCCATGGAAACTGAAATGGACATAGGACTTAAATCTGATCATGTAGATGACTTTACCCTCAAGCAAGTTACAAAAAAAAGGTTATTACCAACCATTAATGGGAAGGAAAAGAGAAGTGAAGAAGTAGAAGCATGGATTGAGTAGAAGGGAAATAATGAAGAAATTGTTGTAAATAAAAGAAAGAGGTTAAATCTATTTTATGATAAGAAGGGAAATTTTATGCAGAATAAGAGAATGCAGATGGGTGAGAAGAAGAATGGTAACCAATACATTTTTGGGGGCTCTATTGGCCTTCAGTCCCTCTTGGAGCACTTTCATGAAATCCGTGAAATTCATCTCCACTAAAGTGTTGCCTTTAGCAAGGGGTTTAACTATAGAAGTGCTATGTCACGTGATTTCGGAAGCCATAGATTTAGAATCCGATGCTTTAGCTCCTTTGACCATGAGATTATCCTCTAGTTGGATGGCATTTGTTGTGACTTCATCCCATGTAGAGATCTATCTAATGACTAAGCCATTATAGATTACTTTATTGTTAAGCCCATGGATGAATCTATCCAACAATTTATTATTCGAATAGCGTTCATGCGAAAGGCAACGAGAGTTCAAATGCTTGACACGACTAATAAAATCTTTAACTGATTCCTCTTCTTCCCTCTCAGCTTTGTGTAGCTGTGAAGCAACACCCCACAAGACTCCTTCATGCACAAATTGCTTCAAGAACAATCTCCTAAGAGCGATGAAGTTCAGGCGTTCCTTGACCCTGAGAGTTCTATACCAAAATCCCCAACCTTACCGTCTAATGCTAGACTAAAGGCATTGGGAACCTCATTTTGTTCTCCTAGGACCTCATTTTGTTCTCCTAGGACCTCACACACATGATCAAATACTTCTAAATGTCTCCTAGGACCACCATCTCCAGTGATTTATGAGTTAGCTTGGCTATCTGGGAAGCCTTTCCATGGCTCTGTCGACCACCATCTCTCATAACAGGGGCTGTGCTTTTTGCTACCGCTCTTCCCAGGGCCTATGCAAAAGCAACTGGGTCTATGGGTAGAGCTGGTATAGGCATAACAAGAGCAATGATAGGAATAGGTGGAGGTGCAACATGTGGCACTACATGAGGATGCATTGGTTTAAACCTTGGTGGGGGTAGATTTGCTACATAAGGCATCTACCCTACGGATGCCCCAATAGGTGCTCTAGTTATGTGGGCATTAGTTGCAGTGGTGGCTGGTCTCGCAATAGGAGTTGGTAGCAAACTCACTCTAGGGAAGGGATGTTTCATGGGTGCACTAGAATGAGATGTGACCCCTCTAGGAATGGTAATACGAGATATGCTAGGCATAGGGGGCTCCATGTGTGAAGTGGTGTTGGTTACCGTGGTAACCATGGGCATGTGGCTCAGAGGTAATTCTACATCAGTCTCATAGGTGCCATAGTTTATGTGATGCCATCCACTGGATGAGGCAGTGTACTAGTATTGTCTTGGGTGGGGGCAGATCTAGGATCTAAGAAGGCGAAGCTCGTGCTAGTATGCCCTTGAGTCCTTGCAGCATGACCTTGTTATTATCCCAATTTCTCCATGTAAGGAGTCAAAATTGGGATAAACACTATGTTAAGAAACCGATTTTGTGGTCTAATTCACCCAATTCTTTAAATTTAATGCTCAATTGTCTGCTTTTTTTATTTCAAAATTAGGAAAAAAAACCAAAAAATGTAAAAATCACAAATTAAACTTGCAAATGATATGTGGGAGAAGAATTAATCTACATGCACTAATTGCAACACTCGCAGAAAATGAAAAACAAGCAGAAATTGAGAAATATGTAGGAATTGCAAAAATTGAACAATATGCAAAAACTGCAGAAATCAACAACAATGTCACAAAATGGACACATTTTTAGCAATTCATTGCTACCCTTCTTAAAAAAGCAAAATTCATTCATACACACATATACACATTCAAAATGCATTGTGGTTATGCGGTAGGGCTATTCCCCAATAGGCGGCACCATTTATGGGAAGCCCTTGCACCATAGAAAGAGTGCATGTACTAGCCAATGTCATGGGGCTTTGCCTCGCCACACTCGGGAGAAAACAGCTCAAACCGAGAAGTTAATCTACCATAACCTAGCCCACAATTGCATAAACAAGATGTGTCACTCACCTCGTGATGAATGCTTATGCTTAAATTCTCGTAGGAGACAAAGTTGCCATGCAACCACACTCCAAGCTCCACTCCAACGTCACCGCCGCACTCCAATGGAAGCTCGACCCTCCTCTCTCACTTGATTACACATACTCACTCTCTCACATACATGCAAGCAAGCACACAAGACCTCAAACAAGCAAGCACACAAGACCTCAAACAAGCAAGAGGCAAGCAAGAAAGCAATAGCATAGGAGAGTAGAGAAGAAAAGCACTCTATTGAATTAGCATAAGAGAATGAGTGGTGAGACTACAAAATGACCATTATCTTGGTTCCTAAGCCTTCACACCTTGGGTGACCATACTTAAAAAATAGGTCCATGGCTATCCGGCCGCCTAAGCATGTGCAAACACCTAATCTAAGAATACAATCTCCATTTTTAATCTCGTGGCGTGCCTTTCATAGACAAGCGGTGATCTCACGCGTAAAATATATAATGACGCTGGAGAGGTGTCCAATGAGGGTTAACAACAACAACACATAAACATATACATATATTCAATACATGTTAATATAAAGAACTAAATATATATATTTAGTTCTTTATATTAACATGTACTAAATATATGTATATACACACACATACACATATATGTACATACATACACACACACACACTTATACATACATACATACATACATACATACATACATACATACACACACACACACACACACACACACACACACATACATACATACATATATACACACACACACACATACATACATACACACACACACACACACACACACACAAGTACCATATCTCCTACCTTTATGCACTTACCCTTAAGTTGGTCATACCACTGGTTTTTGCAAATGATCAACTTTTCTTTCACACTGTTTGCCATAAAAACCAAAATCAACGAGAGAGTAAGTGTGCGTTCTCTCTCTCTCTCTCTCTCTTTTTTTTAAAAGGAAACACAGAGCTATATTATTGAGTATGAAAAATTCCCCAAAGTGCCAGTGGTGGCCTACTGAGAGGGCATACAAACTGTGCAGTGAGAGGCGTGTAGCCTGTGAGCGGTCAGTGCTACATCACGGTGGATGATGTGATGTGTGCAATATGAACCACTGTGGGGGAGTGTACTCCCATCTAGCATGTCCTCCAACAATCCTGAAGAAGAGACCCGTGTGTCCCCATCATCGAATGAAGGCCTAGCGTCTGTCCTGAGCTGTCTGTGAAGGCCGACATGAATCATCATACATGGAGCGCAGTGCACGGATAAGATCGAGCCAAATCAGGACTAGAGTATCACGTGTCGATTGCCGCGTGTGACTAAGGACATGGAGACAACGAGCTCTCCAAATGTTCCACATCGCAATCGCAGCAATCACCATAAAAACATCATCCCTATGCCAATGCTCCATCTGCAAGGCGTCTGCTGGTGGAATCATACTAAGGTACCCCCGCCGATACCCCGTCGCTTTAAGCATGAGCATAGCATCGGTGCCCTCACCCTCAAAGAACACATGTGGTCCCGGCCAAGGAAGGAGCCATAACACAGATCCCCAACTGAGGAAACCTGCATGCTGACCAGCTCTGCTGAGTAGTAGAGCCACTGCTCGCCAAACAGAGGAAGCCACTGGACACGACCAGAGGCAGTGGGCCTGAGACTCCTGAACCTGATGATCACAACATATACATATGGGATCATGGCCCATCAAGGCACCCCAAGTGCCGACGGCAAGACCAGCATGAGCAGTCAACCAAAAAAAGAGAGTGATCTGCCGAGCAATCCTCAGCCTCCAAATAGAGGCCCAGTACGGTGTCAGGAAAGCATGAGAGAGACCTGCATGTAGCCAAGTGCCGAAACGCGTAGGTCTATGTAACTGTCGTCGAAGCAAGCAGTGTCTCCCAATCCGAACAGTATACCCGAAAAAGGAAGTATGCCTAGCGCCGGTCTCCACAGCAGGCCACTCCCATTCCCCGGGGTCCCAAGTCAGCTACGAAAGAGGCCGTCCCTCCCAGATCCATAATCGCCAAACGGGCAGCCATACCAATGTGAAAAGACGGGTCCACCTTCCGTCTTTTCTTGTAAGAGCCTACAACACGGATGGGAGTCCAGTCGGACTGTCGTAAACCAACTGTAATCTGACGTGGCCGAAAGCATCTGGCATGCCCATAGGGATAAAAAGCATAGGCCAATAACAATGGGAGCTCCAAACAAGAGAGGGTGTACCCTCAGCACCAAACATGCATAACCATCCTGAGTGCTCAGGCATCTCATGTAAACCCCGAATGGCACGATCCCAAAGCTCTGGAATAGCTGCATCAATCTCTGCAATCCGAGGCCGAATACCCTTGCCTATGGAGAACTCCTCCCCAATAAAATCTGTCGGAAGCTGCCGTGTCTGTGACCAAGCATGCATCGAAGTAGCCGGGCCGCTATCCCATGACGCCCAGTCTATGTGTGTCCTCTGGCCAAGCTAGCGACCCTCAGTATCCAACACATCTCTCTCTCTCTCTCTCTCTCTCTCTCTCTCTCTCTCTCTCTCTCTCTCTCTCTCTATTCCTCCCTCCCTCTCTCTCTCTCTCTCTCTCTCTCTCTCTCTCTCTCTCCTCTCTCTCTCTCTCTCTCTCTCTAAACGAAATAAAATCGAAAAAGATATTTATAAAAATATTTTTTAAATATAATTCTACTCTCTCTCTCTCTCTCTCTCTCTCTCTCTCTCTCTCTCTCTCTCTCTCTCTCTCTCTCTCTCTCTCTCTGCCCCCCTTCCCTCATTTTTCCCCATCTCTTTTTTATTTTTCCATTTATTTAAAACAAAACAAAAAATATTTCTTTTAAAACACAACTAAAAATATTTATTTATTTAAAACAAAACCAAAAACATTTATTCTCTCTCTCTGTCTCTCTCTCTCTCTCTCTCTCTCTCTCTCTCTCTCTCTCTCTCTCACACACACACACACACACACACACACACACATTGAAAACATCTTTATCTTTATTAAAACAAAACAAAAATTATATTTTTTCAATCTAATTCTACTCTCTCTCTCTCTCTCTCTCTCTCTCTCTCTCTCTCTCTCTCTCTCTCTCTCTCTCTCTCTCTCTCTCTCTCTCTCTCTCTCTCTCTCTCTCTCTCTCTCTCTCTCTCTTTCACTTTCACGCTCGACTTTCGAGCGTCTTCTATCACGCTTCACGCTCGACTTTCGAGTGTTGAGCATGGGGGAGCTGCCCATGTGGCTATGCTGAAAGCTTGCCACATGGAAAGTTCCCATAAGAGATTAAAGAGGAAATCACACACACACACACGTATATATGTGTGTATATGTGTGTGTCTGTGTTTGTTTGTCTATGTATATGTATACATATACATATATACATACATACATACATACATACATATGCATATGTGTATATGTGTGTGTGTGTGTGTGTGTGTATGTATATATATACATATATACATATGTACATACATACATACATACATGCAACATTAGACACAAACATGCATTTATTATACAACACAACATACCTAAGATACTTAAAAGCATATTAAACACCACATATTTGGCACTAAAATAATAAGCAACTAATCTTAGTAATTGTCTTGAGCACCTTGTAGCCTGCCTTGCTCAAATTTGGAATAAGCACCAAGAAAGGCAAAATGTTGAACTCTTCTTTCACTCCTCTCCAAATCAATTTGCAACAAAAAACAAAATTAAGGAGAGAGAGTAAGTTTAAAAAAACACTAATTCTACACTTTTTATTTTTCCTTATTTTTTTCCTATTACTACCACGTGACATTATACATTCTATTACACACACACACACACACACACACACACACACACACACACACACACACACATATTCATGATATGTAAGTTTGTTTCAAATAGAATGAAAACCTTCTCTCTCTCTCTCTCTCTCTCTCTCTCTCTCTCTCTCTCTCTCTCTCTCTCTCTCTCTCTCTCTCTCTCTCTCTCCCTATATATATATGTGTATGTGTGTGTAAACGTTGACATGTATTCAGTTTCAAATATACTGAAAACCTTCTCTCTCTTTATCTTTGTCATGAGGTCTCTAGTACCCCTTGAAGAATTAATCAAGCTCACATACACATTCAAGAATAAAGCATAGACTTAAATCAATTTGACAAGATTAAAGCATTGGGTGTAATCTCCCCCCTCATGCGTGCAACTCCCATTTTCACAACATGAGTATTTTGAGAATTGTATTCAAAATATAACCAAGGAGCCAATAATAATTGTGCATACAAAATAGTTATTTGCTTTTCCACTTTCACAAAAATAAACGAAGCACTAAAGCTTGTTCACACACTAGGTGTAAAATAACCAAAATTTCTTTAACACGCATGTTAGTAAAACAGCAACGCCATGCACAAGCGCACATAAATAATATATACAATCATTTGGCACATGGCCAACCAAAATAACCCATATGAAAAATAATAATAATCTGAGATGATATAGACAAGATCCTCCATGTGCAACACATGCATTGCTCATCACCTATCTCACAAATGTAAACACATTAGTTGTTCCAATTAATTACTATCACAATAACTAATCCCAATATGAAACGTTGATAAGCACAAACACAATCCTCTTGTTACACTTCGATGAGTGTATCATATCACTATACACATCATGTAGCATGCCGTGTCATTTGAATAAACCACTTGTTACACTTAGACCATGCAGTTATCTAGCGTAGCCCACTTGTTTCACTCCAACAACACATAGTTGTCAAGCATGGTACTACTTGTTACATTTCGATAACTTACACTCATCAAGCATGGTCTCAAGTTATACCAATAACACTAGGTAACTAGTATTTAACGTGGGGCACCCACAATACTAATTCACTAGCATAGCACACTAGTAATACGGGCGTCCCCTTGTAGCCAAAGGGTGGGCATTACATAGCATCCCTCCTACTTGCATAGGCAACTAACCTCAGTTGCGTGCTTGCTTATTTCAAGTAAAGAAGATCAAGGTCTTACAAAATACAAATTCTAGCATATTCTCTAAATATGACAAATAGACATTCCATCAAGAAATTCAACGTGTAATAAATTATAGTGTCCTATCCCACGAGAAAATATCCAACATAAGTCTATAGATAAGTATACATCAAGATCTTTCACACGATTAATTTTTATGTCCCATAGCACGAAGACTAATACGTAGTGAAAATTCATAAAGCAGAGTTCAAGATAAAAGGGCTAGTTCCTTCAAGAAGTTCTACTTTGATGCATAAAAACTTTTCTTGAAATTTATAAAAACTCTTGAATAAAATTCAATGTAGAAATTGTTATTGTGTATGTTACCTTAGGAGTCGGAATACTCTTGGTCATAGATTATGTTATTGTCATCTTCGATCATATTGATCATAGCCAATTGATTCTTCGACTTATGTGGATAATTTGATTCAATATATCCGATCTTGTTGCACTTGTAACACTTCTTTGAATCATCTTTGTTAGCCTTATTAATATTGTTAACCTTACTTTCTACACCTATGTTACTTTAAATAGGAGATTTGGGTTTCTTGATAAGTTTATCAAAGGGTTTGTAAAAAGTTTTAGGCTTCATAAACTTCAATGTCAAGGGTTCAGTTGTTGTTGTTTCCTTTGGATTTTTTTTTTCCTTTCAAAATTTATGGATAAGGAAATAGCCGAGCTAAGAGAGTGCGTTCGAAACATGTTCACTTCTGCTCAAATTGTGGGTTTCAAACCTGCTATAAACTTCCTTCTTTGATCCTTTGCTGCAAACTTTCTCAATTGCTCGTATTTGTAACATCTGCGAAAATATATCCACATAAGCGGACATATTCTCCTTGTAAAGCTATCCATCGTTGTCTAGCCCTAGCTTTGTACTACGGAGGTAAGAAATCCTTCTTGATGAGCTATTCCTTCCAAGATTTAGGTTTGTGTTTGCTAGTTATACTCACGCTTCACCATAAAGCTACACTTTCTACTAAATGATTACTAGCACACTTGATTTTATCCTTCTCAAAGTATTTCTCCACTGGAAAGTAATCATCAAGTTGACTAAGCCATGCTAGCATTAAGCAAGTATCTTTCTTGCCATCTAAATTTTTGAAAGGTAAAAGCTTTACGGCATATCTTCTTTTCTTCCTAGACTCTTGATCTCTAAGAGTAGCTTGCATGGTTCTTTGATTTTGGTCACCATCAGAGTTTGAAGATTCACCATTACTAGCACCTCTATGCCTCTTCTTACACGATCACCTATCCTTAGATCCCTTCAAGTAAATTTTGGTTCTGTAGTGCTTGAATTTCTCTTGAATGGTTGGGATTAGAGGATTCTTGATGAAAAGAGAGATGTAAATAAATAAAAGGTGTAAATTTTTAAATGTAGAAATAGATAAAAATGAAAATTGCTAAAATAATGATAATACTTATCGCTTTCACACCCGTAACTTGTAAGAAGCCAGTAGCTCGTTCAACTCGTGCTGCAAGAAGAAAAATCCACAAGTGCCAAGAAATCATCGCGACCGAGTAGTATCAAAGTGGGTATGTACTCGCCTATAGAAAACTCAAGAGACTTTGCCTTTGAATTATTCAAAAAAACTTTAAAGAGGAATTGCCCAAAGCCTTGCTTGGACCAAATCAAGAAGTATAAGAGTGTTGGGGATGAAAAAAACTTAGTGCATAAAAACTCCCACTTATTCCTTTAATAATAAAAGAAACCATCCAATTTTGGAGCTTTCTGTTTGGATGTGCAGACTTTAGATATTTTCATCACATCAAAGATTATGGGAAACTTTCATTCTTTTTGCCAAGGAGCATGGGTTGTAGGCTTTAAAGCTTATGACTTTATTGAGTAAAGTCTTAAGCTTTGTAGGCTTTTTGGCTAGTATATAATAGCTTTTAGCTATTAGCTTTAGGTAATAGCCTTAGTAGGCTTGTAAGCAAGACTAGAGTAGTAGGTGTGGGAAGCGTAATTTAGCCTGTAAGGTTGTGCAAAAATTGGTGATGGAGATGATGGAACAAGAGCCCTCAAATCTACAAATCCTCAAGCTTACGGCCTTAGCAATTATGAGAATAGGGTGTTATTGCTCTTGACTTGCTGATTGCATCCATGCTTGATCCTTAAAAAGGATGGAAGATTGAAGAAAGTGGTTTTGAGAGAAGAATCTTCATCCAATGGTCCATAAAATTTCCATGATCTTCCAATCCTTTGTCCAAGAGATTCTCTTTTTATTCAAGTACAAGTACCCATAGCCTTGATACCACTATCATGGGATCTCTAGTACCCTTTGAAGAATTAATCAAGCATCCTCAAGCTTACGGCCTTAGCAATTATGAGAATAGGGTGTTATTGCTCTTGACTTGCTGATTGCATCCATGCTTGATCCTTAAAAGGATGGAAGATTGAAGAAAGTGTTTTGAGAGAAGAATCTTCATCCAATGGTCCATAAAATTTCCATGATCTTCCAATCCTTTGTCCAAGAGATTCTCCTTTTTATTCAAGTACAAGTACCCATAGCCTTGATACCACTATCATGGGATCTCTAGTACTCTTTGAAGAATTAATCAAGCTCATATACATGTGAAATAACAAAGCATAGACCTAAATCAAATTGACAAGATCAAAGCATAACATAAAAGCATAAATAGAGTAAGCATCACCATCGACACAAAGATTGGATGCAATCTTCTCCCTCATGTGTGAAGCTCCCACTTTTATGACATAAGTTTTTGGAGAATTGTATTCAAAATATAGCCCAAGAGGAGCCAATAATAGTTGTGCGTATAAAATAGGGCTTTGCTTTTCCATTTTTACAAAAATAACTCAAGCTCTAAAGCCTGTTCACACAATAAGTGTAAAATAACCAAATTCATCTAACACGCGTGCTAGTAAAATATCAACGCCATGCACAAGTGCGCATAAATATATGTATAATCATTTGGTATATGGCCAACCAAATACTCAGATGAAATAATAATATGAGATGATATAAACAATATCCTCCATGTATGACACACGCACTACTTATCACCTGTCTCACAAACGTAAACACATTAGTTGTTTCAATTTAATTACTATCACAACAATTAATCCCAATATGAATGTTGAGAAGCACAAACACAACACACTCACCACTTGTTATACTTTGATGAAGTGTATCATTGACTATATACATTATGCAGCAGGTGTCTCATTTGTATAAACCACTTGTTACACTTAGACCATGTAGTTGTCTAGTGTAGCCCACTTGTTTCACTGTGACAACACATAGTCGTCAGCATGACACTACTGTTACACTTTGATAACATACACCCATCAAACATGGTCTCAAGCTATACCAATAACACTAGGTAACTAGTACGGGGTCACTAGGTAACTAGTATGGCACACTCCATCACGGTGTTTCGGTTTAGCCAAAGGGTCTTTAATTAAGTGCATGGATTAGTTCAAAATTCAAAATAGTGGATGAGTAATTATGGTTGAAAATGGCCAATCCAAAAACATAATTATGTTTTGAAATGGCCTTGCGGTAATATAATGTAAATATTGTAAGCTCTTCTTTATGGTTAGTGATTATATCAATCAATCAGTCGGATTCACAGCGGCTCCCCGCCCTGACAAATATGTGCGCGCGCACACACAGAGCGAGAGCGCTGCCCTCGTTTTCCATGATACCGATGGCCGTGTTTTGACCGTTGGCATGAAAGAGCGGCAGAAAGGTGAGAAACTGGGTGTAAAGCAAACTTGGCCCTCCTTTACCCTATTTAGGGTTTCTGCAAGCAAGGCTGTAGCTAGAAAGAGAGAGAGAAAGGACCCATATGTATTAGGGTTTCTACTTAGAAACTGGAATTTTTTGTACCCGGTAGTCGACATATAGAAGCTAGGGTTTTCGAAGCTCGAACTTTCATGGCTCCCAAGAGAAAGGGCGGGTCTCGCAAAGGCGCTTCGGGAAAGGCACCTCCCGCAGCCGAGGAGCCCGCCAAAGAAGAAGTGGTTGAGCAGGACGCTCCCCTTCCTGCAGAAGAAGTAGTAGCAGCAGCAGAAGCTGAGAATGGTGAAGAAGAGCCCAGCCCTAAGAAGGCCAAAGCGGAGGAGAAGAAGAAGCGACAGGCAAAATCCAAAGACGCTGCTAAGAAGCCTCCTGCACCCAAGAAGAAGAGGGCGGACGATGCAGTAATACTTGCAGGGGAGGCTGCCAAAGAGGAAGAAGAAACTGTGGATGAGTTACCCTCTGCTTCTGTTAAGTCTGCCAAGGTGATTATCATAGAGGCTAGGTATGTAATCTCTGGAAATCTCCAGTCTAATTGTTGGGTTAAGTGGATGGTTATGTTAAACGTCGTGGGATTAATCAAAAGATGAGAGGTTTAAGTGTTAATGAAGCACATGTTTTATGTTTTGAGGGGATTATTTTTGTAAGGAGAGGCATGTCTGCGTTTACGGGATACATGCATGCACACATGCACATTGGAATGTGCATGTACATGCACATGGGTGTGTGGGTGCACATGCACACCCGAATTTGCAAGTGCTTACTCACGCCAAGGTTGAATAGGAATGTCGGACATTCTGTGTTCTGAAGTTGCTGGTTTGGAGCCCCATTCTTACATGTCATGAATTACCCATTTGTACACTTGTGTTTTGTTGTTGTCTGTAGCAAAGAATGTAACTCGTTCAAGACCAGGGCTGCAAAGGTGCAGACAGATCTGATCAAGGCCCTTTCTAGAATTGAGGTGCTTGTGAACCCTGATAAGGTTGGTTTTTCTATATTTCCCATCTGTTTGTACCTGTCAATTTTATAAGTAGTCGTGTCTCCATAAGCTGTTGCTACTGCATGCCTGAGCAAAATGAGGTTCAGTTGGACATCTCATCAATTTTGCCTTCACCATATCACAGCCAAGGAAAGGTTGTTTTGAGATACGTGACAAGGAGGGCAATGTCTAT
Organism: Cibotium barometz; assembly: GCF_041138505.1. Taxonomy (NCBI): domain Eukaryota; kingdom Viridiplantae; phylum Streptophyta; class Polypodiopsida; order Cyatheales; family Cibotiaceae; genus Cibotium; species Cibotium barometz. The sequence goes on along the minus strand of NC_141070.1, from coordinate 30,558,763 downwards.
GTTTCGCTGCTGGTAAGTTTCACCCCTAATCTTAGTAGTCTAGGTCAGCAGTGGTTTACAGGGCATTTGGGGTGGATTGTGTTTCCCTGAACCCTTCTCTTGTGGCACAGGGAATGCCTAGGCCCTATACTAAGCTCAAGAATCTGGACCTGGACAAGACAGTAGAGGAGATTGTTGCTAAAGTGAAGTGATTGAAGCTGAGCCTTGCTGTTAGAACTGTTAAAGGTCTTATCTTAAATAGTGCAATGTGAAGGAAAGCTTTGTTTTGCATGTCAAAGCTATCCAGTTTTTTGTATGGTTTCCTTATTACCCTTGTCAACTGAATTTTTTTGGAGTTGACTTCTACCTCGGTAGTCTTTTGCGTTGTCTACTTACATGTGTGCCTTGATGTCTAAAAAAAACCCTAACCCTAATTTGGTCGAGCTATAAAAAGCGTGGCTGAGTCTATCAAACAGCATAAGCAAAGCATGATGGTAGTTTTATGTATTGACTGTGGTAGTGTAATATAATGTATTTTTTTGACAGCATTGATGGCTGGATGTTGCTTGTTCTTTAAGATTGAGGCTCAAAGCGCAGGGCCATTACAGTTATGTATTTAACATCTTCCTTCCTAGGTTTGAAGAATGCCTATCATTCCTTCAGTTTTCCATGGCCCCCTTACATGTTGTGGTGAGTAACCTGTCAAGTCATCAAGTCCTATGGAGCAAAACTGTTGTCCTATACCAGCTCCTCTATAACGACGTGCTATTTGGAGTGGGAGAAACTGCTGATGGTTAGGTTATGTCTCCAGCTTGTCTTTGCAAAATCCCTTTTGTTGGAAAGAAAGGATTTAGTGGAGTATTGGCCATGCATAGCTTGAGAAGTAGAGGTTGTGGAATACTCGGAAGAATTGGGAGCATTGGGGAATGTTTGGAAGAAGAGCATTGTGAAGAAGATGGGGCTTTTGGGAATTGCTGAAAATGTGAGGGCTGACCCTTGATGTATTTATCGAAGGTTTGAGTTTGGGACACTGTGGCCCTTGTGAGTTTGGGACACTGGCCCCCTTGGCATATTGGGTTAATAATGGTTCCAAGTAATTTACTTGGGTAGTTTAAGAAGCTTGAAAAAAAGCAAGCTCATCCATCTCTTTACATGGCATCCAAGAATTGGCTGACTCTCAGTCAGCTTTTTTCCCAAGAATTGGTTGATATGTTTACCCACCATACAAGTCTGCCTCACAGCTTGCAAGCTCCATACAACTGGAGTCTGGCTTGAGAAGAAACTTTGAGAGTTCTTTCAAAAAAGAACGGAGAGTGTTGAACTTTTTAATTTTTGTTTTGGAAGTTTATTTTTAGCCCTTCTCTTTCCCCCTTTCCCTTCTGCCTCTTTCTCCCCTCTTATCATGGTTAGTTGTGTGTGCAAGCTTTCTCCACACTGCACACTACAATTGGCCTAATAGTGGATACTTGACCCTAGAATGGGTAGGTATGATGAGTGTGGGACCACAAGATGGTCTTTACTAGATGGGAAAAAGTGCTCTTTTTAATCTAAGATTGTGAGTACAAGAGATTTGGGACAATACCATAGTGCCAAAGATGTGAGCAAGGTGTTAGGGACCTAATAGTGGGTACCTAACCCTAGAATCAGCTTTTTTATATGTATTTAAGACTACTTTAAGGCTTGGCACATCTTAGATGAGAAGAAAGCCCCCACTCCAATCGTAGACATTGTCATATAGAAGGCATCATATCGGAGGCAGATGAGAAGAAAGAAAGCCTCCACTCCAATCGTAGACATTGTCATATAGAAGGCATCATATGGGAGGCATGTGTAAGGGAGCTCTATGATGCGCTGGATCGATTCATACCATAGATGGCACATATCATAGCACTTTGCACATTGATATCATGTTAGTCTTCTCTTGTAACCTAGTTAAATAGATATGTGAAGGCTTTAGTTTGGATTAGCAATCACATCATTTTCATTTGATGAATGCTTTAGTTTGGATTAACAATCACATCATTCCATTTGTAGAACGGGGGGTTCCACATATTGTAAGATTTGTAGAACTAATAAATAATCAATCGTAGTATGGTCAAGATAAATGGGGCAATGCTTGGGAACATAACTAGGTCTTTGGCAAAGTATTTGGGTCACATGGTAGTTAATGGTTAGGTAGGTTTTATGAGAGTCCTTTACATTGGATTGTTTATTCACTCTATGGCTCTCATAGGAAACGCAATTACAATCATGTGTATTGTTATGAATGTTCACAAGGCCTTTGATTTGGTCTCTTGATCTTGGTTCATTGGACACTTGCAAGAGGTCTAGTAGCCACATGATGCCATTTGGGTTATGTCGTCACTATATGAGGTAGTAATGGGCCAAGTGTACACAATTGGTGGTTCTCTCAGGAGAGATAAGTAGCACTAGTGGGTATAGCAAGCTGGTTTGCTATCATTGACTCTATTTGGGCTATATATCGATTAGTGAAACTTTTGGGTCTAAGCAAGGTTGTTACGGATTTTCACATGTCTTTGAGTTGGTTTCTTGATCTCGGCACATTGTGTAATAAGTCGAGTGTACACACTTAACGATTCTTTCAATAGAGATAAGTAGCACTAGTGGGTTAAAGCAAGGTTATTTGCTCTCATCGACTCTATTTGGGTTATATATTAATGAGTGCATCCTTTGGCTTTAAGCAAGGTTGTTTGCTCTCATCGACTCTATTTAGATGGGTTATATATATTGATAAGTGTATTCTTTTTGTTGATATTTTTGGTAATAGAGGACAATATTTGGCTTAAATAATAGTATGTTCATATTGGTATATATCAATGATGTTCTTGATCTTTGACTTATATATCTTTTTTCTTTTAACCAAGACTTTAAATATTTAAAAGTAAGCAATATCTCACTTTTCTTTATTATGACTAGTGGCTTGACTCGTTCTTGATGGGCAAGAGTATTCTTATTTGTCGATCACAAATCAGTGCAATAGAGAGAGGTGTTGCTCTATAGTCTCAACATCATGGGTTCAAGTTCTCGTTACGAAAGCGATGGTACGTACGGGTGTGTTTTTTGACTTTTTAATTCTAGACAATTGTAAAAAAAAAAAGAAACGCTCATCTTCAAAGGATAAGGAAGGATAAGTCTTATATTTGAAGCTCATGATGGATTCCATGGTTCTTAACTTACCAACCTATATATAAACACACTATGCTTGTTAACTCCATTGCAAAAATGATAACACGTAGAAGTGTGTTTTTTGACTTTCTAATTTAAGATAATTGTAAAAAAAAGAAATGTTCATCTTCGAAGGGTATGTAGGGATAAGTCTTATAATTGAAGTCCATGGTGGATCCATGGTCTTTGTCAATCTATATATACACACCATGCTTGTCATATATATATACGTGGAAGCTCTTAAAGTATGTAATTTCATTGAATAAAGTACTAAACTTGGCGTAAATAAATAGTTAGCATTTTAATCTAAAATAATGTTGACAATCTCAACACATATGAACAAAGCTTTAAAACAATCTTCGGACAATTGGATTCTCTCTTTGTAAAAGCTTATACTCTTTGTCTCCATTTGGAAAAAAATATTTAAGAAAAAAACATTAGTTAGTGTAAGATAAACTTTTTATGGAAAAAAAGAAGGAAAACAACAAAACCTTATAAAATTAATTTGGTGGATCAATATTTAAGGTGAATAGGATTTGAACAGGCTTGTAGATAGCAAACCGAAAAATTTTGTATTGTCCAATGCTTATGACTCGAAAATTCAACTTATCAAGCTGTTCATAGTCCACAAACATTACATGTACATGAAGTTGATATGCGATTTTTTTAAATTGTAAATTCTAAGGAGTTCAAAGTTGTGTTGTTATAAGGATCTTGATCATACAAACTCATCAATAATTTGGGTTCTAAAAAATAAGAATATTTCTTGTTGCGAAAAGAATGTATCAATAGCAATATAAATTTATTAAATAAAATGTAAAATTTATATAAAAAATAAGTTTCTTATATATATCGTAAAACATCGATGCTCTCTAACAGTTCGATAATTAGAGATGCTGTTGCTTGTTCTTTCTAAAATGGAGGGTTTATAATTCAATCATGAATATTACATAGATTATGAAAAACAATAATACTTGAATTATAGCAATCTAAACAATAATGACCTTCAATATCTTGGCTATCACCATAAATAAATGAAAATGATCTTGTCATCTCCATCTTAAGAAATATACCCTTGATATCAAATATAACACTCACAACACTAATAATTTACATAACACTTTAAGGTCTCTCTCTTTATATGTATATATACACATATATATAAATACATAAATACATAAATACACACATACACACACATATACACACACATGTATATATATGTTTAGTATTTTGTGCCAAGTAAGAAAAATAAATAAAAGCAATTCAAAAGTAAACGTTTGTTTATTCAAATGTTAAAAAATAACAAATAGGAACTCACCTAAACCTGTCCGTCATCTCAATAATCAGAACCACTTCTTGAGCAGTGATGACTGGCGCCATTGTTTGGGTCATCATAGCATAGCGGAGGCTACACTCCAACCCACATACTTGTCAATCCGTGAATGCAACCCGGTTAGCGCATAGAGGCTATCCCGAATGGGAGAAGATGAGTTAACCACATACTAATGACTTCTAGTCCTACTCAATCCTTCTTCAACACTCAAGCAATCAATCTAACACAATCAACACATCAATCTAACATAATCAAAGCATTAAGATTAGGCTACACTTAAGCACAAAAATGCAACTTATGCAAAGAACCTAACATGCAAAGAGCTATCACACAAGCCTCAACTACATATCATTTCATGCACAAGCTTCATCACATGCACTCTACAACTCACAAATCAAAACATCATTAAGAAATCTAGATTAGCAAGTGTGTAGACTAAAACCTCATATCATTGAAAATGTAAAGAATAGAGAGTACAAGATTGAAGCAAGAATGGAGATGGAGAGCCTTGGGAGAGCACATGAGAAGGAGCTATGGAGCAAGCTCTCTCTATGAGCCTCTCAACCAAATGACCAAAGAGTCCTCTCTAGCTCTCAAATGGGCCACCTTTTATACAAAAATTCTAGAACTCCCAAAAGTTCCCATGTGGGATTATTGTCAAGCCCTCTCCCACATTCATCTACAACTTTGAACTCTTTTCAAGAGCCCTAAGTGTCTTTTTTGTTGCATCCTTGTATTGATCTTCATTCGTCATGCAACAAGGGTACTCTCTTTTATGGATCTACATGGTATCTTTACCTAAATGCAAGTAGATTTATACACATGAATTCAATAATACCAAAGAGAGAAGCAACAATATGAAAGATTGCACACAGAAAGACAACATAGATTACACATGTTACATCATTGGAAACATTCTCTTCATTGATGCATATATGTCTATGAATGTAGTCTAGCGTTTGTAAGTTACTATATCAATAGCTTGTTCTCTACCTTTTGGGCATAGATTAAATTTACATCCCGATTTATGCCATTTGAAAAACCTCCTTGTAGATAACATTGGTTGTGTGAAGACGTCGGTTGAACCTTCTACGTTGCTTTTCTGTTCCATATAATGATTTACACACTTTCACTGCATTAGATGTTCTAACACGTGACATAGCAACGTACAAATGTCCATGTGTGAGTACTTGTATGGCCAAGTAAAGTCTCAATACCCTCAATGTTTGTCCTTGGGACTTATTTATTGACATGCCAAAGGCTAACCCTACAAGAAATTGTCTCCTTCTCATGTCAAAAGGTAATTGCAACATAGTAGGTATGAATGTTATCTTGGGAATAAAGACCTTGTCTCCAATGTTTGTACTTGTAATGATTTTTGCTTCTATCACCTTTGAGTGACATTGCTCGCATATCAATCTGGTACCATTACAAAGTCCCCGCTGAGGATCCAAATTGTGGGGAGCAGCATGATAAGAGCATTTATCTTTAGAATCAAGCGAAGAGGACGATAACCACCACCCAAGTTAAAACTGTTCAAGTACTCAATTGGGTACAATATTGTGTCATTCTCGGAAAAAGCAACTGAATTAGCACTAAGGTATTCTCTTTCAAGATCGGGCAATGCACTCAAGACTAGTTCATTAACCTCATCAACCTCTAGATTTTGTGGTGTAAGTATAGCACGGTCTTTAAAGAAGCATCCATTTCCTCCACTCTCCTCCTGAAGATCTTTGTATACCCATTCTACCAAACTCAAAATGGAGTTTCCATGGATCAACATTCGTAGTGGTATTACCACTCTGCCTTCATTGTTTGGATGGTCTATAGAGCCGTCTCCAATTTGTAATGTCCATTTGATAAATTCTTGTTCTGTATAATCATAAGCTCTCTGTCGAACCTGCATGTTTTGGGTGAGCTTTAGAACATTCATATATCTCCAAATATGTGATCGGCATAACGTCTTATCAACAATGTCCTCACACGATCCCTTTGGCACAACCAGTAAGATTTGTGAAGTCATCACCAAAGAGCATAACTTTCCCACCAAACACTGTATCACTTTGCATAATGTCTTTGAATGTCTTGTCCAATGCTTCATATGCGTACTGATGCATCATTGGAGCTCATCCCCCAAATAATTATCCTTGCAAGCTTCAACACCTTCAGTAATGGGCTGTTAGCTTTAATTCCACATGTGCTAAAAGCATTGAGCACCAATGGAATTTTAAAACGTAAGTGCGTTGTACGACCATTTGAAAGTAACAATGCAGCTATTCTAGATGATGCACATGCTAATGCAATTTGATCCTCTCCACGTAATCGTGACAACAAGGCATTATAAAGATAGGTTTTGCCTGATCCACTTGGTCCATCAAGGAAAAAAACACCACCTTGGTTCAAAGAAACAGCCTCAAGGATAGTGTCAAATGCTCTGATTGACTTTCCATGGAAACGAACAAATTAGCCTACTGAACAGAATCAAACATCATCTCTTCCATTGTTGTTGACATTGGCAACACTTGATCTATTGGGAACATGCAACCCTTCAAAATCACGCAACCGCTTTCCATACTGTTGGTCATACTGTTGGTAAGAGGTCTTGCATTTGTAACAGAGCTTGATTCTTTGCTATAGAATGACAAAAACCAACGTCTGTACACCCTCTCTGCTGTAAGGAATGAAAAAAATCATCTGAAAGCTTGGTGGAGAATTTATTCCAAAGGTATCCAGGGGATATAGGCTCACAAAAAACCATTATATTGACAAACAATTGATGCAGCTGGAATCCTATTTTCTGAAATGCAGCTTCTTGGAGACACATATACCACTCCTCTTCGCTCTCTAGCATTCCTTTGGCTTCACATGCAGCCTTAAAATATGGATACAAATGTCCATTCACCGTTCGTAAATCCTCAAAAGATTTACAACCTTTGCACACAGTAAGTAACATGCGTAAGTAATATTGCTCCCAATTTCAACATGCATATTCTTCATGAAAGAAATCATGTCTAGTTGGTTAGCCTTCATCCGACCATTACTGTGCGGTGGAAATGATGAGACTACTCGTCTCTTAGCATGTCTCCCCTTTGGCTACCACTTTCACGGATCTCATCCCAAAGAGCTTCTAAGTACTTCTTGCAAGCAACCTGATTTTTATCAGTCCGCTTGCATATGTCCGCAATATTTTATAGACGTTTAGAGTTTGGTTGTCCGGATGGAGACTTTGACCTAGCAAGGTGTTTTGCAGCTCGAACATTCATCAGCTCTAGTGGAGTAGACAAAGCTACTTCTTCATTGGAAGAATCCTTCGCAGCCAGTACATCTCTTGAGTGGTTGTTATCATTCTGAATATCCATTTGGCTGAAATTCAAAATTAATATCTTAAGGCTCTACAAATATATCTTCATATCTTTGCCAACATATAACCAACCCTAGAAACCTATCTATACACATGTAGATTCCTCCTAGAAAACTATCATAGAGATACATATAAGTGTCTCTCTAGATTTTATGTATTGGCAAATCATAACTTTTTTAAGAACGTTTCAAAAGTTAAAAGAACTATTCTCTAGGCTACTATAGTTTGTAAATTCTCTAAGACCCATTATACTCTCTCTAGAACTCTCTCTACAATCTCAAAGACAATAGTCTAATAAATGGAATGTTTCTAGCTTATGTAGCCAAGTACACCAATATTGTAAATTGTTTAAACGTGGTAACACACTCAATGAGATTGAAAGAGAAATAGAGAATGTTTTAATGTGCTCTCTCTCTCTCTCTCTCTCTCTCTAGCCAACCATATAATAAACACAAATAGATAAAGACAAAAAGGCCAACAAAGAA